>NW_020797888.1:2989621-3154171 GCF_003369625.1 Aspergillus mulundensis
TTTTATTTATTTTATTTATTTTATTTATTTTATTTATTTTATTTATTTTATTTATTTTATTTATTTTATTTATTTTATTTATTTTATATATAAGTATAATATAGTTTAAATATAAATTAAGAGATAAATTAAGAAAGAAAAAAAAATAAAAAAAAATATTTTTATTAAACTAGTTATAAACTAGTTAATGACTAGTTAGGTAAGTACTAGGCGTTGGTAATAAACATAAAAATAAAGCAGGTGGTAAGCTAGTAACTAGGCCTTGTTATAAAAAAAAGTTATTAAAAATTAATAATAATAATAGTAAACTACTAATTTATAAAGTTATAAGGGGCTAAAGGTATAATAATTAATAAAATTAGGCTAGGGGTAGACTAACTAGTCCCTAATTAATTATAAAAAAAGATTTAGTTAATAAGCTAAGCATAGGCATAACTAGTTCTTAACTAGTTATTAAAAAAGTTAAGGCTTGCTAAATTTTAAATAAAACTAGTGCTTAATTAATTAGGCCTATATATAATAAATTAAATAATTATTTTTTAGGCCTAATAAATAAAGTAACTAGGGGGTAATAAGTCCCTAACTAGTTAATAATTATTACTTTAAAGTATTTTTTAAAAATAACTTTTAATTTTTTAAGTACTGCTTTTACACTATAACCTATTATTTTTAAAATTTTAATTAAGCTTATAACTTAGCCCGATTTTATATAACTATTTTTATTATAAAAAATAATAACTTAACTAATTAATAATTAAACTATAACTAGTTATAAATAAAATACCTAAGGCTTGGAGATTATAGCCTTTACTATAAAATAATAAACTTAAAGGTTAATTTAAAATAGCTTTATTTTAAAACTTTATAAAATAATATAAATTTTACTTAAACCTTATATTTTAGGGTAAAAGCTTTTTTTTTTTAAATTTATATTAAGGGCTGTATTATTTTTTGCATTTTATTTTTATTTTTATACTATAATTAGTTAGTAATAAGTTAAAGTTTAGTAAGTAATAAGTTAGGGTTTAATAAGGGACTAGTTAAAAAATTTTTATATAATTTATATTATTACTATAGCTTTAAAGTAAGTTAAGCTACCTTATTATTATTTTAAAAGTTATGTATAATATTATATATCTCCCGGGTATTATATTAAAATATATTTTATTTATTTAAAGTATAGGTACTAAGTTAACTAGTTAGTAACTAAATATTAACTAGTTATAAACTAGTCCTTATTTAGTTACTATTTATATAATTAATATCTTTTTCCTAGTAAAAATATATAATTTTTAGTAGGTACTCTTGCTGGCATTAGTATAAAAACAGGCCTTTTTAAAATATATATATAGTATTTATAAATAATATAAATTAAGGCTAGTAAAAATTACTATTATAGCCTTATAAGTAGCCTATTACCTTACTTTTAGTAGGACCTAGGGTACTAAAATAAATTAATAAAAAAAATTAGTTAGGAACTAGTGCTTAACTAGTTTATAATTAATTACTTACTTAAAAAAGATATAATAATATTATAAAACTTATTAAAAAATTAAGTATAAATAAGGCTTGCTATAAGCTAGTATATTACTATTTTTTATTAAAATTTTTTAATTATATTTTTAATTTCTTGCAGGAAATAAACTTAATAAAAAATAGTAATATTATAAAGCTATTATTAATAAAACTAGTTATTTAAATTAAAACTTTAAAAATATTTACTAAAACCTAACTAGTTAGTAACTAGTTAATAACTAGTGCTAAAAAATACCTTTTATTTAATTTTTATTTATATTTATAATAATTATTTTAAAGCTTTATTAATAAAAATGCCAAAACCTTGCTAGTTTTTTGTAAACTATTTTAAGTAGTTTAAAAATTTTAGTAAATAAGATTTTATAGGCATTTTTTAATTCTTGGTTTATAAATACTTAATAAAGTATAGTAACTAATATAACTAGTTAATAACTACTAACTAACTAGTTATTAATAAGTACTAGTTAATTTACCTTTACTATATTTTATAAAAAACATAATAAAAATAACCTTATTAAGGCTATTATTATTTACCTGCTTATAAAATATATATTTACCTTAAAAAAGCTTAAAAATTATATAAGTTTAAGCTGCTTATTAAAGGTATAAATAATAATTATAAGACCTTTATATAAATAAATATCCTAAATATATGCTTAAAATAAGTTAGTAACTAGTTATTAATTAGTTAAATACTTATACTTACCTATAGTTTTAAAATTTAAATTTTCTTAAAGTATAGGTTATTAATATTCTTACTATATAGGTATATTAATAGCTTTTACTTAGTTATTATAATAAATATTTAATTTATATTAGTAAATACTAAATAAATATTACCTAAATAATTAATACTATACTTTTAATAAAATTTATTAACCTATGGACTACAAAGAAGTTAACTTAAAATAACTAGTTAGTAACTAGTGGCTAACTAGTTAATAACTAGTAAATTATACTTACCTTTTATAAAATTTAGATTGCCTATGTCCTAAATAATAGCTTAAATCTTTTTATAATATATATAAGGTAATTTTTTTAATACTAGTAGTAAGTATGTATACTTTTCTTTAAATATAAAAAAAATAAAAAAACATTTTTTAAAATTATTTAAAATAAAAATTTAAAATTTAACCTGGCATCCTAGTGGTTTTATAAAATATAACTAGTTATAAAAAAAGGCTTTAATTAATTAATAACTAGTTAAAGACTTATTAGGGACAAGTTTAAAAACTTATAGTATTTTAAATATTTTAATATTAATAATTAGTAAATATTATAATTATAGGGTTGGAGAACCTTAGGTCTTTTAAATAATTATTTTAAATAATTAATATTTATTTTTTATTTAGGTGCTAGGGGTGCAAAGTAATAATTATTTAAAAACTTTTAGTTTTAATTATAGCAGGCTATAAAAGCTAAGGCATAATTAATTTTTAACTAGTGGCTAACTAGTTAATAATTAGTTATATATTTAAAAAACTTAAATTTATAAGTTTTTTAATAGTAACTTGGGGCCTATAAGTCTTATTAAATATAAAATAAAAAAATACTTTTTTATTATTACTAAATAGCTTACTTATACTTTAAAAATAGTTATTAAGGTAAGGGACTAGTTAGTTACTAGTTAGGTATTAATTATAAATATATTACTTATTTAATAATATTTTTTTTATTTTTATTAATTTTATACACCTTAAGAAAAGCCTAATATTACTAAATATTTTTTTACCTATTATTATTAAGCTTAAAGTAATAAAGGCTTTTAATATTTAAATAAATTATAAGGCATATTTAAACCCTAAAGTATTAATATTTAATATAAAAACATGTTTAATATAGGTAAGGGTTAAAAATATACTTTTTTTAATATTTTTAATAGTATTTATATTAAATTTATAACTAGTTAATAACTAGTTAGGTATTAGTTAAGCTTTAATTATATATATATATAATATATATATATATATATATATACTTACTACTTTCTTAATTTTTAAAATATTTATAATAGGCTTATTTATAAAAATAATATATATTATATTACTTAGGCTACTTTTTAAATATTTAAGTAGGTTATAATATATTTTAAGCTTTATTATTATAATTACTTAGTATAATAAATTAGTAAAAATATAGTAATTACCCTTTATTTATAATTATTAATAAATAACTAGTTAAAAACTAGTTATTAATAAGTTAGGATTTACTTACTTAAGTCTTAATATTTTTAACTTTAGGATTTACTATACTAATAACCTATAATAATTAAGATATTATAAAGTAATTAATTAATAACTAATAATTAAGTAAGATAAAAAATTAATTAGTAACTAGTTAAACTAGCTTAGGTAATTATTTATTTTTTATAAAGTATAATAAAATATTTAATAATATAAAAATAAAAATTAAAAAAAAAATAAGGGTTAGATAACCAAGGCACTTTATACTAGCTACTTTTAATTAGCCTTAGATACCTAACCCGCGTGACCTAGTTGACCCCAACTGTGGTCTCAGTGCCCAAAGAAAAAAAGAGCGTTGCTAACGCGGCGCTAAACTCATTTAAGACTACCTAGTCACGTGCTGTCGGACTTGAATTCTTGTGTCTGGCAACAATGGGGGTCAGAATTACCGTATCATTCTGACAGTAATTTTCCATTAGATACAACACCACCACGGCCAAGCGAGACTACGCAGCATGGTAATATGTTTATTCCCCGCCCCCTTTCCACGCTTGGCGCTTAAGCTTTCTTTTCTTTGTGTGACGACCCACAGCATATCAATACGTAATACGTATACGGTCTAGAATATCTGACCAGTTGATTTCAGGTCGGTATCTGTGTGTTACCAATGTTACGGAGCATCTGTCACGTAAACGTGGTCGGCGTATGTCTGTTCTCCGACGCGGCGCATGTCTTCGGTTGACCGACTGTAGGTTCGTCGACAAGTTGAGTGTCTGCATTGAGTCGCGAACATGGGGAAAAACTGCCTGCCAGCAACCAGCGGAGAAGGCAAACATGTGCGGCATTTATGCGAGATCACAAGACTGCATAAGGCTTACGTCTCTGCTCCAGCACACCTGCAGTTAGAAAGCCCAACCTCGTATCTACAGGCTCAAGTCAATCCACCCCGCTGAGTTCATGAGCAAGTACTCAAGGTCCGCAGAGCAACAGGATTTCAACTTCAACTACAGGTATCATCATGCCTCCAGCTTCAACCCCATCTCCGAAGTCGATCGGGAGGGAATACCCAACCCCGCTCACAATCCCGCCCCTTACAAGCCATACGCACACGCTGATCCTCCTCCACGGCCGCGGCAGCAACGCCACCCTTTTCGGCCACGAATTCCTAGCATCAACGGCCCTCGCGTCGCGCCTCCCAACAACAAAATTCATCTTCCCCACGGCAGCAAAGCGGCGCGCCATACTCTTTAACCGGACGCCGATAGACCAGTGGTTCGACAACTGGTCGCTGGACGAACCGAATTATCGGAGCGAGATCCAGATTGAGGGGTTACAGGAGACCGCGGGGTTTCTAAGGACGCTGATTGAAGAGGAAGCAAGGGTTTTGGAGGCCGCAAACAATTTGTCAAGGGGTGATGGGTATGGGAGGATTGTTGTCGGTGGGCTGAGCCAGGGCTGCGCGGCTTCGGTATTCTCCATGTTGGGTGGGTTTGCTGGTGATACGGAGCCTGGGCAAGTTGATTGGCGGTGTTTAGGGGGCTTCGTGGGGATGAGCGGGTGGTTGCCGTTTGACGGTGAGATATCTGGCCTGCTGAAGATGCAAGAGGGAGCGGACCCAGGCGACGATGACCCTTTCGCGCGCGATTCAGACGGCGCCGAACCCCCTGTGCACGTCCAGACCGTCAACCATGTCAGAGAGATCCTTGACTTACCACCATTGTCAAAAGGGAATAACTCGGAAGACGCGCTATTCGTGCCCCATCTTACTGTTCCTGTTTTCCTCGGCCACGGCTCCGCGGACGCAAAGGTATCAGTCAAGCTTGGAGAACGGATGGCGTCGATACTGGCGGATGGGCTAGGCATGGATGTGACATGGAAAATATACGAGGAGTTCGGGCACTGGTATAAGATGCCAGATGAGATCAATGACATTGTACTGTTTTTGAAGGACAACGTTGGCTTCCATGTTGAACAAGCATAGTCAATAAGTGGTCCTTTCTTGAGTGCCATTATACTCCGGCAGGGCTAAAGTATGTTTGACGCTCTCTTACAACCACACAATGCTCCCTTATTGGCCTTATGGTTTCGCTTCACTTACTAGGTCATAACGACATCAAAGGTCTCCGCGCCAACAACAACGTGCATTAAAGCGACCCAGTGAATCATCCGCCTGTCCGAAAGCAAGCCTCAGCTGTTCCTACCACCACCAGAATCTTTTCCCCTTGTTCCTGCCCCCCTCAGGCGGATAAACAACGATCCGATCCAAATCCGCCCCCTTATAATCAAATCCATTATACAGTCCACCAACCGTGATTGTATTTTTGCCCTCCTTCAGCGGAAGCAGAAGCGGCGTCGAGAGAATAATTCCCTTGTGCGTGTCTTTCTGGTATAAGGTATGGACATTTTCCTCGTCACCGTTCACGATCACGCTGCTGATCCGGCGTAGCTGCCAAGTGCCGTTGATGCGGTCGGGTTGACCTTGCGGTTGGTCGCCGAAGCCCATGTCGTCGATGTCTGAGAGGTATTTATTAGTACGCGAAGTAGTGAAATGGGGTTGGGGCTCACTTTGGTGGTAGAAGGAAACCCACTGATCGGTGCCTTGGCCGTCAACAGTGAAGGTGACTTTGCTGTCGTTCCCGTAGATGCCGGTTGCGATGCGGTTGCCGCTGGCGAATGACTGATGATGATTAGTTCGGCTCGGACACAAAAGATACCAGAGGTGAGAACATACAGCTTCCTGCAGATACGCTTGTCCAGATAGTTCGGCATGCTTGGAAATGTAGGTCTTTCCTTTTATTGGCTTCCATTCTCCCGTTTTTCTATGGATTCGTTCAGTACCATAGCCGGGAGGTCGTCTGACTGTTATTCCAGGTACTCACACGTTGAGGTCATAAATGTCATGCCAAACAACCTCGAGGCTACCGTCGCGCTCATCAATCTCAATAGGGAGCCAGACGTTTCGACTTTCCCAGAGACTATTCAAGTCCCACTAATCCACAATGTCAGAGATAATCCAGTCTTTGCATTAAGGGCGCGCCAACCTGATCAGCCATATACAAATACGTGGTCTTCTTGCTCCCAGCAATCCTCCACGAGAATCCACTTTGCGTGCTAAACGTCCGGGTATAAGCTGGACTGACAAAGAATGGCTGTGACCAGGGGCCCTCGAGATTATCTGCACGGAGGGCAACAACGTCTATTTCGAAGAGTCAGTCCATTATATCACCTTCACGGCCAGTAGTGAGAGATCACTTACTGTTCGGCCGGTAACCCGTCTTGTGACTCATGAGGGCGAAGTAACTCTTCTCGGTCTGGATGATCGTCGGCGCCTCGAAGTCATATTTTGGGAACCGGTAGGTAACCTCCTCAACGGCCGTGAGGTTCTCATTGAAACGGCTGAGATACACGTCGCGGCCTTCGACTCTGTCGCCGTTGGAATAGAGGGCATATGACCGTCCAGACTTGTAGTCAGTGAAGGCGCCAAAGTCCTGCGACCAGTTTCCTAGTGGCGAGGTTGCGGACACAAAGGTGTAGGGTCCCGCGATATTCGGTGACGTGGCAAGGCCTTGCAAGAGCCAGGAGTAGCTGTCGTCGTCGGCATGCCACCACATCTTAGAAGGGTTGTTAGTGGTTGTTTCAGGAAGAGCGAAAAGGGTGAGTGGGAATTACGTGGTATTCGCCCGTCTCTTCACTGTATATGACCTTGGGCCGCTGAATACGGTTATGGTTGGAGACGTAGGTGTGGTTCTCAATGGGCGCTATACTTGTCAGTCAATCCGCTCTCTAGGGTACGCTTTCTGACACTTACTCAAGGCCAACCCATGAGAGGTCCAAGTTGCAAGGTCGTCAGAGCTGTAAACAGAGATTCCGCCTCCCTCGACCTGGCCTTGCACCTTGTACTCGCCGAACCAGTAGAACTTGCCGGTCTCCTGGTCCACACAAAGTCCTCCAGCATGAGCATTGAACAGATTCCCGTCGGTATCATACCACCGTGCACCAGGGACAATCCATTTCGCGCCCGCGCAGGCGGCGAGCGCAAGCACGGTGGAAGCGAGCGTCCGGAACATCATCGTACTGACCGTTCAAAAGACAGGCTCCGTGGTAAAGGATTATAGTGACCGTTATCCAAGAGGAAGCAAAGATCCCCTGGCCCGATGGCCTGGTCTTATACTCGATCTCCATCCCGTCTCCATGATTTGCAGTGAAAGCTGTCCAGACATTGCCCATCCTTCGCTTGCGACAAAAATATTGGCAATGAAGTCGGCGGAGCATTATCCCGAGCAAAAAGCGTGATGTTTCTTTGCGTCGGTATAGAGGTCGGCGACCTTGGTCGGTTAATGATGCAATCCATCAGTAGCCGATAGCCCAATGCGCCTTCCAAGCCTGAACTATCCATGGCCAGCTCATTGTTGCGGCAAACTTGACGCCATTCGGTATATCTACCCCAGATATCGCTTCAATTACCCCAGTGCCAAGGAAGTCTATTGGTTACGAAGGAATCCCATGGGGCGGTCTAGGGCGAATCATATACTTCGACATAGGGCATGGCCTGTCTCCAGTATTGGCTAAGCGGAGGAGCAAGCAGGACGCATGAATTATAAGGTGACGGACAAAAGTGTCCGAATGCTGGGCATCGCATAATTTCCACGAATCAGTTTTGGTGTTACCTGGACTTGGCCGACTCATAGCAAATGGGACCCGGAGATCTCAATTCAGGATTCTGTGGAGGCATCAATGTGCAACTATATCTTTATTAGTCTAGCCAGAGACTCAGTCGACAAGCTTTAGGTACAGGACGGCAGAGGCACTGAAACTGACAATAGAGCTGCACTGGGATTTTCACGATGAGAATGTTTTACATCCTCTTGAGTTTACTTTTCTGTGGGCTCACCTCCGCGTTGCTAGACGAGCCGTTGGTGACGTTTGAACCTGACGACGGAGCGGTCGAGTTTGGCACTGGTCCAATCCTGCGCGATGCAAGCGATCCTGTCGGTGTTCAAATAGCGACCGACTGTTTGGCTTCTGATCTCAAAGAGGTCACTGGCGTTGAGCATCGCGTTTTGGAGTGGTCTCCGGAAGGAGGAGTTGCCGCAGAAGAAGACTTCTCAGGCGGGCTCGTGATTATTGTCGCAACGGCAAACTCGTCGTTGGTAGCCAAGCTCGAAGAAGATGGTAAAATTTTGGTTGACGATATCCGGGCTAAATGGGAGACATTCCGAACAGTTCTGGTTGAGGACCCTCTTCCTGGTATTGGCCATGCGTTGGTGATTGTGGGAAGCGACAAACGAGGAACGATGTTTGGAGTCTTTACGCTCTCCGAGCAAATCGGGAAGTCACCGTACGTCACCTGACCACCGCTCCTTCCCTCTAACACTCCGTTGCTCATTGACAATTTTAAGACTCCATTTCTGGGCGGACGTCCCTGTCACCAAGCATGATACTATTTATGCTCTGAATAAAACGACAACATCCGGCTCACCCAGCATTAAATACCGCGGCATATTCATCAACGACGAAGCCCCCGCATTGACAGGGTGGTGGCACAAAGCCGGAAACAGCACGGATTATACCTTCGACGCCGACTTCTACCGCCATGTTTTCGACCTCCTCATTCGCCTCAAGGCCAATTTTATGTGGCCTGCCATGTGGGGTTCCTGGATCCCTAAGCCAGGTCGATCTTTCTTCACCGATGATCCGCGGAACCAGCAGCTCGCCGACGACTGGGGCATTGTTGTGAGCACAAGCCATGCGGAGCCAATGCAAAGGTCTAGCAACGAGTGGAAACTTGTTTCCGACGATCTAGGTGGTGAGTGGAACTGGGAGACAAACAAAGAAAATGTGGTCCGGTATATGGAAGAAGGTGTCAAGAGAGCTGGGGATAACGAAACATACTTCACTATCGGCATGCGCGGGGAGAATGATTCGGCGCTCAAGGCTGAGGATCCAATTGCTGTTTTGAAAGATGTCTGGGCGGCTCAGAGGGAGTTACTGGCAAAGTATCATGGTAATCGAACCGATGCCGTGCCGCAGGCTTGGACGGTGTACAAGGAGGTCATGACTTATTATGCGGCTGGTCTTGTCCCGCCTGATGATGTGACGTTGATCTTTTCGGATGATAACTGGGGGAATGTGCAGCGGTTGCCAACCGATAAGGAACGGGAGAGGGCTGGTGGAATTGGTGTAAGTTTCCCCATCAATTGCCCTGTTTGTGATGCTAATGTCAACAGTTATACTATCATTTTGATTACGTCGGGCGCCCGAAGAGCTGGAAGTGGCAGAACAATAACAACCTTGTAAGTTGTCTCATTCCGTCTGCAAACCAAGCCTGACAGATTCGTCTAGCCCAAAGTCTACAAAGAGCTATACCAGGCATACGAGCGTGGCGCTGACAGAATCTGGGTCATCAACGTTGGGGACATCAAACCCATGGAAGTCCCCATCTCACTCGCCTTTGACCTGGCCTGGAACGCATCTCGATTTGACTTTGAGAGTATCCATTCCTACCTCGAAGCGCTGGCAGCTCGCGACTTTGGAACTGAATATGCGGAACAAATCGCATCAGCTCTGCTGGAACACAGTCATCTCGCTGGACTGCGCAAGTACGAGATGCTAGAGCCAACAACATACTCGGTCCTTAATTTCCGCGAAGCCGAACGCGTCCTTGAAGACTGGAAAGACCTAGCGGAGACAGCACAAGAAATTCATGAGAATCTATCTGAAGAACGGCGCGATGCTCTATATCATCTTCTGACATATCCCGCCCAAGCCGGTTACAACTATTACCAGACCCTCCTTGGTCAGGGCCGAAACCGCCAATTCAGCTTTGAGCGACGAAACTCCGCGAACCTTGTCGCTCAGAATGTACTCAACTACTTCGAAGATGACTATGACTTGACCCAGGAATACAATTCTATCGCCGGCGGCAAATGGGAGGGGATAATGGCCACTCCAAAGTTTGACATGGGAATTGCAGACTGGAGGCCTTCATCACGCGATGTTCTTGCAAACCTGTCCTATGTTCAACTGAGGCAGGACTTTGACTACGCCTTCGGAAACCTAGGGATTTTCGTGGAGCAGTCTATGAGCGCTTACTACCAAGCCCGCATCTGCGCTTCGATCAACCCGTCTCTGCCAACAGACGAAGGCTTCTCCCCTGTCCTACCAATCATGGACCCGTATGGCCCAGAGGCAAGAATTGTTGAGCTCTTCCATCGAGGCGATCATCGAAAACCTCTTGGCTGGTCTATTTCGATACCTCATCCGTGGATTCGGTTGTCCAAAGCGAACGGGACGCTCTCGAAGGACCACCCAGAAGAGAGACTGGAGGTCTCAATCGACTGGTCTTCCGTACCAGAGAACTTCACAGAGACCGTTCAACTACGCGTTGAATGGGATCCATCACCGACATACTTTGACCTTATCCATATCCCCATCCGGAACCTCCGAGTTCCAGATGACTTCGTCGGCTTCCCTGAGTCAGGCGGGTTTATTTCAATCGAAGGCTCGCACTTCCAGCGCTCATCGTTTGGCAACGACACTGATATCGCCTTCAAGCACATCCCCCACCTTGGTTCCCGCAGCCGCTCCGGCTCAATAGCCCTCCGCCCGTACCAAGCGGCCCGGGCATCACCGGAAGCCGTCAAATCCGCCTTTGTCGAGTACTCCATCTACCTCTTCAACTCGAAGTCCGCTTTCAACGCAACCGTCTACATAAACGGTGCGCTAGACACAGACCCGGATCTGCCGATGCAGTACTCTCTGACAGTTGACGACCAACCTGCGAATTTTACACGTGTTCTTGGAGAGCCAGAAGAGCCGGGTGATACGCCGCCCGGATGGAGTGCCGAAGTGGCAGATGGTGTTTGGAAGAGGGATGTCTTGATAAATGGGTTGGAGAAGGGGGAACATGTGTTAAGGTGGAGTGTGAATTCGCCCGAGGTCTATCTGGAGAAGATTGTGCTTAGTTTGGAGGGGCAGTTGTATAGTTATTTGGGGGCACCGGAGACAAGGATGGTTGGTGGTGATGAACGGGATGAGTGATCACTTTGAATTCCTTGTTCCTCCTCTAGCTGAGGTTGGCCCTTGGGAAGGGCGTGGGTGGGGCAATGTGAAGTAGGGCAACTATGGTCATGGGGATCTCATCAGTCATCACGAAATGAGCATGTTCACAGGTTGCCAGACCCTGGACAAACTCGCAGAAAACGGTTCAACTCCGCGTAGCTCGGGCAAGAAGAGACCGAAGCAAAGTCGTCACGGAGGTACTTCGACCAGTCGCCAATGAGTGGCTGCATATGGGAATGAGTCCGCCCGGCGTTCCACCAATGATCGAAGGCCGGGAAATCAGGGCAAACAAAATGACGTGCAGATTATAGATTGCTCAGGGATCGGCTAATGTGGACTTCAGCATCCCCAGAGTATACCCCGCATGCTGTTTAGATTGACCTCATCTCCGGGGTAGAGTGATGGTGTGATCTCGGCATAATGCAATGCAAGGTACCGACCCTGTTCCCTTCGTCCTTTCCCTTATATAGCGACAATGATATTTCTAGCCAGGCTTAGAAGATAGACGCAGTGGTGATACATCAGCCAAATCAACCATCACACAATGTTCACGCCCACTCTCAGGAAGACCTTGGTCTTCCTCGGCCTCGCCGCCTCCTCCACCGCAGCTCTAACAACAACCTCCAACTCAACACACATCAAAATCTCAAACAGTCGCTTGTCCATCGCAGTCTCCCGCTCAAACGGCCATGTTGTCGACGCAAACCTTGACGGACAAGACCTCCTCGGCCCACTCAGCGGCAACAGCGGACAGGGCCCCTACCTCGACTGCTCCTGCACTCCCGACGGTTTCTGGACACCTGGTGCGGAGCCAACAATCGTGAACGGCACGGATTCGACAGGCACACCCTACGTCGGTATTATCATGGACGATACGTATGAGTCGACAAATCAGACCCTCGCGCAGTACCTCTTCCTCCGCGGCGAGGAAACGGGCCTGCATGCTTTCTCGCGCGTGACGTACTACAATGATGCTGTATATTTTAATCGCGGGCTCGGAGAACTCCGGACTATTTTCAGACCAAACACAAATCTCTGGACGCACTTCTCTGGCAGCGAGGGCAACTACGGGCCCATGCCGCTGTCTAGCACGACGAAGCTCACCGTCCAGGATGCGACAACTTACCTAGGTGATACACCAGACGACCCCTATGTGAGCGAGTACTCGGATTACTTCACAAAGTACACACTGTCTGAAAGTTGGCGGGACCATGACACCCACGGGCACTTCTCCGACGGCTCGACAAGCGGCGACGGGAATACCTACGGTGCATGGCTAGTGCACAACACGCGGGAAACATACTACGGCGGCCCGATCCATGCTGATCTTGTCGTGGACGGGATCGTCTACAATTACATTGTCTCCGGTCACTTTGGGGCCCCGACGCCAAATCTCACCCATGGGTTTGACCGCACGTTCGGGCCGCAGTATTACCACTTCAACGCCGGGGGCCCGGAGACAACAATGGCGGAGCTCCGCGCCGACGCAGCGCAGTACGCCGATCCTGAGTGGAATGCTGAGTTCTACGATAGCATTGCGAAGCATATCCCCAATTACGTGCCGAGCTCGGGACGCACGACGTTTAGGGGCAAGGTAAACCTGCCCAAGGGCGCGAAGAAGCCGATTATAGTTCTTTCGGAGAATGGGCAGGACTTTCAGCTTAATGTCTTTGAGAAAGACTCGAAGCAGTATTGGACTGAGGTCGACAAGTCTGGATCATTCTCAATTTCTCGTGTGGTGGAGGGGACATACCGCGTCACCATCTACGCGGACGAAATCTTCGGCTGGTTCATCAAAGACAATGTCAAAGTCTCCGGCTCAAGAGCGCAAAGCTTCACATGGAAAGAAGAATCCGCCGGCCGCGAACTCTGGCGCATCGGTGTCCCCGATAAGTCCGCCGGCGAGTACCTGCACGGCTACGCCCCGGATACCTCGAAGCCCCTGCAGCCCGAACAGTACCGCATTTACTGGGGCAAATACGACTACGAAGCCGACTTCCCAGAAGGCATAACCTACCACGTTGGAAAAAGCGATCCCGCAAAAGACCTGAACTACATCCACTGGTCCTTCTTCCCGAGCCAGGGCAACCACCTCCGCAACGAGTCTTACTACGACAACGTAAACAACTGGACAATCACATTTGACTTATCCGCAAGCCAGCTCCGAAACACAAAGACTGCGACATTCACCGTGCAACTCGCCGGAACGAGGAACGCAAACGGGAACTCGAAGTGGAATCCCGACCCCGCGGAATACAATAATCTGCCCTGGACCGTGAATGTTAATGGTCTCTACGAGGATACATGGGAGATCCCGTACTGGCGGAGCGGATCGTGTGGGGTGCGCAGTGCGGTGCAGTGCCAGAATACCGAGCATAAGTTTGTTTTTGGGGCCAACAAGTTGAAGAAGGGGAAGAATGAGTTTGTGCTTTCTCTGCCATTTAATGCGACGAGTGTGGAGACGGCTCTCTTGCCGGATTCGTTGTATGTCCAGTATGATGCGTTGCGGTTGGAGGTTAAGTGATGGTCTGGATAGGATAAGTTGGCTTTGGAACAGGATTGGTTAGGCGATTGCGTTAGGGAATTTTGGCAAACTGGGTTGTTTTGTTCTGGTATCCTGGGATTCTGAAACCCGTAGTATACTTTAATCATGTCTTACCCAGTTGTGCTGATTTTAGGCTGACAAGGTGATTTTCGACCGGGCCCTTCTAGAGTCATTCAATCGTGTCATGTCTGAATATATTGCCCACGACTTGAGTTAGTTCTGTGATGGTACTATAAATCAGATAGGCAAATACATATTATGAGCGTTACATTTAAGCCTCTCCGTGCTTACTTCGAATCGCCGACAAATCGAATTGTGGTGTTGGTGGTGACATATATATTTTGCGGTTCGAGGAAAGTTTATTTACCACGTCCACGCTACGGTCGCCCACTCTAATCTCAACGCTAATCGAAACTTGGGTGTTTCCAACTTTGACCGCGGCCTTGATCAATCACATCTTCCGATCTTGCCGCGTTGATGGTTTCGAGGGCCCGTAGTCTACGTCTCTTGGAACGAACTCACAATGGCAGCGTAACTAACGTTGATCTGACCAAGTGCTATTTGAGCCAATTCCAATTACACTTTGAGATTAGCGGTGGTACTTTTGAATCGGGGAGGATAATATGAACCAGAAAATTCTCTGACGTGGCAGCGGCGGCGCATGGCTTTTCTGTCATTGATTGTTATTCTTTTCTGATAAACGAGAAAAAGATATCTAATGATGAAATTACGCAGAGCGTAGAGTTACAATTTAGAAATCAACTACCTGATTCCAATAACCCAAAGACATCTTTATTACGCATTAATCCTAATCAGTTTTGAATGTGCTTTTTTTTTGGTGTATTTACAAGTCATGACTGGTTTTGTTGGTTACGAGAGATTCTACCAATGAGAGCGCGCGAATACGAGATTATCTGTTGGATTCGGGACGGCCCTGGGCGCCCGGCCCCAACTATCAAAGGCAACTTGGGCCCGGGAGACGGGGCCTGGGCCCGGCTGTGCTAGCGGCGCAGCCTTGATGCATGGAGTTCATGGACGCACGAAAAAGGGGTGCGGGCGCTGCCCGACCGGCTGACTGGCGCTAGTCAAGATGGCCCTCGAATCCCCGATCGATCCTTCTCCAGAGATTATGAGGAAATTATCATTTATCACTAAAAAGCATAACTAAAGTCCAAGTTCGACAAATCCCGACGCGTACGGAGTATCACCGGTATGTCTAGCAGAGCGCGCCGAGAAGGCTGGTCGCCCGCAGCAAACCAGCGGCTTTTGCGACTCAAGGAGCAGTACTGCCAGCTCAGCTGGACCGACTTCCACAAGGTATCGTGAACCAGCGACCTGTTTCATTTGCCTGGCCCGTGTGATTCGGCGACCGACGGCGCTGTCGATTTTTTTCGACCATCTTTGGGCTAACTCCGCCCGCACAGCTAGACCTCTTCCCTGGTCGCTCCAACCCGGCCGTGCAGTTACAGTACAGCCGGCTGAAAAATGGGCGGCCCCGGACAATACCAGCTGGGCGGCAAATGCTGGCAAGCAGAGGGAGACCCAGAGCCGTGTTTCAGTTCGAATCTCGACGCTCGGAGAGAGGGCCTACGCCCGGCCGAAGGCGCTCTGATAGACTTCAGCCCATCAGAAGGGATGGCATGTATAAGGAGAAGACATTGGATGATGTGAAGGGTTTTGACGAAGAAAGTGAGACGACCGATGAGGAGACCACTGATGATGACTCGAGCGGGTGTGACGATGATGATGAGACGGTAGCAGAGGGTGTAAGCTGGTTTACCTTCTTAACGACTTGTCTTTGTGGTTTCGCGGCGCTGATCGGATTCGCTAATCGTTCCTATTATCCAGACGTCCCAACCAGCAGACCCCCGGAAGCTCAGTGCTGGTTCTCCGACTGCTTTGAAAAGACCCGCCATCGCACCACCTACTACCTCGCCTCGAGAGAATAAGCGTGCCGTCATCGATGGCGATACATCTGGGAGAGCGACAGAGCCGAATGCGACTCCGCGGTCAACGCAGTTACGACCAATACCCCGGCCAGCGCGACATGCAGCAGAGGGAGACAGCTCAGGCTATCAGGGAACAACAAAGACCGTGCCACTAAAGCCCCCGGGTAGGTCGGCACCAAGGAAGTCACTCGGAGACGACTTCCAACTCGACGTGAACATGTACGTGATAGGCCATGTGCAGAAAGTCAAGCGGCTGGAGGAGAAGTTGGAGCGGGCGCTGGCAAAGAACACAGAGCTGCAGTATCAGCTTAATGCAGTTCGAACACAGAGAGATGAGCGATCTGAGGCTCTGGCCAGGCGGGTGTCCGAACTGACAAAGGAGAAGACAATGATGGATGAGAAGGCGCAAAAGGTTGAGGCCTTTTTTGATGCTCTTAAGCAGCTTGACACTACTGGCGGGTTCGCTGATATGATGCAGCAGGCGAGCTCAGCTCAGGGGTAGACGTTTGATAATGCTCTCATGGGTCAGATACTTTAGATGCTTTGGATAATGAAACATTCATTTGTTGAGGAGGCTGACAGCCTTGCGCGATGACCTTTATGACTACAGCCGCTCAGATTATTCTTAAACCAACAGAGTCGGAGATTCAAGAGCTCTCACGCATGACATGGGAAAGCTCTGGACGATCATGGAATGTTGATAGCTATTTCGCGCCAGAAAACAAGAGGTAGGTATATCGCGCATGGAGGTTGGTTCATATGTTCTGTATTGTGTTCGCCAGGGGATGGAAGGATAGGAATGAAGTGGACGAAACATATATTCCTGCAATTCGGACAAAGAGGCAAAGCATCAATGGTGTCACGTGATGGAGCAGGGTCGGCCCGAAGGCGCGACCGCCACTGTCTGCCCTTCCTTCTTAACTGCATTGTATTCTATCTGGTATCGAGTTCCCAGCTTAGCATCTAAATCTGACTTCAGTGTCCCTACTACACAGTTTCATGACCCACCAGTATCATGCCACGCCGTGATGGACCACCCCAGGTTATATGGACAAAGGCAAAAGACGACAGGCTCTTGCGGTTAAGAGAGCAATTCCACGATCTAAGTTGGAATGAGTTTCAGGTACTTCACTTACAATCTTCCTCTGCTCTGTTTATTCGGGATTAAAAGTACTCGTCTTTCGACAGGTATTGTGTCTTCGTTGCTTGGCCGCAAAGTGTGCATCTTATTGACTCAGCATGATGGCCCTAGTCAAAACACTTCCCTGAACATACCCCAAAAGGCGTGCAGATGCATTATATCCGGCTGCGATATGGTTACAACCGGGCGAAGCCAGGTTCTGAACCAAAAATGAAGACCAAGGCTGCTGCTAAGTCAGAGTCTCGCCCCGTGGCGACACAAGACAGTGATAGCAGTGATGGAGGCCGCGAGGGCTCCAACCAAGAGAGCAGTGAGTATGACGATCAGATTGATGGTGCATCAGGAGGGAAGATCAAATCCGACGACGAGAAGGATGACACCTATGAGGAGAGCAGCGAGTCCGACGACGACAGCGATATACCCTTTGAAGAACCTCGAACGAGGAAGATAGCAGCGGAGAGGGTAAGCTAAATAGACTCAACTTGGAGTTATACTATACAGTTTCATCCCGCTAATTTCAAGTGCAAAGACTCCGACACGATCACAGCCGCCAAGACGCAGTGCAGCACATGCTCCGGCCTCCACGCCCGGTGGCATGATCGGCGTAGCTATCAGCCATCCAAGCGCCGCGTTTACACCAACTCCAATATCGGAGAGCCCTCGTCGACGGACGGCGACCGCGATGCCTCCAGCTCCTGAATCAGTGCTTCAACCAAGGCCACGCGGTCGTTTCGAGCTTAGTAACATAACAAAGGCTATCATGAAGCGAGCTGCCGCCGAGTCTCCAATGCCAGAGTCGCGAGCACCTAAACGAGCTGATACTGCTGCTGTATCCACGAAGAGTGACTCCGAATATAATATCCAGGAGACGTCCAGAAATGGCAGGGAGGATGCTTCGCCGCCAATGCCGACCTCGCAATTTACCAATGCTTTCCAGATTGACAACGGCACTTTCGAGATGTGCCTTGCGCCGGTGCCATCAACGCAGCATTCAAATTCTTCACAAACTAGTGAGGACCAGTCCCCAATCAGCTGGGGTATGTCGGAGGGAGCTGTAACGGCACGGGAATCCCCTGAATCAACGCCACCAATTTCATGGTCGGTTTCACCTGTACTTCAACAACCTGAATCTACGCCGCCAAATCGCAGCCCGCAACATTCCATATCGAGCAAGTTCCAAGCAGATTGGAACACCTGCATGATGAGCAACTTGGGAGAGATTCGAAAACTGGAGGATGAATTGACACAAACAAAAGCTTTGTTAGCGGACTCCGTGGCGGAAACAGCAAGATTGAAAGACACCTTCCAAGCGGCCGTAAATCATGCGGTCAAGCTTCAATCAAGCCTCGACGCTGAGACAGCAGAAAATAAAAGATATGTCTGGCAGATTGAGCAATTGACGGGTGACAACCGCAAGATGCAGGAGGAATTGAAGCGATTCAGTGAGATTGCCGAGTCATTGAAACAGTGGAAGCAAAATGGGATTTTGGATGCGCTTACGCAGCATGGTTCGGAGGAGTAGTGTATCTAAAATCATGAGCGGTATCCCGCCTGGAACTGAATCGTTCATTTACACCACGCTCCTGAAACTCCATCGGCCCTTGAACCTATTTGAACAGAATCTAACAGATCTCTAGACGTGACTGTTGTGGAGCCATGAAGAGCTGTTGGTCACGAGTAGTGTACTTGTTGTCCAGCCTTAGTGCGGCTCACTATACCTGGTGATTAGATCGAACAGCTGGTCGTCACACAGCGGCCAGAAGCCTCTTGGATGCCAGAGCGCGTCCATGTTGAATGTGAGAGGTACCGCATCTTAACAGCCGCATCTTGACAGCCGCATCTTCACAGCCGCATCTTCACAGCCGCATCTTGACAGCCGCATCTTGATAGCCGCATCTTCACAGCCGCATCTTGACAGCCGCATCTTGATAGCCGCATCTTGACAGCCGCATCTTGACAGCCGCATCTTAACAGCCGCATCTTAACAGCCGGCATCTCAATGGCCTGAATTAAATTGTTCCCATCCCTCGTTTCACCGCTCCTCAGTCATCTCTTCGCCTGCCTTTTACCTTTCTATTTCTCACTTGCATCTACGTTAGATGTCAAATCTCGGCCTGTTGCTTTATCAGCTCCTGCTCATCAGCAGCTAGCCTTCAACTTGTCGAAAGCCACTATCATAACATCTCGGTTTGATCTAGTCGTGGGATCCCAACTCTCTGTTTCATGCTGTGGCCCCGGACCACAGGTAAATAGTTTCACGCGCTGTTTGGAATACTTTTCAAGTATTAGAGTGTGAGTCCTGTGAGGGCAGAGTGTACATCTCGAAACAATATAAAGTCAGTTGGTGGATTACATACAAGCTAGTGAATGTTTACGCATTTCTTCTTCAAGTTCTGTACAACGAAGCTATAGTTCTATGCTGGCCGATGGCTCCCTGAGTCCCTTGGTACAACGCCCCCTTACTCCGTAATCTGCTTATCGTCCCATTCCGGCTTTGTGAAACGACGGTTCGGACAGCCTGACATTGAATCATTTTATTCAGTATTTCAGTTAACATAATTTATCTTAGACAGCGGTACTATCAGAAGTATATATACTCTCCACCGAGAAGAAAAGAGTTCCATTATATGAAGTAGTTCGAAGTTAGAATCCACGTGTAGTTTAGGTAGTTCAGCTCCGGAGTATTTACGCCGACACGTAAGCAGCAGGCCCGAGGCCGCCAAGGCCACGCGGGGGCGGGAAACACCAAACATGTGCCACCTCGACACGACACCCGTCGACAATCCGTCGAACGCGCTCATCAACAACATCGCAATACACAGCCCCGCGGCCTAGCTTCTAATCCCCATTTTGGTCTTCAATTAGATTCTTATTATACTAGAGAAATGTCCACAACAACGCCACGCAGAGTCGGCGAATCCTCGTGGACCGATGAGGAGAAGCAGCGCCTCCACAGGCTGCGAACAACGGGCAATACGAAAGGTATGCCTTGGACAGCTTTCCACAAGGTATATCCGTCCTTCCACCCCTACTTTGCACTTTCTTTGATACCGAAATCATCCCAATGTCTACATCTGACACATTAACAGCTCAATCACTTTCCCAACCACACCGACGCAGCTGTCCAGATGCAATTTTACCGGATGACATCTATGACTATTAGTGCCAGGAAGAGAAGGGAACGTGGAAGCTCTGGCGATACAACGCCGGCGAAGCGGCCAGCAATGGACGGGAATGGCTCGTCCGCCAAGCATCAGGATCCTAGGGTGTTCCATGAGACAGACTCTGAGAGTAGCGAGGATGAAGGCGATATCTATGATAACCCTGGAACAGCTAAGAGCGCAACAAGCGCGAAGAGCAACGGCATGAACTCGCTGGCAGGTGTAGTCATGGATTCAAGGGAAAGGTGTATTGACTAATGGGCGTTTAGATTGGCGGCGGTGGTTCCCGACCAACAGGTCAAGGTGCCTCGCAGTCACCAAGTACCCAGACGCTATCAAGCCACTCACACCTACAAAACGCCATTCAACACACCCAGTCCGCGGTAGCGACAGTCCCAGCGCGGAAAGCTGTCGAGCCAGTCAGGAGCTCTTTCACGCCCGTTAATCAAACCGCCCCCTTACAGACCGTCCATAGAAGGCAGTCTGCACCCTTGACGGGCACTGCGCCGACGCAGAGCCCACCCGCAAACTTGGACCATCAGAACCTACCGGAGTCTTCTCGGGCAACCCCAAACCAAGATCCAAATCTCGAACGGCCGCCGCAATCCGCGGTGTCAACTAGCCCACAACAGTTTCTGAACAGCCGTCCGGCTACTGAAGGAGAACAGCGCTCGAAGCCATTGGAGTGGCGTCAGGAGGAGGAGGAGCAGGCGATAACTCGGCGGTGGCTTACCCAACTGAATAAGGATGGCGAGGAGCTGATTAGTCGGCTCAAAAGCTGCCTCAAGAATGCTCAGCAGGCTGCCCAGGTTCAAAATGAAGAGCTTGCTGCCGAGTGTAATGAGCTTAGAGACAAGTTAGCTGCGGAGACTAAGGAGAAGGAAGGATATGTCAAGGAGATTGGACAACTCAAGGCGGAGGTCAAGAGGATGGAAGAGGAGCAGGTGCTGATGGAGGCGGCGATGAAGAAGATGGAAGAGGAGCAGGTGAAGATCTTGGAGGATAAGAAGAGGATAACGGGCGTTTGCAAGACGCTTGAGGAGTTGGTTGGGTTCATCAAGCATTAGGGACATAGTGGTATAATGGCTATTGGAGTTTGGATCATAATCTACCTGTATATATGCTAGATACAGGCCAAATCATGATTTATTCTATTGCCTATCAGCCTAGGTCATTTCACCCATCAATAAAGCCTGAAGAGCTGCTTTGTGCCAGACATGATAGCCCCACTGGCGACATTCACTAGCTGTCTGCCTACGATCACTCCTCGCTATGGTAACACTCCTCCACTTGTTGTATTTATACGCCCATCCGCTCCCCATGTCTTTTTCTTGTCTACTCACATCTTTGGGTTTTTGAAGCCGCACCTGGAACTTGGAAGCAACTGAAATCATCATGCCCGGAGTTTGGACTGCAGCTGAGTTGGAAATGCTGGAACATCTGCTTGAGCAGAATCCCAATTCCGGTGCTCCGACATTTGCCCATGTAAGTCATTGAAATACCATGCTGCCCATCGCTCGGGTAATACCCAGATTTGACGAGTTACTAATAAGTGCCAGAACAACGCAAGCCACTTCCCTGATCGAAGTATCGGAAGTATTGTGGCAAAGGCGCATTCCTTGCAAGCCCGTGCATCTCAAGAACGCAGCCCAAGAGATCTCGTTGGACAAGGTCCCTTTGCACACGGGTCACCTGACCCTGGCTCCGACTCAAGCAGCGATCTTCCTGATGTCGACGACGACCTTCCTGACTGGAGAAAGAGCCTGGTACGTTTAGGCACATAGCTGCCCTCCCTAAACAAGGTAGGTTGACAGAAAGTGTTTGCTGACAAACACTATAGATCGTAACACTCAAGATCCGCAAAGAGCTTCTTATCGCTCTCGCGGACAAGATAGCAAGCGTGCCGAAGGATGCTCAGCGCAAGGTCGGACATCCCTCAACTGAATCTCCAACGCCGTTTTCCGCCCTCTCCAGCCTCAGAAGGGTAACAAATGGTACAAGTCCGCCGTCGTACAATTCTCTGAAGTCCATTGTTGAGAAACGCCACACATCCCGTTCGCAGCCGTCCGTGTCCGAAGACGCACAACAACAGGGTAGAGCTCCTGGTCCTGACGGCAAACCAGTCGCACCGGGTGGTTTGCAGCATCCTGCTGATCTCAGGTTGTGGGCAGACAACAACCTTCCCGGTCATCTAGCCAATATGCTTGAGTCCACTCAGCCGTTGGCGCCGAAGACCCCGCAGCCCGCGTTACAAACACCGCCCGCCACAGCCGAAGGTAACACATCGGACCAGCCCCAAGGCCACTCTGAAGCCATCGACTTGACCCTTGACAGCGACGATGTGGAAGGGATGCTCCAGCAAGTGCAGGACCTGAAAGACCAGGAAGCGAGCTATACGAAGAGTCTCAAGAACATGTCAGCAAGCTACATGCAAGCACTCAACAACATGTCCGCAAGCTTTACAGAAAGACTGAATACCACGGAATCGAGCTTCATCGAGGAAGTGAGACAAATGAACCGCAAAATCGAATCACTGGAGCAGGAGAGCAAGATCAAGACTGCGCAGCTTGAACAGCTGGCACGGGACAATGAGGTTCTTACTGAAATGGTCGTGCGTCTTACTAAGGTGCTTGAGGGTGAACAGGGTGCTGTCAAGAGGGAAGAGTTAGAAGAGCTCACCAAGAAGGTTAGGGGAGTGTGGGAGGATAGCAAGGTTCTACGGGCCGATGTTGGGATTGCACTTGACTACATCCGGGACGTTTCTAGCGCTGCTGCTCGGTTCCGGCAGCTTGAAGCTGAAGATGAGGGTATGGACGAGGCGTCAGAGCCCAAAAATGCCGATCAGGATGGAAATGAGGAGTTCTGAGTGCTGTTAGTTTCTATCCATCTGGCATTTGTCTTACCACGGCCTTGGGTTCGCGTTTCCCTTTACATGTTTTTTTACCATACTATCTTTGGGCAAATGGCGTCTGAGTAATTTAGGCTTTCGACGTAAAAGAACCTTTTGCAGTTATAAGGAGATCCATGTGGCTTTTAATGGTTAGAAATGCAATAAGTGTCTATCTGCGCCAGGGTACTATAATGGTTGGATGGGTAATTCGTGGTAGTAAAGGGGGACCTTTGTAAACATGGCTTCTATCGGTATCTTTTCAGTATTCCCCTTAAAATTGCTGCGGAGTCTTACATGTCGATATTTATTACTGCCCAAACAGCATGGATATGGTCCCAGAACCTAGATCCTAAGCCGCTGATTACATCTGACAAGAATTGCCATATGCATGGCAAGGTAAGGTTCACGATTAGTGGGACACTCTGAATTAGAAACGCAGGTTGGTGGTTTGAACTTCGCAGCTCGAACGGACAATCTCGAAAGATCCAACCTTTTATATGCGCATTCAGGAGTCCTCGGATGCAAAAGCTCGTTGATAATCCATTTGAGCTTTGGCTCTTGTCTGCCCTGGTACCCTGGTAGTATAATCAATCGAAACTACTGCTGTGTACTTTGTAGGTGCTTACGGGTCCCTGAGGTGCTTGGGGGCTGCCCCACTTGTCCACCCCCCCAAATCTGAGAAACAACACCGGCTCGTTTGCTTGACCATATATTTTCCCAAGCTTTTTCTGCGAGACCTGCTTTCCCAATTGAACTTGTTCTACTACTTCGTACCCTCTCAACCTATGGTACTGGTCGTAACTGCTTCATGTTGACTTACGATCTCTGTTCTCCTCTCGCCTACACCTGGTCCCGCCGGAGGCTTAAGCCAGTGGTTTCACTCACTTGATTGCCGTCACCAACTACACAAAGTCGTTGGGTCTGACCTAGCTTTTGGGTATAGACGACATTTCTTTGCGAAGCTATGGACCTAAGCCAAGGATCCAAGTGGTCTTTCGATGAGGTACAAAAGCTCCAGCAATTGAGGGAGGAGAATCCTGAGCTCAGTGAAAGATGCTTTGCAAAGGTAAGTCAGCTCCTTCTACAAGTCTCTTCTTGGCCAATTTTATGGTCTTGCATCCTTTAATAAGGACCACTGGTCATTTCATGCTTCATTGTCCATGCTGACTTCTGGGGCTTCTAGAAAGTTGAAGATGACTTCCCGGGACGGTCAGCAGGAGCCATCCGAGGGAAGGTGCGAAAGATGAAAGATAATCTCAATCCATCAGACATTAAGGAAATCCTAAGTGTCCCTGAGACTCGTCTACTTGCGGTTGTTATCAGAAAGCGGCGGTCATCGTCACCATCCACACAAACAGAGGGCCCGGATTCTGGTTCAAAACGGCACTGCAGCCAGGACTTGGGCAGCCGAAGTCCGTCCTTTGAACAAGGGCAACCCTGGCAACCGAGCACACCATTGCCCAGAACTTCACCAAATATAGAGCCCCAACCGTTCTCCCCGAGAATATTGCATTTTGAGTGCGATGTGCCGCACCCGGCAACGCCGTCTCCAGTCACCCGGTATGGGTTCCTGAGCAGCATCGATCAGCATGCTCCCTGTTCATCAAGCACCTACAATGATGGTGGTGATATAGACTTTGATAGAAGCGTTAGTTAGCCTCTTCATAATTCCCCTTTGGAACATTTTACTAACAAATTGTGCAGGTACGGTTACTCCGGCGGCCATATCAACGTGTACAGAGCCCGTCTCCCCGTTCTCGGTTGACCGGCAATACGGATACAAGCGGATCTGAAGATGACAGTGACTCTGGTCCCCACCGTTCTTTCGGCCCCGTTTACTACTCAAGCAGCTCTGAAGGTGTTCCTAGCTTGGACGATAGACATGTCACCGAGGATCCAGTTCCATCCGAGGTTGAGGTTAATTATAATCGCGGTAATGATCCCGACCACCAAAATCAATTGGTGGAAGTTGAGAATGATCCTGGGCCGCGAAACGCCCCATCCAGTGATAAAGTAAGTGGTATGCCTGGTAGGCCCGGGCCTCCAGGATAGACATTCTACACCCCTAGTTCGATTTGTATCGCTTATACAGCCGCAGGATGACAATATCCCCCGCGACACAAATTTCAGTAATCCGGAACCCATAGACTCGCCACCTTCTTCTAACCCCCCCAGTCACGTTACTCCGTCGAGGACATTACGTACTACGGCCTACGTGGATATATCCCAGCCGGTCGACATGAGTGATTTCGCTTCCAGAAGAACCGAAGCCTCAGTTGCCGGTGAGCTAAGAGGCTCTGTCTTTCAAGGTCACGCTACACGAAACGATAACCTTCAGGCCAATGAACCTGGCAAAATTCCCCCACAGGAGGATATTGGATTACTTACTACAAGGAAAGGGAGGGCGGAACTAGCCAAGGAGCTCGAGGCTGAGAGACAAGCGAAATTAGTTCTTGAGCAGAAGGTCCTAAGTTTGGAACGCGAGCTCCAGCGAGCCATTTCCGCTCAGGAGGAGAGCGAAGCGCGTCTTGAGGTGGCAGAAAGCAATCTACGGATTACGATGATGAAAGAGTCCTCCGTGTCCGAACAACTCAAGCAGCTTCATAAGTGTATGAAGAATCATGAGGCAGAATCTAAAGCGATCTGTGAGTTGGTGGCCCATATGGCGAGCCTATGACGACTGCTGGTATCTAGTCTTTCTTGGAGATGAAAGCTTGGAGATTGTATCTAGCTAGGCCACGATAGTGAAGCTATACTCGGTGTGGCTGACTAAGCTAATAGGCGAGGGCTACAGTGGGGCGAGCAGTATACTACGCTCCGACAGTCTTATCAGACTATTTTGTCTACTGGGAGGCCAAAAGCAGGAGCTCGCCCACAAGTGGGAAGCTAGAAAGTAGCTCAATCCAGAGGCCCAGAACAGACTGTATATACACAAATGAGTACTTTCAACCAAGGGCTAAGAATTGATAGTTGGACTATGGGAGAGGGGCATGATAGAAACAAGAGCTGCTGCTGAGCTTTTGTCCCTTGAAAGGTGGCGATTGCAATATTAAAAATCACTTTAATGCGTCTGGTAGACGATTACAAGTACGTCAATCTCTGCTCTGTGGCGATCCAGGGGCCAGTGCCCGCTCCTCCTGGTTAACTTGAAACCCAAGTCCTAGAAAACAAAGGATGCCCGAGTTTCTGCCTGGTGACTTATGTACAGTAGTACCAATGTCCAGCAGCAGCGTCTCGGCAACACAGAGTCAATTCCGCGATGCTCCCACTGCGCGCTTCTTTGCTCTCTTTGAACTTTGCACCTTCTTTCAGACAGCCATTCACGCATGAACCTTCAATCCACGTTGACTTGTGGCCGGTCCCAGTCTAAATCCAGGTCTTCTGGCCGCTTCTCTTGAATAAGCCTCTCAACAACACACGCCAAACGGCCCATGTTAGCACCAATTCATGGAGGATAGAAATACGCCAGCCGCAGTATCAATCATGACTTTGCCTACTGAAACTGCTGCGGGCATGGCCGTCAATGCGCCGCAAGAAGAAGGGAGCATGATAAAGGAGGGGACCAGGTGGTCTCCAGCAGACATCACGTTACTCCAGCAGCTACGCGCGAAGGATCCTGATTGCTTGCAGAGTGACTTCGCCAAGGTAAGCAAACCTGGGTTTGCTCGTCTGAGTTGAACGGAAGATTTCTGCTCCTTTAAACGATTCGAATTCTTCGATATCCAAAGACACCTTAGCCTGATGCATACTCTATCAGAAACACGCCAGCCGCTTCTCGCGAAAGCACACATCGATCGCAGCAAAGCTATCGTTCATCAAAACCAGACAGATTCCGCGGGAAAGAATGCCCGAAGGGCTTTCAACAGCTTCCTCTTCGCCTTTGGGGAAGCGGCTACACCAGTCCGATACCGAGGACCAGGATGCCGGAGCCGAGCGCCGCAGCCGCCAATGTATCGAAGGGAAACATCATGAATCTGAAAATTACAATGCTTCGGAAAGTGAGGCCGGTCAAGCGATTGCATGGTTAATTAGTGTGCTGATGGTTGGACAGGAACACCAGGTGACGCGGCGAACCCCATCGTCTTAGACGACACGCCGGCAGACGAGGCCATGTTCGAAAGTCCGGCGGCTGAGAACAGTCAGGCCGCACATAAGAATGAAGAGCAGCTAAAAGGTTCCAATGACCAACAGAAACTGGTGAGCTGGCTCAGGTTATTCTATGACTGTGCGAGGTTTTTGTTAATGTCCAGAAGGTAGTCACGCTTAGATACCGCGGCAGTTCTGCAACGTCCAGTTCGGCATCGAATGGCCCTGAAGCTTCGGAATGTTCAACGGGACCCTCTTTGATGCGACAAGAAACGGAGCGACCGAATGCGGACCGGGAAGTCATAGAGGGCTCCTTCTTTGGCCAATATAAGTCACCGCCATCGGTTATCGAGAAGCTTGACCCGATGTACGCAAATCGACTAGCGTTTTCGCCTGGGGAGTCAGTGGCGAGGTCGTTGCCACAAAAGGAAGAAGGACCAGGCAGTAGCTGGGAACCCCTGGATCTAATTGACTGGGCGAAACACAAGCTGTCACCAAGTCTAGCTCGAACACTAGCTGTCAAGGCCTCCAGGTTGGGTTCTAGCCAGGTCAGAACGGCCTCTCAGTCGAAACCCCCCAACAAGCCGGAATTACCTGAACTGCTTCAACCCTTGCGGGAGATTTCAACTGTTGGTAGCCCTGGTCACAACGGGGATCTAAGCGAGCTGAAAGCGGCGTTTGACCAAAAGCTCAAAGAGTTAAAAGCCGCCTACGAAAAGAAATTGGAGGATCTGGAGAGCCGCTTGAACGGGAAGCTCAAGGTTCTCGAGGCGGATGGGTTCAAGTTCGTTGACAATACGATGCACACACTGAACCAGAAGGTCGATGCAATGGCGCTGGAAAAAAGTGCAATTTCCAAGTTTGAGAAGAAGCTTGATAGGCTTGCTAGGTTTGTCGAAGACCTGCCATACAATAATGACTAGTTCAAGCCAGTTTCACGCTCTGACTCCCAAGCCACTGTCAAGGGCTGGGCCTAGTGTCGAGTTCGAGCGAGACGATGAAGCATAATAAACTTGATCATGATTCAGTGTCATGCAGGACTTGCAGCTGCAGTCTGTGGCTACTTAGAAGGTTTTAGTTGAATTTTCAAACAAAAGCGTCCAATATGTCCACAAGGCTCTGTGACTCAAGGACAACGCATAGCTAGCTCAAAGAATATGAACCTTCAAACACATTGTAATCCCCAAGCCCCAGATAGAGGGCACGACTATATGCACCATGCGAGAGCTTCGCATAGTTTGGTAGGCGATGTCTTAGTATAACCTTGGCGGCTAATCAAATTGCTTTTGGTGCAGTTCTGTGTATCGGGTCCGCAGTATGAATATTCGATATGGATCTTAGCAGAATGTCAGCGCTATCCTCCTCGCTTCCTTAGTTAGTAGACTGAGAGGACCATGATATTGAACAGACACCAGTTGTTTAATTTCCAATTTCAATGTTCATGGCCTTGTTGGGCGGTACAGTCACCTGCCATTTCACAGCCAATCTTTTATTTTCTGACACTCCTCCACTCTCGGTCCTTTTCCGCTACCACGCCCATGGACCCGCAGATCACAAGCTCCTCAAGGCAGTTTGCTTCGTCCACTTCCTCCCACCGCGTCACCATTGCTGACTCAATTGTTCTTCCTTCCCTATTCCGTGTTCACTAATCCTCCAAGCTCTTTGGTTGTCCGGACATCGAGCTCGGGGCTATTCTAGCTGGTAACACCCGCCCACTGCATCAGGAGTTATGATGAAGCCTAACTTGACCCCATGATTTGGGGTCTAGTATCCACAGTATCACACGGTGCGACCTCCTGTACAGTCGATACCCGTTCTAGAAACATGGGGAGAGGGAGTGAATGGTCTCAGCGCGAGGACAAAAAGCTGAAGCGGCTTAGGGAGCAGGATTCAGACATGAGTCTACGGGGATTTAGTAAAGTACGTTGGCAACCTGTACATGTTTTTCTGACCTCAAGCGGGTGGTGGTGGTTTGAGATCCCACAAGCTGCAAGCCCAGTGCGTCGGGCAGCGTTGTTTATTCATTGATGCTGATTTACTACTGCGGCAGAAATATCAGGATGAATTTCCAGGACGAAGCCCGATTGCGATAAGGTGCCGGGCTAGAGCGCTTGAAGTGAAAAAGCGTCTCGGACATTCCCATATGACGAGAAGTGGTGCCAGCACCAACCCAAATCAGAGTTGTTCTGGACTTGCTACTGGTGGAAGCGACGATCGAATTGCCGGACAAAATGGAAATGTTGGTCAACCTACCCTAACTGGTTCCTGGTCCACCGCAGAATATGTACAGTTTGTGAGGCAGTGTATGCTGACGCGTCGTAAAGGGCGTCCCAATTTGGCAACCGGGCCAAACTCCACCGGAGAGGACACCATCCACCGACACCGACCACGAGGATCTGAGTGATGTCGGTCTCTCGCTTGCACTTCACGACGACGAGCAAATGTTTGGGTCCAACGAGGGGACTGATGTGGCAAAGGGAGCAGACAACGAGCAAAGCTCTGGCCTTCAACCTCAGCACTCTACTCCGGAGGCCGGTATCTCAGCACAGAATGCTACATTGCAATCTCTGGCATTGCCAGCAGCTGCCCAGCGCAGTACCATCGTGCTGGGGACCGTCACCCAGGAGCTGGCTCGACTCAATGAACGCCCAAGCTCAGAATCGACAACGCTCGATGAACTCGTTGCAATAAGGGATAAGAATATACGGTGCATCAATGAAAGCAACAATGCGATGATCACCCTCCTGGAGGGCTACCGCACGCTAGCCAATGACCATAACTTTTTGATGGCTCAGGATCTGAAAAGACAGAAAGAGGAGAACGATACGCTACGACGAGAGAACCAAAAACTGGCCTTGGAGCTCCAGACCACACGTTTAGCCCTGACGGAGGCGGCCCAGGTACGGGTGCGTACTTCGGGCGAGTGTAACGCTCTTTGCGGAACGGTCCAGAAGGTACAAGACGAGGTAATAGCCACACAATTAGCCCTTGAGACGGAGAAGGTCTTCGAGAGGGAGGACAGTCGGGGTTGCGGGCATACTTTGGATGAAGATGACGCTTTGCATACAACCGTGCAGATGGCCCAAGACGAGCAACAAGTGACACATTTATCCCAGCAGCAGCAAGCCGACACTCGTGATCAAGCAGACCATGATGATCCACGTATCCAGCAGCTAGAGATTCGTCTCAAGAGTGAACAAGAAAAAATGGAGGTCATGACAAAGGACGCCGAGGAAATGATCGACTATGTTCTGAGGCTGCAGAGAACCCACGTCAACCAAACTTCAGAGATTAAGTCACTCTCCAAGGAAAAGGAGGATTTGACAGTCACTATCGAAGCACTACAGCGGCGTCTTTTGGCTGAGACGGAGAAAGTAGCAACCATAGCCCGGGAAAAGGAGGAACTGCAAACAGCGTATCAGTCGCGCTGCGATGTGCAAGACAGTTTCCTTGCCGGGTTGAAGGATATGTCAGATCGGCTGCGGTACTAGGAAATCGTGCAGTACTATGCGTCGACACGGTATTGTGATGCATCATTGGATCACTAGGTTGAGAATCAGCTCGCCATACGAATCCATCAGCCACTGCATCTAGCGCCTTTCCCATACATGTCCACTACCAGATGCCATTTAAAGGGACATATCATGGCTTGTACCTTCATTTCTCCGTCAGTTCAGCACTGGTCCTTTCGTTTGTTTCCGAACCCGGTCTGAGACTGTGACTTTGTGGCCAGCGATCGGGGGCTGTCGGCGGCTTGGTGTTCTCAATAGCGTGGTGTATTCGTGCTACAGCCGTAGAAGTGCCGATGATGGTCATTTCTTCATAAAAGACAGGGCATAACTCTATCGAGATAGTTTGTGATTGAAATCTTATCTAAATGATTGCCTGAAGCTTCCTTATCCCAATATCTTAGTCTGTATCCCATCGATAAAATCTAGGTACTTCCAATCCAACCATCGCTTAGCAAGGTAAAACACTATCGGAGCGTAGTATACTGCTCGCCCCACTATAGCCCTTGCCTATTAGCTTAGTTAGCTATACCAAGTATAGCTTTATTATTATAACCTAGCTAAATATAATTTTTAAGCTTTTATTTTTAAAAGGTTATATGCCCTAGGTAGCTTCTTTTATTAAAATATTATATTTATTTATATATAATTACTTTTCTTATTACTACCTTTTTTTAAAATTTACTTACTTTAAATATTTATTAAGTTAAAAATATTTTTATATAATATTAAGATTTTTAGCCGCCTGGTATAAATTTTTTAATTATTTATTTTATATAATTTTTATACTACCCCTATATATTAGGGCTGTGTATAAATTTATTTATAATATAATTAATATTATTATTATTAGTTTTTAACTTTTATAAAGTTATTACACGGCTTAATAATTAAAAAAACTATTATTTATAGCATAAATTTTTTAAAATTATACTTTAATTTAAACTGCCTTGTTTTTAGCTTATTATTAAAAAAGTTTTTTTATAAGTATTTATTAAAACAAGCTATTATTATTATTAAATATATTAATAAAAATAACATGGCTTAAAATTAAGTTACTAAGCTTATTATTAAAAATTAAATAAGTATTTAAACTTTTTAAAATATTAAAATAAAAGTAAAGTAAGGGCGCTAAATATAATATAACTTTTTTTTTATTATTATTTTTATAATTAATACTTTATATATAATATATAAACTAAATTTTTAGCCTTTAAAGTATTACCCAGGCCTTTTATTACCTATAAAAGCTATATAACTTATTTAATATTAGCTTTTTTAAAAAAGCTAGTAAATACTTAATATAATAAAATATATTAATTAGTAACTAAAATAATTTTTTATAAAGTTTAAAAATACTATTATTAAGCTAGTAATTATTTAAACCCTTAATTAATAAGTTATATAGTATTTTTTTACTATAGTATTTTTTAGCTTATATAATATATAGCTTTTTATTACTTAGCTATATATAATATTTTATTAAAGTATTAATAATATTTATTTACTTTCCTTATAGTTTAAACTTAATTAAATATAAATATTTAAAATTACTTAATATATTATTAATATTACTAGCTACTTTAGTTATAATAATTTTATTTTTATTAAAAATTATAGCACTATATAGTGTATATATTATTAATTATATAATAGTTATTTTTTTTAACTTATATTAGGAATTTAGTAAATACCTAGTTATAAAATAAAAATAACTTTAAAGGTACTAGTGCTAGCGCCTGTTAAGACCACGGTGGTAAATCTAAATATTATAAAAAAAAAGGTAAAAAAGGCTATAGTACCTCTGCTTTTATAAATATTATATAAGTAAAAAATATTATTACTAGTACTTTATAATAATTAACTTAGAAATTAACTTAAGGTTTTTTTTAATATTTTTACCTAATGCTTTACAGGCCTTTTTAAGTACTAATATTATTAATATTAACTTTAACTTTATATACGCGAATTTTATATTTATATAACTAAACCTTAGTATTAATAAGCTAAATTTTTATATTAAATTAACTTATATAAATATTAAACTAGCTATTAATAATAATTAAATATTTAATTTTAACACCTTTTACTATATAATATACTTTAAGTATAACTTTATATTATTTAAATATGCTAGAGTTCTAGTTAAAATAGCTAATAATAATAAGTTTTTTATTAAAGGCTATAGTAATATTATATTAGGTATTATTAATAAGTTTAGTATATAATAAATTAAAAGTTTTTTATTAAAAAATATTTAATACACGCCTAGCTTAGCTTATAATTTATTATTAATTAAATAGCTTGTAAATAATAATATTTATATAATATTTAATATTATTATTATTATTAAACTTACTTAATATAAATCCCTAGTTATATATACCACCTTGCTTAAATCTTATTATTATTTTTATTTAAATATTAATACTTTTTTAAGGTAATTACCGCGCTTGTAAATACTTTTATACTTAATTAAAGTATAATTTTACTTAAGAATTTAATAGCAGCCTGGGTAAAGGTTTTTAATAAAATAATTTTTATATATTTAGTTTATTAATAGGCTACCCATGTATTTAAAAAAAAAGATTAAAAATTTTTTTTAATATATTATTAGCCTTAAATTATATAAAAACCTACTAGTTTAATAATATAAGCTATATATTATTAATAAAGAAATAATACTCCCCTTAATAAAATAAAATCTAACTAGGAATCTTGGCTGCTAGCTAGATAATATTATATATATAAATATTTACAGGCCTATATTAATACATGGGTAAGTAAGTGTTTTATACTTTATTATATTTATTAATAAGGCCTTTTAGTTTTACTAGGTATTTATTATAAAAAAAAAACTTTTTAAAAAGTTCCTTTAACTTTATAATTAACTATATATATAACTAAAGTTAAAAATAAAGTATATTTATTATAATAATATTTTAAAATATTAATTACTTAAGTTATATTATAAAAACTATAATATTATTTTTAATTTAGTATTAAAATATTACTTAGCACTAAATTTAATTACTAAAATAAAAAATTATTATATTATTAAACTAGTTATATTTATTATAATAAAAAACTAACTCCTAAAGTTTTTTTAAAATTACCTAGTTTTTACTATTATTTATATTAATAATTATTTTTATTATAAAATTATTAGTAAACACCCTATAAAGCACTTAATAAAATATAACTTAATATTTTTTATTAATACATGCTAAAATATAAATACTTTTACCTTATTTTTAAAAAAATATATAAAATAAAAATTAACCCTTATATGGCCAAGGGCTGCTTTATGAAATACTTTAAAAATTTATATAAAGTTTATAACCTTAAATTAAAGCAAGTTATTACTATTTATAATATTATTTTTAAAAAGTTGTCAGGGCCGACATTGATCCAGGTCACGCCATCAAGCAATGCCTGAGGCACCCAGGTCACGCCACCGCGAAGCATTAACATTACCTATATAGGATGCCTAGGCACCTATTTAGCTTAATAAACCTTATTATTATAAATTACTATATAAAACTTAATATAATATTAGCTTTAACTAAGGACCTTAGCTTAGGGACCTTAGGTTTTAAATATTATTTAAATAGTAAACTTAAAATATATTTTATATTAAATTACCTTAATAATTAAAAAGTAATTATAAGGGGCGTGAATAAAAAATATTTAAATATTATTTATATTTTAAATAAAAATAGCTTAAAAAATTACTTAAAGGCCTTAGGCCTTTTAATAAAACTTATATAAAAAAATTAAAGGCTATGGTATATTTAATTTTTTAAGTAATTTTTTTAGTTAAATTTATTAAGGTTTTAAATACTTTATTTTTATTAATTAAAAATACTTTACTAAGCTTTATTATTATTAATAAAAAATATTTAAATGCTAGGGCGCCCTTATAGTTAAAATTACTTTTTTTATTAATTTTTAAATATTATTAATATAGTATTTTAAACTAAATTTTTAAATAAATAAAGGCAAACTAAAGCTATTTTAATTAAAATTTTTAAAATATAGATTTAGGTATAAAAAAGTTTAAAACTATTATTTTTATTTAAACTTATATTACTAATATTTAATAACACCCTTATTATTAAGGTTAATAACTTAAACTATAAATTAAATAACTTATTTTTTTAATAAGTAAGGCTTAAAAAAATTCTTTACTACCTTATTTTTTTAAAAAATCTTATATAATATATTAATCTTAAGTATATTATAATAAACGCTATTTTAATTAAAAACACTACCTTAAAAACGCMTGTGGCTGGGTTATTTACTATAATATTATAATAAAACATGCTATTAAAACTAAAGCTTAATAAGGGTAAGTAAATAACTTAATAAATTAAAAAATATTAATAGTTAAATAGGCTACCTTTACCTGCTAAAAATTTTAAAAAGCTATTTAACTTACCAAGCGTAAATAATAATAATAATATTATAAATAAAATATTGCCTAACTAGGACCAAGCATATAAATAATTTTAAATATTTATTAAAAATAAGGTTATTAAGGCATTAGCACGGTAATTATTATAAAATAATCTTAAGCTAAAAAAACTAAAGCCCCTAAATATTAAAATTTTTAATAATAAAAACTTAATAAAATTAAAAATATTTTTTGATAATTTTAGAAATATATTTAATAAAGCTCTTATATAATATAGCACTAAAATAAATAAAGTTATTTACTTAGTAAGTAAAGTTAAAAAAAATATATAATATAAGTAGTATATAAAATAAAAAAAGCTTACTAAGCTACCCACGTGGGTAATATTTAAAAAGTTTATATATTTATAAGTTAACCTAAGAAAAATTAAGCTAGTTAAAAAATAAAATATTTTATAAATAAATATTAAAACAGCTAATTACTAAAGGTATAATTAATAAGATTTTAAAAATAGTTTTTAACCCCCTCCGGGGCACTTATAAAAAGGCTATTATTTATATTTATATATTAAATAAGCTATATTAGCAGTATATAACATGTTTATAAAAATTTTTAATTACCTTTAAAGTTATTAATATAAAAATAACTTAATATAAGTTAATTTTAGCACGCGAAAAGGTAAAAGCGCCTAAAAATAATAGTTAAAAAAATAATAAAAACCCTTTTATTATAAAAAATAAGAATTTAATAAAGGGCGGTAACTAGAGCTAAAATAAAGGCGTTTTAATAAATAAAAAAAAATTAAAATTTATTAGGATAGCCCTTAAAAAAATAAGGTTAAAAAATTATTATAGCTTTAAAAATAAAACTAGTAGGTAAAAGCTAGCGCAAGTTAAGTATTAGCTCTTGCCTAAAAAAAGAAATAAATAAAAAAAAATTATTACTATACATGCGGCGCAAAAGGGCATTTTATAAAAAATTACCTAATTAAAATAAAAGTAAATAAAAAATTGAAAACTAAATAATAATTACTAGGCCTTAAGCTATTAACTTTAACTAGTATAAATAAACCTATTATATTTCCTATTCTAGTAAATTTATAAGTTTAAAAAAATAATTTAAATAAATAGTTTAAAGCTTTGCTGCATACTAGGGCTAGTATAAATTTTTTTTAGTTTAATTTTTAAAAAAGTAAAAAATTTAAATAGCTACAAACTAAATACTATAACTAGTTTAATATACTAATAAAAAGACTACTTTGTGCTATAGCTAATTTAAAACTAAAATATAAATTTATAATTTTATTAATAAAATAAAAATATTTAACATAATATTTTATATTATTAATTTTATTTATAATAAGTACCAAGCCGTGCTTAAATAGCCTTAAATAACTAAAGTAAATTTAAATATTTTTTTAACTACTAGTTAATAGCATTGGCAGCATTATACCCCATGCTTTTAAATTAAATTAATAAAAAAATTTATTAAAATAATAAAAAAGGGTCCTGTGCTTTTAGTCTTATATAAATTAAAAAAAAACTAAAGGTAAACTAGTTATAGTCCTACCTTTTTAATACACTAAATAAAGCAGGGTCTTTTTTAAAAAAAAGTATTTTAACTTTTAAGTAAAAAAGTATATTATAAAATCTTTTTAAAAAAAGGTAAAATATCTTTTTAGGGGCCTATTTATAGCCTTTTTTTATTATAAATTATTAACTTTAAAAAAAGTATCTTAATAAAATATTAGTAAAAGGGTAAATATAGCTATTTTAAAGTTTAATAAAAGTACCTATTTTTCTTACCTAAAAAGTAAATAAATTTTTATATTAATATATTAATTATTAAGGTTTAAATATAATAACCTAAAAAAATTATTACCCGTTGCCTTATATTAACAAACTTATAAATTAATTAGTAAATATATAATACTTTATTAAACTTAACCTTTATAACATGTATTACCACATTTATAAAGCAGGAAAATAAGTAAAAAATAGTGTTTTAAACCTAGTATAGCTACTATAAATATATAGTTATACTATTTAATTTTATTAATATACTTATAATATTTTAATTTTATATTAATATAATAATAAGCAAGGTTTTTAATAATTTTTATATGGTTTACCTAAATAATATCCTAATTTTCTTAAAAACTAAAAAAAGTATATTTAGCATGTTTAAAAAGTTCTAAAATGCTTGTAAAAGCATAATTTATATATAAAGTTATTAAAGTATAATTTTTACTAAAAAAAGGTAAAGTTTCTTAGCTTTATTATTAGCTAGGGCAAAATATTTATTAACCTAGTATAAAGTTAAATAATTATTAATTAGCTAGTATTAATATTATATTATAAATTATAAATTTTATTAGGGTTTATAAATTATTTTAAATAATTTATTAAAAAATATACTAGAGTAACTCGCCCTATAATATAGCTTTTAAAAAGCATAATTAAAAGGCGTAAAAATAGCCCTTTTTTATAGCTAGACAACGCATAAAAAGCTTTTAAAAAAATTAAATTTACTTTTACCCAGCCTTTAGTATTATAGTATTTTAACTTAAAAAAAGATTTTTATTATTATAAATATATTAGGTTTTACTATAGCTAGTATTATTATATAGTTAAATTAGGAAAAAATACCTAGTAAAAAAAAGTAAAACTAGTGGTAGTGTGGAGGGGCAGTACTAGAGCATGGGAGCTAAAGGAGCCAAATGGTGGCAGTATCCTAGGAATGGACGGTACGTAGTACAGGCAGGAACAATAGTAGGAAAGAGAACGTATGTATTAGGGTGAATAATGGACTAGGTATAGGAGGCAGGTAGTAAGGCTATAAGTACTACAGGAATTAATGTTGGGGTGCAACCCCACTACAGTAGTTTATTACTTTTTACTTTTAATAATTTTATAAACCAAAGCTAAAATACAAGGTTTATAATAAAAAATTACTTATAATTATTAAGTTTTTTAAAAAGAAGTAATATTATTTAAAGGGCTTTATATATTTTATACATGTATAATATAATTATAATAATTTATAGTACTTTTTTAAAATAAAGGTCTTAAATTAAAGGTAAGCTTATTAAGTAAAATTATTAATAGCCTATAACTTTAAGATTAAGTATAGGCCAGAAAGGTTTAATTTAATAAATATATTATTAAGGCACCTAGATTATTAAGCAAGGAATAAAAAGTACTAAGTTAATTTACTTTTAACTTTATAAAAGAAGTTAAAATTATTTTTTAACTAAATTAATATTAAATAGGTGTTAAAAAGCCTAGCTACCCCTTTAAAAAAAATTAAAAAAAGTATTAGCTCCTGGGGCTAATATATTATAGGTTATAAATTATAAAAGCAGCCCGTGAAAAAAAACCCGCTAAACTAATTATAAAACCCCTTTAGTAAAAGCTACTTAAAGCCTAATATAAAAATGCTTATACTAGCTATATTTAATAATAATTAAAAAAAATAATTTTAGTTAAAATAAGGCAGGGCTTTTATTTAAAGTACTAGCATGTAAAAAATAATCTTTTTTTTATTAAAAGGCCATTTATATTTTTTTTATATTTATATTATAGTATAAAATTATAAGGGTATATTATAATAATTTTTATTTAAGCTACTTTAATTATAGGTGTATTATTAAGCTATTTAAGTATAAGTTTTAATAAAAAGATTTTAATAAAAAAATATAAAAATATATTAAAGGGTATTTTTTATATTAAAGGTTTAAAGCTTTATAATAGCTAGCTTAAGACTAGCTTACCTTTTTACTAATTTTAAATATATTATAAAAAAATTTATTTATAAACTTTATTATTAACTTACTTTTATTAAAATATAAAGGCCGTGTATATAACATAATATTAGTAATAATAAATTATTTTAATAAAAAAGTAAAATATATTTTTATTACTTAAAAAGTTAACACTAAAAAGCTAGCTAATAAATTTATTAAAAAAAATAATATATAATACAGGGGTGCCTAAAAGCCTAGTTATTAACTAAGGCTTATTATTTACCTTAGGTTATTAGTAATTATTTTATTAAATATTATAAATTAAAAAACACCTTAGCACTATGTATTATTTATAATTAAATAATTAAATTAAATAATAAAATTAAATACTTAAAATATACTTATATATTTATTATAACTTTTAGTAAAATAACTAGGTTATATTTTTGCTAGCTATATTATTTACTTATAATAACTTAAAGTATAATATAACTAGGTATACACCCTAAATAGCCTTGCACGGCTAAAAACCTATTATTCTTTTATTAAAAAATTATAAAAAAATATTATATTTTTTATTAAAAAATAAACTTTATTAATTATAAAAGTTACAGGATAAATTATAAAACTATATAAATAAGGCTTAAAAAAGCAAGCCCTTTATTATAATAAAAAGCATACCCTTACTAAATTTAAAATTAAAAATAATATTTTACTATTACTATGTAATATTAAAATAATTTAGCTGAATAAAAAACTTAACTAAAAGTTTAATAGTCCTTTTAAAATTATTAAACCTATTAAAAAGTAGGTATATTAACTTTGGCTTATTAATTATTATACTTAGTTAAAAATTTATTTAATATTTTATATATTTTTACTAAAGCCTTACACCAAGCAACCCAAATTTTAAAAAAAAAAAATACCTAATGTAAAACTTATTAATAAAAAGTAAGAATATAAAGTTAAACCTATTTTTACTAAATGACATGCTTATAAATTAAACTAGTTTTTAATTAAATAAAAAGGCTACCCTAGCTATAAAAACTTATAAAAGCTACTTAAAAATTTTTAGTATATATAAAAGGCTTTAAAATTATTATAAACTAGCTAAAATAACACTAGAATGCCCCTGGTTTAAAAAAAAGTGGTAATAATTTTTTACTTACTAGGTTTTTATATTACTAAAGCTAAAAAACTAGTAAAGTAGTTAACTTTTTTTTATATTTTAAAAGGTTTAAAGATTTAATAAACCACTATTATAAATAAAACGCCTTTTAATAGGATCTAAATTACCTAAAAATAATATTAAACTTATATATTAAGAACCTAGGTAAAAATAGTTACCTTTTTTTTATTTTATATAATTTTAAAATTTAATAAACTATAACCTAAACCGCTCTAGACTACTAAAATTTATAAATTATATTTATAAAAGTATATTAAAAAAAATCTTTTTTTAAAAATAAAAAATAAATAAAATATTAAATAATATAAAACTATTAACCTAAAAGCTAGCTACATGCTATAAGGGCATGAATAAAAATATAAAAGCTTTTAAAAAGTAAAATCTAGGATTACTATAATAGTAAGATTAGTTATATTAAATATATTTTTATTATAAATCTTTTAATACCCTTTATTAAAAGTAATTAAAAACTTGCCAGTAAATAAATAAAGCTTATTAATAAGTAAAAAAATAGTATAATATAAGTTATTTATTAATTAAATTTTTACTAGCACCTTATTAAAAGCCTTARTAATATTTTTAATATATTTATTAAACTTTTTTTACATGCTTATATATTTTACCAGGCTTTTATTAGTAGGCAAGCACTATAAAATATTAATATTATTAAATATATAAATAAAAATAGGTTTATATTTATTATTATTAAAGTAATAGTAAACACACGCTAACCCTGGACCTTAAAAAATATAATTATAATAAGGCCTATAGAGGTTCCCCTTAGGAAATACCTTTAATTTATTATTAGTAATAAGAATCTACTAACTATTTTTATTTTTTATTTTTTTATTATTATAAAAGATTACCTTGGGGTAATAAAAGCATATTTAAAAGCTATTAATTATTTATACTAAAAGCTGTCCAAAAGGGAATAAAAAAAAGTTACCTTTATTAAAAGGGTAGGACTAGTTATAATAAAAGTAAAAAAAGTTAAAATAAAAATAAAAAAAGTAATTATAAAAAGCGTGGCATTACTATTATTATTATTATTATTATTATTATTATTATTATTATTATTTAAAATATTTTTATTTAAAACACTTAACAAGCCAAGAAAAAAATTAAAAAAATATATTATTAGGCTTAAAAAGCCTAAAATAATTATATATATTAGTAAAAAGTTAATTAATAGTGGCCTGGCGGGGGATAAAAAATAATAATAAAATAAGTTATAAATTATTTTAATAAGTCCTAAATTAATATATTTTAATATTAATATATTATTACTAGAATACCTCCGGACAGGCTATTATAAATAAAAAAATACTTATTATTAAAGTAAAGCCCTCTATATAAACACAGGCTAAAAAAATTATTTTTAAAATTAATAAAATAAAAGGGCGCTATTTATAGTTAATTATTTATTATTACTTAAAAAAAAGCCTTAAAAGCTTAATTTAAAATTATTTAAGGTACTTACTAGCGGGGGAAAAACTAGACAAGTAATTAAAAAAATAATTTTTAAAAATAAGGGCCCCTTAAGGTTTTATTTAAATTTTATTTTTTTAATTTTTAGTAAAAAAAAGCTCTTAGCTATATTTTTTTAATATTTATTAAACACAGCGCAGCACTAAAAAAAATAATTTTACTTAATTATAATTAAAAAAAATAAGGTAAAGGAGTAAATAAAAGCTAGAATAAAGTTATATAAACTAGTTATATAAAAGTAATTTAAAGTTCAAAGTTTAAAAAAACCAAACTTAAAATAAATTAATAAAAAAGCTATTTTATAATTAGGCGCTATTTTAAATATAAATAAATAGTAAAGTATTTTAAATAAAGTATTAGGTATTATTTAAGGTCTTAAACTAAGAATAATAAATAATAAAAATAATAATAATAATAAATATTATTATATTATAATATAATAATAAGTTAGTATTATAAATTACTAATTTATTATTTTTTTAAGATAGCTAGTGCTGGATCGCGGATAATCTATTTTTTTAAAAAGGGAAAAATTATTAGGGCTAATATTAATTTAGGTTATGCTATTAAGTAATACCTAAGGTACCTAGGTTATACTACTATAAAGTATTAATATTACCTATATAAAATACTTTAAATACTTATTTAGTTTAATAAACCTTATTACTATAAATTATTATATAAAACTTAATATAATATTAGCTTTAACTAGGGACCTTAGCTTGGGAACCTTAGGTTTTAAGTATTATTTAAGTAATAAATTAAAGGCATGCCTTATATTAAATTACTTTAATAATTAAAAAGTGGCTATAAGGGGCGTAAATATAAAAATATTTAAATATTACTTACTTTTTAAATAAAAATAGCTTAAAAAATTACTTAAAGGCCTTAGGCCTTTTAATAAGGCTTATATAAAAAGATTAAAGGCCATGGTATATTTAGTTTTTTAAGTAATTTTTTTAGTTAAATTTATTAAGGTTCTAAATACTTTATTCTTATTAGTTAAAAATAGTTTACCAAGCTTTATTATTATTAGTAAAGAACATCTGGGTGCTAGGGCGCCCTTACAAAAGTTAAGCACTTCCCTCCCGCTACTTATTAATAATTATAATTTTAATATTTTATGCCTTGTTATTAGTAAAGTAAATAAAAAAAATTATATTTTTAAAAGTAAAATCATACGCCCCCTGGCTTTAAATCTTTATTAAATTTTTATAAAAATATTTTTATTTTTTATAACCCTATTTCTTAACCTTTTAAAATAAATTTAAAATAGGAAGAACTATTTTAAAAAAAACCTTTTTAATAGTATTACTTATAACCTAAAGTGGCTTTAAAAATATTAACTAACTAGTATTTTTTAATACCTATATTAAACTTTTTAATTTAAAAATTATATAATATAAAGCCTTAATATTATCCTGCTTTAAACCCCCCTTTTTTTTAGAAGGGAAATTTAAATATAATTAATAAAAATTATAATAGCTTAATAAAACGCACCCATGCTTTAAAAGCTAATACTTAGTATTTTTTACCCCTAGAAAGTAAGATATATTATTTAAATTATTTAAAAACGCTAAGTTAAATTATAAAAAAGCACCTTAAATTAATAAGTATAAATAAACTTTTTTTTATATATAATTTTAACCTTTTTTTAAACTATCTTATATAGTTTCTTATAAATTATAAGCTTGCCCTTAATAACTTTATTAATAATATTATTTTTATAGTAAATTTTAGCAAGTTAAATAAATAAAACTTTGCTTTTAAAACCTTAAATAATACTAGCTATAAGCTAAAAATATATATAAATATAGTTTTTTATTTAAAGATAAATAAATAATATATAGTTATTTATAAAAAGCTTAATAATTATTTTTTTAATAGCACGTGGCGCGTTATTAATTATTAAAAAAATATATAATTTTTTAATCTTAAATAAATATTTAAAATTAAATATAATAATATTTATAAAGCTTACCTAATTATTAAAGGCTTTTATTAAATTACTAGCTATAATTATAAGATTTATAAGGTATATATAGTTATTACTAAATTAATATTTTTTAAACTTTTTATTATGCTAGCTACCTGTTATAGCTAGGTACTATATTTTCTTAATATTATTACTATTTTCCTATACATAAATTTTTTAAAAAGATTTTTATTAAAGTACCTAAAAATAGTAAAATTACTAGTAAATATAGCTTGCTTTTAAAAACCTTATATAACCTAAAGTAATTATTAAAAAAGTAATATAAAATACTTACTAGCCTTTTTATTTTACTTAAATTTATTAAAATATATATTAATTATTTAGTTTTTACCTGCGGCTAAGTATTTATTTTTTTATATAAATAATATTATACTTTTTTTTATTTATAAATAATATTATAAAGGTTGTTAAGGCGCTTAAAGGCGCCTTTAAAATTACTAATAATAAAGTATTTACTTACTTTATTACTATTAATATTTATTATATAAATAATAGTATTTCCCTTTTTTAAAAATATTATATTAAAAATATTTTAAAGTAATTTAGCCTTAAAAATTATAAAAACTTTATAACTTTATATAACTTTAAAGTTATATTATAAAAGTTTAATAATAAGGCCTTAATAAAAAAAATCTTTTTATACTAAAAATAAATTAATACTTTTATTTAAATTTTTATTAATACATGCCTAAATATTTTTTTTATTATTATACTTTTATTTTACTATATAATAATTCTTTTTAAAAAATTATATTATAGCCTTAACACGCGTTTTTTATTATTTTGAAATATTAAAAAACCTTATTATTTTTATTATTTTAAAATATTAAAAAACCTTATTATTTTTTATTAATATAAAGGTAAAGGCCTTATTAAATATTATAATATTAACTAGGCTAGTACTTATACTAATAGCTATATTTTTACTTTTAAATATATTTTTAAAATAGCTAACAGGCTAGTTAGCTAGTTTTTTAAAAAAATAATTTATTATAGCCTTTTTATTAATAAAGTTAAAATATATTTTTTAAATAATTATAACTTAAGAACTTTTATAACTTTAATTACTTTTTATTAAACTTAATATCTTGCGCCTTGCTTTAATATAAATACTTTTTATTAAATTAATATTTATTTATATAAATAATTAAGGCATAATTATTTTATTAAAAAATTTAAAATTTTATGCCTATATAAAACACATAGTAATTAAATATTATTTTATTTATAAAAAAGTAGCCGCTAGTAATATTAAATTTATATATATTAATATTAAAAAATAAGTTATTAATAGTCTTACCAAGCCCCTTAAGTAAGTTTAATATTTTTATTTTATTAAGTAATTTAGTATAAAATATTTTAGCAAGGGGGGTAATTTTTAAATAACTTTATAATTTTTTTTTTTAGTTTTTATTTTATTTATATATAAGGGCGGCCTACTATAATACCTTACTTATTTTTTATTATTTTATATTATATTATTTACTTTTTATTTAAAAAATATATTTAACTTTATTTTTTTAGTAGGGCTTTTAGTAAAAAAGGTATTAAAGTATAATATATTACTTGCCCTATTATAGCCCTTGCCTATTAGCTTAGTTAACCACACCAAGTATAGCTTTACTATCGTGGCCTAGCTAGATACAATCTCCAAGCTTTTATCTCCAAGAAACACCAATGTACCTTGCCAGAAGATCTGATCTCATGCCGTAGGTTCCACTTCAGTAAACAATCCAGTGCGGATAAGATCTTTGATGAATCGGGTCACACAACCGAGGAGGGTTTGGCCATTCACTTCAGCTGCATTGTTCTCCTCCTCCAATTTGTCGATGCGCTTTTGGAGGGAAGAAATCTGGTCCTGCATTGGGTGGCCAGTCGCGTCAGTTTTATTGTTCTCTCCCTCAAGACAATCCATGCGCTGTTGAAGGGAGGAAATCTGGTCCTGTAGAGAGGACAATTTGCCTTGGAGTGAAGCGACCTCGCGATCTTCAAGGTTGAGGCGGAGGGATAAAACTTGGTCCTGTAGAGAGGACACTTCGCCCTGGAGTGAGGCAATCTGGTGGTCTTTGCGGTTGAGACGTTCAACATAACTGAGCTGGCGACCTGTTTTTTCTCCATCTATCCCATCCCATTTCTTCTCTCCAGCCCGATCGACCTCATTCGACTCTCCTGCGGCAGGGCGATAATATTTGGGATGCTGCTCTAGCAAAAGGGCTTTATTAAGTTGTGCCTTATGGGTATTGTGGTTGTTGTCCATCTGGTCGAGAGTTTGAGTCGGAGAGTATTTTGCACTTTTAGTGGCGAATGTGTTGGCGGTTGGTTCAGTAGCCGTTGCTCCTTTCTTGGAGAAGGATGTGTGTCTAGCTTTCTTGTGCTGGGAGAAAGGAACGTTAACACAGAGAGGAAGATTAAAATGGAGAGGCAATAGGGTCCTCACAGGCCAAGAATCAAGCTGGAATTCGTCGCGAGTAGTTTTAGGTCCCAAGTTACTCACGACCTGACCAGGGTCTTCGCGATCAAAATCAGAGCCAGGCTCAAATGTAGGATCCGCGTTATTAGGAGAGGTAGAGGAGACGCCGTTGTTCATGTTTCCTGTTAAAGAGGTCTGGCGGCGCCGTTTGCCTAGCACGGGAGAGGGAGATTTGGAAGGTCTGATGGGAGTTTTAGTTCTGCTCACAGGCTTTTTTGACAGAGACCCTTCCCTTAGTCTGCCGTAAATTCTGCTGTATATGGAATGAACACTGCGCCCAGGGAAACTAGCAAGAAATTCCTAGCAAAAACAGGGGCAACATGTTAGCAATTTTTTTTAAAAAAAAAAAGTAAGCCTGCGCTGGAGTATGAAGAAGCAAGAATACCTTTGCAAACACCTCAGGTAACATATCAGAATGTTGCTCAAACAGGTCTTTTAGCTGGGTATCATCCTCTTTAGTCCACCGCAATGGTGTCCTGCGGTGTCTTTCTGCCGCCATACTTGATTGACCAGATATGTTGCAAAAAAAGGTGCTGGACGTAAATAGGCTTGCAGCTGGAAGAAGATAAAAGAATAAGTACGGCAGAATTCAAGCGTATCCAAAAGGAAAGTCGAGTACGATTATAGCCAGTAGAGCATTTGGGAACGTTGGTTTTCTGTGGGCAGGGATATCCTGAGAGGAGGGAGAGAGTAACCAGCTGAAACACATCAGTGAAGAGATATAATGATCGCTGATATAAGCTATGTCAGGTATGCCTAGTATTTCTAGCGTCCATTCACTTTCAATATTTTGAATGTATGCATTTAAGTACCAACAGAAAAGAGACTTTAAAAAGCCCTTTATACTTAGCTATAACCAATGCCATATTCCGATTACTAGAGCTATTGCTATACAAGTTCTAAAAATATTAACATAGAACTAGAATCTTGCAAAAGTAGCGGTATTTCAATTTAATTTTACAAACAAGTTAAATTAAGGAGCTTACTATAGCTTTGTTATGTTCTGAACAATTGCTCAAGGAGCTTAATCTGTATTCCCGTCGCGCACTGGGCATCAATTCAGGGCAGACCAATGGTCTGACAAAGTTGAGTACCTTACCTTCAAAAGGTCGACTATCATCCGAGCGTTGTTATCCATTTGTGTAGGGTCAGCGTGTGCGCTCCAGTTCATAAACCCGTCAGCAAGTAATAGCCGCCAGACCGCCAGTCTTGCGCCTCGGGTGTTTACGCATCTCATGAATCTCGGCCCAGTGTTCCTTATATCTACCAACTCATACGGTTGTTGCGAGAACGAGGCGTGACGGACGTCTGTGCTGGCCCTTGCATACCTGTGATCAGAGAACGACGATCGGGACGTCCACGACCGGTCGCTGGATATTATAGGACTGACAGGAGTTGTCGTGAGCTTGGCTGATGCTATCGCTGAGTATGAAAACGAAGAGGAGACATTTTTTTGGATTAACGGATTGCCCAAGTGTGCTTAGCTTGGGCGTTCCTTCCACACAGCGGCTCTCAATGGCACTCTCTTGTTCGAGGGACTCTTGAACGCGTAGATTTCTCATACATGTATTTGCTCATTGGCGTATTGATGGTCACCCTAAATGACTCGGCGACCAGTTTTGATGGGTAAAGTCCGCTGTGCAATTGCGGCTTTGCACTTTCTTGATGCTACCGAGGAAGCACAGGGCCGGCCGGGTTTGTTGTTCCCTCATGTACAGTCTTCACTCTCCGAGACATAACAACGCCTCGCGGACACAGAATAGTGGTTGGGGTTGGCAAGGGCAGCGTACACGATTTGAAACAATGGATGATACTTAGATTGGCGCGCGGATTATTTAGCTTAACGTCATATGAGGCCTCCGTTTTTGACTATCTCGGAGGAGGCAGAAGCCGAATGAGGGACATGCCAACTTACTCTGGCAAGCTGTGACACGAAAGGGACATTGCGAAGCAGCAGACTCAAGCACTGCATCAAATCTTCTTCTTCCTCTGTTTATCTTTTGTCTTTCTTGGCGGCTTGCTTTTTCATCGTAGCGCCGGGTGAATTTATGTATGCGACATTATGGAGAGACGTGCCGAAGTCTTAGGCGCAAAAGATGTTGCTTGCTAGAAACGCGATTGACGGTTTCCAACTGGGCGAGCCTTGGGCCAGGGTCGGGATAAATAACAACTTTGGTGGCTTCAGGAGGAGGAAAAGCTTAAGGTTATTCCGGCTCACGCAAGAGTAGGGATGAGAGATAATGAGAAGGAGTAAAGGAGACTCAACAGTAGTCGGAACAAAAGGCGATGAAGACTGGCTGTGTTGCTCCGCGATACCTGATAAGCAGGAGCAGCGGGAGTCCATGTTGACATTACTTGCTCTCTGCTGTCTAGCCAACCCTTCACTTTTTTGGATGTGCTTACTGCGCTTGCATTCCCACGAGAGGTTTCCAACAACCAAAAGTCTTGGTCCCAAGGTTTTTTGGTCCCAAGCTTTTTCTTGACTGTCATTTTCCAATCGCCTATCAAAAATGCGGATGAAGTGGACGGACAAAGATAGGGAAGAGCTCCTGCGTTTGTGTGACGAGGGTCTTTCATGGGCTGAAATCAACAAGGTGTGTCCGCAACACACCCACTTCCACAATCGGTCCCTCCACAAATCTCAACGGTAGTGGGAGCGTTGGCCAGGATGCCGCTTATTGATTCACATTGTCTATAGATCCCGCGCTTCCGAAAATGCTCTGCGAACTCCCTTCGAAGCCAGTGGTGGTCCATCACCAAGGGGACCGAACCCCACCAACACCAGAACGAGATTAAGGTCACAGTCGGTGATCAGAATCATGAAGACGCGTCTACTGTGACTGCTTCCACCAAGCGCCGCGCAGACGAGGCCTTTCCCACACCAAAAAGGCGTTTGAGAAGCCGCCGGCTGAACACAGGCCAGGACGATGGCCGCCCGTCAGACAAGAGGTATACCAAAATCAACAACAAAAGACTATATCAAAGCCGTACAGCCAACACTACCCCGCCTAATGCCGAGGGAATGGGCGGAAATGGCCAAAACAACTCCCAAGTTGAAGTGGTTAATGGGGCCAAAGATGCGCAGGCCCGCGAGCGAGCCGACGATGACCTTATCTCAAACAGCTCAGACGGAGATATAGATTTTGATGGTGAAATTCAGCCTGTCAGTCCTCCGGCGTTGCTCTGCCTGCTTAGTTCTTTTGCTAACGGCCCATGTCCGAAAGTTTTCCTATCGTACCATGGCGCAGACGAAGCCAGATGGCACCAAACTCAAAGCAAGTTCGCCTTTTCGAACCGCGATGCTAAACAGGAGCGTCACTTTCTCCCGTGGAGATTTTCAGACACCGTCGCCATCCAGGAATGGTATCCAATCGCCAAAACAATCGCTCAAAGCGAGAACGGGAGCGAAGTGCAGTACGGCTCTCTGCACACCAACGCCGACAAGGAGGGGATATAACGAGGAGATATCAGGCACAACGGCCTCTCCTTTTAACAGGAGTGTGTCGGTCGGTAGGAGTGCATCCGGAAATGTCACGGTCTCTACTTCACCTTCCGCCAAAAGAATCTTGGAAACTTGTGCTGCCCCTGCGTCACCTTCGGCGCTTCCAGCGCAAAAAATGACGTCGGCGCCGTTGCCAGAGCCTGTGACCGAACAGGAGAAGCCATCATTCAACCGCCGGTTATCGCGGCAGTCGGATGCGGGTATCTTAGAGGTGGAGGAGTCAGCCGCTGTAGGGCCAGACCGCGAATATTTGCTGGCAGAAGAAGCGACTCCAAGCGCTTCACTGAAACCATCAGCCTCGGATAAGGCTGTGAGCTGTCGGCCCTCACCTCCTACAAACGACTATGTAGGATATGCACCTCACATTCAGCTGATGGCTGCTGTGGCTAGGGGTGTGTTCTACAATGAATTGAGGAGAGTTGCTCCAAAGGCCACCAGGAGTCTTAACTCAATGGAAAAGCCTTCGCCTACTGGTACCGTAAGGAAGATTTCGCCTGCCAGTCAAGACCTAGCGACAGTCAATACATCCTATGCAGTCGAGCAAGCGGATAAGCCTGTCACACCCAATCCGCTGCGGCCGAATTCCGAACATCAGAGAAATCCAGGGGCAAATTCAGGCGTACCTGGAAACCGGCGCACGGATCTCCGTAAGAAATTCCTAGATGGTCAAGAAGTAATGACGACTGACGTTGGGCTGAACCCGCTCACTTCGGTTCCTCGGGGAGTGGAAACAGCGAACCTAACTGAAGGCCACCCATCTAAAAGCCTAGCGCAAGCTTCAACTGCGCGCGTTGAAGAGCAAATTAATATCACCAATAACAGCCAGAACAAAATGCCTGTCGCACAAAGGATGGTACCTGCTTGGGGTACATTCCTTCTGCGTCAACAGAGGCCGAGAGGTCCGCATCATGCTCCCAAAACCCCAGCCAATAACCCATCAAAGCAGCCGGTGCCATTTCAATGCTCACGTCCTCAGGAGGGTTCCCGAGAAGTTATCGATCTCACTGCATCGAATAATGAGCCAACGGTCCCCAATAATTGCCCTGTCCGCACAGCGCCTCGCAAACAGAACGTGACATCCGAGGGAACACTGCGTCTATCTGGTCTCCCATTGCAACCAGCAGCATCCACTCCAGTCAGTTCAAGCCATGGCCAAGTACCATATATTTCGCAAGGGCCCCAGACGCTTCCGCCATCTACTCAGCATAACAACGCTCCTCCTGCCGCCGCACTGAGCAACGCGGACAGACCTATTCCGGTTGCTCTTTGTCCTCTACACCCAAACCTTGCTCGCATGAGTGCGCATGAGGTATATCGATCGTACACAAGGATCATACTGACCGCAGATCTCGCATTATTTCATAGAATGAACCTGGACGATCACGATTCGCTGCGCCAGCGGGCTACGGAGGCATTCAATGCGGGTAACGCCACGGAGTATCACCGACTTCTTTCCCAATTGCTTCAAGCAGAGCATCGCTGTGAAGAAATACTGGAGCACGATAGAAGGGCACGCGTGACTCCAGGCTATTTACTTGCACATGCGGACGAGATTCGAAGGATAGACGATGAGATTCGCCGTTTTCATGAGGAAGGCCATTGTACTGTTGAGGGCCATCCACGCGGACACCGTTCCCGCTGGCCGCTCTGATGTAGGTAGTTCACCATGGCCTTGGCCGGACCAATAACACCATTGATCATATCTCCTTAAATCTCCCTTCATTGATGCAATAGTATAAATGAGGCAAGCTTACTCCAATCAGCTTTCATTATCTAAGTCACGATACATTGAGAGTAGGACCAAAAAAAACACCAAACTTCGGTAGCGATGCCACCCTCACCCCTTCACGCCCTTTCGGTTCCAGCATGGCTCACAATTCAAATCTGTCCCCCTTTCTCTTGCTGTGCGCATACTACGATCTTGAAAATACTCTGCTGTACCGGGGGTCATCCCATGCCGGGACGACCAGGCGAGATCCGACAGCTATCCCCGGCGACGTTATAGCAGCGCAGGACCCTGTCCGTCAAAAAAACAGTTCTTTTCAACAAATCAAATTATCGAGGCTTCGCGTTAATTCGTCTCACCTCCTGCCGCTTTGGTTCCTCTCTCTTTATGTCAAATTTAGTCTTGACGGTTATATATTTCCGCCGCATGGACTGGCGCTGCCGCCGAGCGGAGCGCACCTGCCAAACGTGGGAGATTTTTGGGTTGATCGGTATACATTTACCCCCATTTCCAAAAAAAAAAAAAAAAAAAAAAAAAAAAAAAAAAAAGAGAGAGAGAGAGAGGTAGAACCTTCACTAGCCTTAAGGGAGAGAGAATGTTGAAAGCGCAGGAAAGGGAACATTGTCAACCGTTAAATCTAGTTATTAACATCGAGAGTTACCATGCAAGCGGCGCACATGAAGAGAAGTGACAATAGCTTCACCATGATGACCTATACTTCACTTTGCGCCGAATGTGAATGTCCAAAGTTGATGTATTTGCGCCATTCCTCTGTTTCTCTCGAATCTTGAATCTCGAAAATCCAGCGTTGCTCCGACTCATCCTCAAAGATGGCCAGGCTCAAGTGGTCTAACAAGAAAAACGTGGCGTCAAGACGTCGACGAGCCGCAAAGCTCACATGCAAGCAAAACCAGAAGGTATGCCGCACTGATCCAAACCATAATGCTATCTTCTTGTTGCCACTTAGGCGTAGGATTGGCTTTACTGATCTTCGCTGTTGCGACGCCTAGACAGCCAGATTCAGGGTCCGAACCACGAGAAGGATCAGCCAGTATTGCTGGAAATTGCATAGAAAGCGACAAGCCTATCGGAGGCGTCGAAAAAGTGAGACTACAATCGAGGGTAGTTATGAGATGCCGAGCCAACAAGCCCCTCTCGCGGAACTCTTTACAACGGCTGAAATGTGGAGTCAGATAGAAGGGCCTGCTGGCGAAAGCAGATCGAACGGTGCCACGGAAGCCGATGTGGTGAATACCGGAGGGGTCCTCAATAAGAGCACTCAACATCATACGGAGGAGAACGATGAAGATCTTGCTCCAGTTGAGGCACCGCGTGAATCAGACAGGGGGCCGCTGCCAACTCCAAATTCTCAACAATGGCAAGAAGATTGCCAATCTCTCCCGACGGGTGCGGCATCCTCAGCCGCGCTGGCAACAATTACTACTAGCCTTGCTGGTATCGCCGTTGACTCTACGCGGCCAGCATGGGCTACGCGATCAACGCCGACTCGTCCACTGCGGTCGTGGCGGATGCTAGAGCAAGGAGCCAGGGGCTGTGTGAGTGGTGACTGCGATCAGATTCAAGAGGAGATCTCGCCTCCCGGGAGTTCAATAATAGACTTTGAAAGAAGCTATTGGCGACAACCAAGTATGATTCAGGATCTGCCCGTGGTCTTCCTATATACTGCACAGCAATGCGAAGCTTCCGCGCCAGACAAGAAGGAGCCGAACCCATCAGGCCTCACTGACCAAGGGCCAATTCAGAGAGCGCCCAACGTCCTCCATACTCCTCAAGAACCGTCTCTACGTCGCCTCGTTGAGACTGGAAGAATAAGTGCTGTACCCCAGGCCTTGTTGCCAGAAGTCCCACGAGTAGGCGCCATTGAAATGTGGCAACGCCATCACGAAGCGGTCCTTACGGCCAATCTTAACTTACTCCGCACAATGGCATTGGCTGATCATGACTCTCTACGCGCGCGAGCTGTTTGTGCCAAGAGCCAAGCGGAATACATGTATCTTCTGCCGCAACTCTTCATGGTTGAGCACCGCTACAAAGATATAGTCAAACATCTCAGAGAGGCTAAGGCAGATCCGGGCTATCTGATAATTCATCGGCCGGTGATTCAGCGACTATGCCATGACACACGCCGCTTCCATGAGGAGGGCCGCTGTGCTATAGAGGGCCATAACTTGGGGCTACATCTGGCGGGAACACGGTGATCATGGATCCTACGTGTTCACGGATGTTGGATCAGCTTGGTGCTTCCGGGCTTGCCATTTTGCGTAGCAATACAGTTTCTTGGAAAGATTGATATTGAACGATGGGCATGCGTATTTAATGTATATAGATCAGACAATCGTATCTCAATGAATCAATTTCGAGCTACAGTAGACGAGGCTTCAGCTTGCACTTGTTTCCGAGTCGCTAACAAGGTCCGGCATCAAAGCGTTCAGGGGCAATGATACCGTAGATGAACTAGCAGGCTTTGGGGTTTGGGACCACGGCCAGGCTGCCATCTCTGGCGTCCATGGGTATGTTACTTAGAGGAAGTCACGAGACACCAAGATTCCAACTTTACCTTGGCCATCCGTTTCTTTTTCATTCACTCTATCCTCACCTCCTGCACTTACCTAAGAATACTCCAGGACTCCTTGCCATAGAATACTCCAGAACTCCTTGCTATCTAGTATAAAGGCATGCTTCTTTCCACCCCCAGCTCAACAATCTCCATCTCCCAGACATTCTCCTCCCTCTAAACCTCAACTGCAAGGTTCCCTGAACAACATTTTCAACCTTTCTTTCCACCTGATCTAGCTCCATTTCCTCGCCACGATGCAATCATCAAGCAACTCGTCCACAAAGACAACCATCCGCGATCTACCACCCGAGCTGACTGCAGAAATTGCATCTCACTTGGAATTGAAGGACATCGCAAAAGTCCGCCTTTCCTGCAAGTACCTTTACGAGAACACATACTACAACTTCGCTACCCTGGGCTTCCGCACCATTACTACGGACTTCTCCTTGCGATCTCTCGAAGAGCTCACTCTCATTAGTAGCAACCCCCGCCTCGCCGGCTACGTTAAGGAGCTTACTATTGCTAACAATACTTGGTGGGGCGTTGGCTATCTTGGCGAGGGATTGGTCTGGCATCGTTCAGAACCACCAAAATCTGGGCGGTATTACAATGGCAAACTCCAGTCGCAGTCAAAACAGTGGACTCATTTAGGAAGCCTTGCACTTGAACAGAGCAACATCCAGCAATGGCGTCATGTCATCGAGCGCTTCACCAACTGTTCCTCATTTAGCATCTGGTATTCGAGGAACATCCTACACGATGGGTATCAATCGGATGACGAGAATACTACATGGATGGAGCGCAGGATGGGAAAAAGGCCTGGTGGATTGCCCATGGCCCATCCATCAGTACTGGACGTATTGGGCGACGGAGTGAGGGACGACGATCAGCTCAGCTTCGTGGACGCGCTTATGATCCTGGTCTTCATCATCAGCAAGGCCAAGATGTCTGTGGAGAAATTCATGATTAATATCCGAAATTTCGTTCCAACCCACCTGGATCTTGCGCACCTTGACGATCCGACGTTCCGTGCTTGCTGGGCAACGGTGCGGGAGTTTACATTTCGATCTTCGGTTCCTCCCACTCTCATTACCGGTTTGGAGGATGATGCACATAACCACTTTAATTTTTGGGATTCATACACCGAGTCGGATGACGAGACTCTTTGCTCGAGTTGTCAGGGTGCTTTGCGAAGTATTCGCTCAGACTCAGGTACAGACATTGAATCCGACGGGAATTCTGAGGATGATGGGGACTCTGAGGACGATGATGATTCTGATGTTGATGGCGAGTCCCATGCTGATGAATTCACTGAGGGCGATGGATATACTGAGGGCGGTGATTATGCTGAGGGCGATGAGTATGCTGAGGGGGATGAGTATTCTGAAGGGGATGAGTATTCTGAAGGGGATGAGTATGCTGAGGGCGATGAGTATACCGAGGGCTATGGGTATGCTGACAGCGATGAGTCTTCCGAGGTCTCTGAGGATGGCAATGGCAGTAACAGTGCGTCTTTCAGTCTTCCGGACAGCACAAAAGTGGCCGCATACCTAAGCAAATTGATTAGCCTCGCCCACAACCTTGAATCCCTGACTATTCAAAGCAACTACGGTGATAAGATCATGGACAACCTGATGTCCAACGATTCCCCGCCGCAATTCAAGCTGAAATCATTTTGCTTAATGTTTGGCGCACGCTATAGAATGACACAGGGAGAATCCCTTGCCAGACTCATCATACAGCATTCACAAACCCTTGAGCAGCTTAGACTTTATGATATTGGAATGGAGGAAGGAGGTGCAATGAATCTGGTCGAGACCATTGGTGAGGATGGCCTTCCGGCATTACAATTCCTCCGGCTCTCAACGATAGTGGATGGGCCGCTTGACGAGCAACTCTCTTTCTCGGACATTCCACTTGGCTGGAGCCTCATCGATGATACCACGGGCGCACACTTTACTCATACTTCAATTAAGAAGTCTGCCAGCGAACCAGAAAGGACCACGAACCTCATGGTCTGGGGCCCAGGCACAAGTGATTTTCTTCGAACTCTTAAGGATTTTGCTGTGATCCTTCCCGAGGAACCTGATCCTGAGATATAAGGCGCCGCAAGTTGTTTGTGTTTCGATATTCTCGATAGCGTGGGTTGTGTGGTATTGGGTTAGGATCTGGGCATTGGCTACGTACTGTTATTTAAATGCACTCTCTAAAATCGTTTCCCATCATCCATCTCCTCTCGTTCGAAAATGTCACTCATAACCTTTATCGTAAGTCTTCCATGTAACATGTAGCCCAGAATACATGGCATTTAGCAGGCTCAGCGATCAGCGTCCTCAATAAAGAAACCTTGGGTAGGTACGTAGGTCAGCTTGCCATGGGATATCCTTAATTCCCAACGAGTATACTTCTGCGGCACAGAGGTCAAATTAATCTCGTCGCTTGGTAGTCCCATCATGTAGGATTCTTGTCAAAGTTTCCATGGAACACCTTCAGGGCTTCCAGAGGACTTAGCAAGGAACTGCTCCTCAATACTAAGGCTTTGGCCAAAGTCTTCAGGGCGCTAGCGCACTTGGGACTCTTCAATCAAGTTGGGCCACACATCACAAGGCGGTCTATGTTGGCAGGGTACCTTATTATACCAGCCAAGGAGGCCTCATTCGTCAAACATGTTTAGACACTAAGTTTTCTTTTGGCTTGGGTCTGGACACCTTTGATAGAGACGCGAAAGTGAAGAGCCGTTTTGCAAGACAAACAATCACATCAAAAGCAGGTTGTAAAGATATCTATGCACATCCAGGTCTTTGATGGAATTTGTCACAATCACCGATGCCTGATCAACTAATCTCTCTCCTTGCTTGATCTTCAAACTCTTTACACTCCGGTCAGCTGTCCACATTACCAGGCAGTCAGCTCCGGCAGGATGGGTAGGGATAAGCGTGTCATCTCGGAAGCTGATCAAGGGATCATGTATTCTACAGAGGGTGAGTATGGCGGGATGAAACATCCAGTGCGAAGTCCCTCAGTGATTACACATCCGCTCATTGTACTGGCAATCTAGGTACCTCGACGAGAGATATTGGCGTCCAGACAGAGAATCGAGCGTTAGCGCAGCCTGAAAACGCCACCCCGGTTGCCGGGCGTAGAATGTTGACTCCGCGAAGCCGACAGGATCGCAGCACTTCTCGGCCAGGGGAAAGCCGACTTGATTCATCATTAGGTGCTATTGTTAGACCTGGGTCGACACCATGGTATAGACCTCCGGATGATCCTCGGCAACGAGAGTCGTTGATACAACAGTTGGCTTCTCCTCACACCCGAAGTGAATCATCCCTGGATCCGAAGAAGGCGCGCTATGTTTTCTCAAAGCGATCCAGTCAGCAGCAACCGTCCGCTCGAAGCTCAGCATTGCCAATCAGGGAAAGAGCGATTGCGCAACCAGGTGGAAGGTTCAGCCTGAGCGGCCCTGCAGGGCCACAAATTACACTCGCTCACCGGCCCAAGAATCTAGCCCAGAAAAGAACGCACGCGGAGCTGGGCCGAGAGACAACTACATGGGTGCAGGACGTGCATGAAAAATCAGGACCTCAATACGAACAAACACCAACAGAGCGAATACAGCAGCGAGTTCGCGTCTCGGCGTCGTCGACCGAATATCGTCGCGGTCACTACTCCGAACATCCAGCCTCGGCTCAAGGCTCGTCGTTTCCGGCTCAGCGGACGTTGACACTGCGACCCCGACTGTCTCCGCGGGCTGGAAGTCCATTCGGTGACCATACCCAGCATGCGACGGACGAACCAACACAGCGACTCTCCCTGCCCACTCAACGGGATGACTTTTTACTCGATACCGAGCTGGATGAATTGGGGTGGCGATTGAGAAGGGCCTTCTGTCATTTAACAACAGATGATGCAGAGATCTGGTCATCCTGGCATGAGGCACACCCAGACCAAGCAATTCCCGAACCGCAGGAGTCAGCTCTTAGGATGAATCTCGATGATCACGCTTCGCTGACTGAACGGGTACAAAATACTTGGGATGAGTTAGAGGATCTTCTCGTGCAGGTTTTGATGGCAGAGCATCGGCACGAGGCTCTCTTAGAGCACGTTCGCTCTTTTACTACTGCTTCAAACTTGGATATGATTTCCCCTGTATTCTTGGCAATACGTCGCGATATCGATCGCTTTCACGAGGAAGGGCGTTGCAAAGTCCCGGGGCATCCCCACGCGCGTCAAGATGATTGATCTCAGTTCTCTCTTACCATGTGAAGTGTAGCTTTATCCATCGCCCTCATAATGTTTGGAGTTTGAAGCTTGACTTATCCGCCCTCTTCGGTAGTTGAGTACTAGAAGTACATGTGGAAATTTCTCGTTAGAGAACTTTTGACTTACCGATCTGCAAAGAAAGGAGTCGGCCTCTGTAATACACTGTTTTTGATCAACATTTCGTGACGACTGGGGCACTATGAGCCTACGTCAGTATCACCGCCAACCTAATCCCATTGTCCCAATTTCATCTATAGTTCCCAATAATGTACACTATAAACTGAGAAAACTGCGGGGTAATATACATTGGCCTATGGGCTTTAGTGCACGGCTGGTCCCGGCGCTACTGTAATGACAGCGGCAGAACCATGAACAACAAAGCTTAATGTGAACAGTGCCACATAGCTGCATAGCAAAGAGTTGGCAAAAGGAGAAGTTTAGCTTTATCACTAACTCAGATTTTGTGGATTGTTTGGGACAGGGTTCTGCTGTACAAGCACAATGAGCACACCCGGCTCCTGCTTACGTAATAACAAGTATTTCTACCGCGTCTGAAATACCGTCGGCTCCGCGAATTGTCAACCACTCTTTCTACCCACCACAACAGCAAGTAGAGGAAATAAACTTACGGCAACCAGGGCCAACTCGTACACTGATCTTAGAGAGGCTTGAAAAGGTATGTCATCTTTCCATGTTTGAAGTCTCTTGTTGGTCGGAAAATCATCGCTGAGGAATTAGTCACGCGGATTGAATATTGAACGGTCAAGTGCCAGTCCAGTAGCGGTCAAAGATGGAAACCAATGGGAAGTCATCTTTAGCAGACTGCTACGATGCGATGGACAATAGAACGGACAAAAGCCCAGCGACTCCGGCTAGTAACAAGCGTCCCTCTGGAAGTTCATTTTCTGTGTCCAGCAAGAAGAGACTCACAGAAGAGTATTACGATCATAGCGACACTGAGGCTCTGACACACACTTCCTCTTCGCTGTTTGACAATATCAAAAGTTCGCGTCACGCTTCGGACGAGGATTCTGGGGTTGAAGAAACTTTTTATGAGGATATTTCTGACAAAGACTCTTCGAGTGAGAGTGACGCCCTGGCATGGCTTTTCGAAGATCATAGTCCTTTCAAGGACAAACGCGGAGATCACGATGACTCTACCCCGTCCACGATTAGCACACCTGGTGGCGGCGTAGATCTGGATAGTTATGCTCCAACTGTGAGTCCCTGTCTCATTCTTTGATACTTTCTCCAAGGTTGGCCGGGATCTAACATTTCTTTCTTCAGCTCCGCAGATCTCCGACTCCAAATGGTTCTACCCGTCAAGCAAACAATCCTCTTCCGCAGAATTCGCAAGTTCCTACTTCGCCGTCTGGCGTAGGCCCTCTGCTGCGTCCACCATCAAGTCCATATCCCCCGACCCCGGGCCTGGGCGCGTTTACGAGCCCAGATAGAGGCGCCCCTTGTAAAGCACTTAACGTGCTCAACACAATCGAAAATCCCAATTCTTGCTTCGTGTCAGGAGGGAGTTACACTGGAATAAGCCCGAGAAAGTTGGAGGCGGCCAAGGATCTGATCGGCCTTGGTCAAGGCCCGAGACAATATCAGGATGCCCCTTATGTAACACTCGGCTTTCCCCATTTTTCTGAACTATTAGAGGACTCTTGGCCGTTCATAGGCCCTCTTGAAACCCTTCAAAGCGATACTCGGATGCCTTTATCCCGTCCGCCGAAGGCGGGAATGATAAGTTCTCAGGAGGAGCAACAGCGTCCTAGCACGGGACACCAGCCTAGCACGAGGTACCAGGATCTGGACACATCACACATGACTAGACAAACAACTTCCGGGCCTGTGCCTTGTGGTTCACGGGGAGCTGAAGTGCCACAAGGAAGATTATTCACTCCCCGTCAGCAAGACTATCATCTTTCAAATCATCATGGCTCTCGATACTCAACATCGCAGACCGCTCGGTCTTCAATTCAGTCACCCCCTGCGCACACCTTGACGGTCCCGCAGCCAAATGACTCATCCCAAATGAAGGCCAGACAGCGACAACAGAAGCACCACAAAGTCAAGAGGACTTTGTTCCCGCAGGAAGCTAGCATGTCTACCGCAGCAGCGACGCGACCTCCAGCACCCCCCAACCAGCATTTTAGACCAAGTCAGGACGACTTACAAACACGCTACCCTCTGCAAGAAGTTACAGCACACTCTGATATTCGCCATCGGCATACCTCACAGCAACACCCATCCAACGGGCAGATCTTAGCACAGGATTCCGATCCTCGAACAATAATGCCAACCGGACCCCTAATGGAATCAGGAACACAAACGCAATCAATGTCGCGGACAGAAGACCAGAACGTTCGAGCTGAACCTCAATTAGCTCAAGACCTGACGCAGGGTTCCGCTCGGCCAACCACAGAATCTTCTTTGACATCAAACTCTCCAGCTGGACCGGCCATCGATATGCAGCCCCGCCAGGCACAATCAAGTCGAGACGAAGCACGCATAAAGTTGATTGATGTCTTACATCGACTCACTGACAATAGCACGGGTTTCTGGAGTAGGCGGTAAATATCGTTTTGGCTGGCGCATTCGCTCTCAATCTACCTGCTCTTCCACCGGCATGATACTCTACGGGAATTAAGGAGATGGTCCCTTGTAAGGCGAGCGGATCCTGAGAGAGATACATGTAAAAGGTACGAAGAGAGATAAGCAGCATGATTAGCCCGGTTGACATTGGACGTTGGTGAGCTTGGAGATCCATTTGGGAGGTCCTCTGTGTAATATGTGCACGCTTTTCAATGTTCTTTCTATTTTTACCCACATGAATGATCGTTACCTAGTACTTAATGATACCTAGTTCCTACTGCTAAAACAGACTATTCCCAGGCAAAGTAGTTACCGTGTCTACTCTCTATGATGTCGATGAAGGGCTTGTGGCGATCGCATTGTTTTGGTTAATGCACTCTGCATTCGCATTTTCTAGTCCGCGCCGTCAATGTATGGGCCATGTTCGTAGTAGGAAAACCTTTGGTTGTCCACATTTCCCGGGTGGGATACCTTTTAATATATCTTGCAGGAATGGCAATCCCAAGAAACGTGAAGTTTTATAGTTCGTTGCCTATGGTATTCTCTTATCCCAACCACAGTTTACCGTGTATATAGCTCGTGTATTGCCTTCGTAGCCTACAACGGCAGTACATTTTGCAGCTCATTGCTCCCCTCTCACGGCGAAGATTATGGAGCCCACCTAATGCTTTAGTGCACGGCTGATCCCGCCGCTACTGGAAACTAACAGCGGCAGAACTATGAACAACAAAGCTTAATATACAAAGAGCCATGGAACTGCATTTCAACAATCTCAACAGAGAAATAGAAAGGTCGCGTTTTTATCTGGGGATAGGCCGTGGCCTGTCCGTTCACTTCAACGTAGGAAAGCCGGAAAACTGACTGTTGCGTGCTTACATAATATCGAAAATAAATACTCCGCCTCGCGACCGGAACGATCCGTTCTGACTGATCCTGACATCCATCATCCTTTCCAGAAACAATGGCGGCTAAAAGCAAAATTCCGTGGACAGACGAAGGCAAGAGAGAACTAAGACGTTTGAAAGAACAAGGCCTTTCGTATAGGGAGATTCAGCAGGTAGGCTTGGGCTCAGCCCCGCTGGGGCAAAACGCGATTACTGATCCGGCGAACTATTCTGTCAGACGCCGAGTTTCCAAAACAGAACTCTAGCAGCTCTTCAGAGCATGCGGCAGCAGATAAGGGAAGGGGAACGTGCAGACTTAGGTCGTCAAAGTGTCGATGAAGAGTTTCCCGGCCGTCCGGGTACTGGAGTCAAACGTGCCTCTGAAGGCTCATTGGAAGGGTCAAGCAAAAGGTCACGTAGAAGTTCGGACCACGACTATATCCTGAGCGGCGATGAGAGAGCTAGTGGGGCTGAGTTTGGTTCTGACTCTGACGGGCGTGAGAGCTCCGGAGGCGAAGAAGAGCCCGATGAAGAGGCTCGTCTACACAACCAATCTTCTCATGGAGATAACGATGCTGCAGGGAGTCAATCTCGAGATGAACACAGGCGGAGGATAGATAACGCGGCCACTGTTCCTTCCCACTCGCTTCAACATGTGAGATCCATTCTAACATTTTCTGCCTCTCGCCTTTGACTTCTCTTGGCGCACTGACAACTTACCTTGAAGGTCCATTTGGCTAGCAATGCCAGCTCGCCCGCTCTAGCGGCTCGGCCAAATCCTCATCTCGTTCAGCCTTCTCGACCGATTGAACGGCCGACTGCAAAAGGTCCAATCGTCTCAGGTTCCGAACAAATACTAAGCGCAGCACAGCTTCCCTTGTCACACTCTGTCGTTCGTCCCCAAAAAGCGCCGATAGGTCAGCAATTAGGTCAGCGCCCGAGCGAACGAGGTGAGCCATTGCGAGCGACGCCTCCATCTTCTCAAAACATGCCCACCATGGTGCGTCCACAATCATTTAAAAACACCGGTCTCCAACGGGAATTCCAGTTTAGCGAGAATAGCACTCTCCCGTCAAGCACGCCAGCAAATCTCCCTCAGGCCAGTGCGAGAGAGTTGGAAGCCGCCGATAATTTGGTGACTACGTGCCAGCGTCAGGGTCAAATACAGAAGCCACCCCTTTCCACTCCCGGCTCCTCAGCTGGGCAGCAACGTGGAGCGGAATTATCTAGGAATCCAGCAATAGCAACCAGTAACGGGCAGCGACTTGGCTTAGCCTCAAATGGAGCAGGAGCAATGCGAACAGCGACATCGTTGCCCACCGGCCCTGCGAGAAATGGTCCAGGTGCTGCTAGCGGCCTAGAGCGAAGATCTGTCCCTGACCATCCGCAAACAGGACAATTGCGCACCGAGGATGGTCTATATTCTCCTACAATTCAACCCAGAAATACCGAGCCAGCTAATCCCGGTCCCCCACTGTCTTCTGGAGTCACAACACTTCCGCGTCCGGAGATACGGAACTTACCAGGGCACAGTCCCTCTGAGCGCGTGGGGGCGCCTGGGAGAGGCGGCCGAATACAAAAGCAAACCAATGTTGTCCAATCCACCGCTATGTCGCATCACGCAAACGCAGCGCTAGCTATATTAGGTCGCCGGCCTTCATCGAAAACCCATAAAGACCTTAGGCGAACGGAACGCCAAAGTGAGGATCCTCCTCTAGGTAAGGAAGACAACATGCGATCATAGGAACGTGCTAAATATATCCAGTCCAACGTGATAATACACCGTCTAGTGGAACAGGGATGCATGGAGCGGCAACCCAATCTCAAGAGACGGACACGGCTGGAGGGACGGCACAGATACCTCAGTTTATAATGACGGAGGAGGCCAGATTGAACGGTCGTCACACTCAACGCCGCGCAGCTCAGGCACCCCGCACCCAGTCGTTAGCGCAGCCATATCAGCAGCAAGGGGTCACGGCAAGCGGAGTGCAAAATCATCTAACAAATCAACCCGCGCAGCGGTTGGGGTACACGGAAACACGAAATGGACGACTGACTGCAAATTCAGGTACGGGTGGGTCACGCGAGCTCCATCAAAGCAATATAGGCTTTCCTCGCACACTGAACCCTCATGCTTGGCTCGAAGAGGTTGACCGACCTCTATTACCACATGGTCAGCACCAAAACATCCCGCAGATGAGCCGTCTTCGGTCCCAAACAAACGGCACTGATCTTACCAGACGGGAGCTCGAGAGCCTTGAGCAATCGATGTTGGCTAGTCATGACCAGAACAGGTCAAGGGTCCTGAATTTATACCACCAATTGGATGACCAAGCTATTCAAGAGTGTCTGCTTCGGCATTTTCATGCTGAAATTTGCGAGAATCTTCGTCGAGCTGACCAGGATCCGTCTTATCTTGCTTTCCATGGCCCGGAGCTCAGGAGAAGATGGGAGGAAATCGCACGCTCAACAGGAGGAAATATTCCGAGGCCCCAGGACCCTGGACGTGCAAATGGTGCAGAGGGTGCAGATGGGAAATCCAAGCAGAATGATTGATTTAGAGCCCATATCTAAGAGTTCATTAGACATTTTGGAAGACTCTCCGGATTCCGGGTGCAGAACTTATTTTTCTATATGATTATAGCCTGATTTATTAATTCTAATCTTGGTTAACACGGCAAGAAGGATTTTGTGATGATGATGAACTGTAATCTCTACCGTAAGGGTGTGAACGTAAGATATCCATGGCAAGGGTAGACTCAAGATTCGGCCCCATAGCCCCCTTGAGTTGGATATATCTCTACTTACACCGAATACGGTGGCAGTTGATGCTCCTGGCAATAACATCTTTTTGTCGCCACGTATCTAGAGCATTCTCCGAGGGAGATCCAAATCGCTCCATCCACAGAGGCTGACTGAGCCTTGTCAACAGGCAATAAAGGAGCTGACGGCTCAGCAATAGCCCAACGTAGTGTATGTTTCCAACCTTGGAACTCCCAGAGGGTCAAGGTTGGTACCTGGCCTAGTGCACGGCAGCTCCCGCCACTAGCCGAAGTTAACAGACCAGAACTATGAACATTGGAAATAAAGCCAATCTTGTGGTGCAAAGAAGCCCAGACAACCGCGTTTGGTTGTTCCATGAAAGCTTCCAGTTAGGCCACCTTGTTTTTTGATTGCGCAAGGTGGCTTACCCTGCTGATGGATGCTTATCTAATCCCAGACTATTGCCCCTCCCTTACGGTAGACTTGAAATAAGTTCGTCCCGATTCCAAGTGCCGCTTGACAACCATCCCAGAATACAGCCGAGTGGAACGACCACGACCCACAAGTGGTATTCTTTCCTCGAGCGAGATATTGAACTTTCGTGGAACTTAGCTGACAGCTAATGGTATCTCAGAAACCGAGAACACAGATGACCTTACCCATCCGCCGTAAGGTTGAGCCAGACCCTCGACCTTCCGCGCGCGCTCACCCAGCTGACAATACTCATCAGCCCAACATGGTCGGAACAACGCCAAACACGGGTCGGCCGGCTGCAGCAGCCCAAGATTCAACGGAGCAAAAGTCTGCTGGGAATCCAGCGCCAATGCCGAATGTGGTCGAAATTTCTGGACAAGACGCTGAGACAACACCGTCGGGAGGAACTCAACTCCCCATTCGTGTGCGTTCGAATCACAACGGCGCGGATCAAATGGATCAAGGTGTACCCTCCTTCTTTGAGCAAGTCTCGTCGTCGGCTCCATTGTCAAGGCAGGAACTCGGACAGAGGATGAATGAATCATCGAGATTCAACACGGCTCAAGCGTACTACAAAAAAGAACACTTGGTTGAACTTCAAGGGCCGGCGTGGCCGTCGCAGGAGCAGATTTCCGGGCCAGCGCTGATGCAGGAGAACTCGAGGATCCATTCAGTTCAAAGCTCTTCACCGGCACCGACTCAAGGCAACCCAACAGCAACGCTGCCAGTTGCAGAAACACTGCCCGACCCCATACGCGATGCGGCAGTGCCGCTAAACCCGTATTCCAAAGAGCAAGCTGAGCTTCCGCTCGTCAATGCATGGGAAGAATTTGGTGCTTTTTTTAAACTCTGTTTGGAAACAAGATACCCCAAACGCAGGAAGTGGCGCAAGGCTTAATATGGTGCGTTGCGAGCCCAGCGGCGTAGCACAGATGTGGCGTTCCAGTTGTGTGTGTTGTATTTCCGGAATTACGGTCTGTTACTTCGATATCAAGGTTATAAACTCGAAACAAAATGGCTGATGGTATGGTATGGGATGAAAGTGGTCAAAGCGCCCCTGCCGAAAATACGAGCACGGAACTCGGTGTGGAAGGAACTGTCCCAGGCCTCCGAGTCTAGGTACCTAGGAGGCTCCTGCAATGTATTTTAACATGTACTACTTCTATTCTCTGGTCGCACTTACCACGCTGCTGCCCAGCATCCAAAAAGAAAATTTGCTGCAGGAGGTATCTGATTCTCACCCCAGCCATCATTGAGTACTGTCAAGAGTTCCACATCCAGCGATCCTATGTGGGCTTTGTCTAGATCTTTGACAAATATCCTGTCCAGTTCGTTCAAGAGGTAGTGTACGTTTCATCTCAGAGCCTATCCATCCACAGCACGAATCAATGATATCCAGTGTAATGCTTCTTACTTTATTCGTCGTCCGACATTGAACTAGCAAATATTTTGACATTTAGCAGGTCAGCATGGACAAATACAACCCTGCAGCTGTACAGAGCGGGCCTGCGCTGGATGACGACCCGTCATCCTCTCTCCGCGCCGGTGACAACGCGCTGCTGACAAAGTATAGCGAGTGTCCACCAAGAGAAATCGCCCAGGTAATGATACGCATTGCGATGATCAAGGAAATGGCCATGGCGCCCATAAGCACATCAAGAGTCCAAAATTCCAAGGCGAACATGAAAGGACAAACGCAGCAATACCGTCCGTTGGGAAGGCAGCCCTTGGTGGAAACGATACACCTTCTGCGAGATCTGTCTCCGCCAAAAATATGATCTCTGATTGGGATGTACTCCTGGTAAGGGTGATCAAGTACCCAGTTTCGATTCGTCAATTCCAGCTAATTGTTTATCCTCTTAAGCGCAACTCCAGTCCGCCGCTCCCTTGCAACCCGTATGCTCCGTCCCTGCTCAAGCATTTGGTCCTCAAACACAGCCTCTAATCCTTGACAATCATCCTTCCATCAGCACGTCACACTGGCCCAGTCTAGTCCAAGGGGAGCCATCAATTGACCAATATGGGACAACATCAAAATACGGCCGTGAAATCCGGGCCTAGTGAAGTTGGAACGTGGCCATATGGTCCTCCGAGAACATCGCAAGGGGGTAGAACAATGAAGTCGGAAGCGGAGACTCCACAAGGTCATGGACGCCAGGGATCATCGTTGGACACCACAACTGTCTCAAACTGCGCATATAAGAGGCAGAGCATGGACACACCATACGCTCGCTCTCTAGCGCATTCAACCCGAATATCCGATCACAGTGATCAAGCGAATCAACCTGGACTGAAGGATTCTAGATGGCAGACGGGAGGACTTCGCCCGCTGTACCAACTCCAACGGTACAACCAATTTATCCGGGCAATTGGTCGACTCAGCAGAGTCGGTGCTATCATAGACACCAAAATATTGCACCCAATCGACCTCCAAGTTAAACCATATTTGACGCTCTGGCATTTACTCATGGTTGTTTGTGTGAACCAGATCGCTCCGCGGCAGACAAGAGCATACCGCTGCGACCGGGAAGTGTACTAGGGTTTACCCTGTGAGCTTACGAGCACGCGTAGGTCTGAATCTCAAGGGTTGAAGTATCTTCCAGGCCTCACACATCAGTCGTCCACCGCTACTCAGCCTCCTAGAAATCCCTGCCTGTTTCTACCAAGTCATGCTCAGGAATCAGCGCCATCGGCTACTCAAATGCCTCCTACGAATGAGCGAAGCTGGAACGATGTTCCACAGTCGACCACATATGAACAAATGAGCCTAACCCAACGGCGGAGGGCACAGAAAATGGCAAAACTACGAGCAGCTCAATTTGAAGAGCAAAAGCAGAATGAGGATTCCGTTGCAAGCCGAGCATCAGAAAGGCCAACTGGTAGTCTTCAGCAGCACCTCAAGCCTCGGAGTAAGCAGGTAGAGATAATATTCATCCATAAAGACTAGAAATGATGGATCTGAACCATCAATCCGAACAGACGGTGTCTCAAGCCGAAACCCCGCGGCAGCAGTCAGCACAAGCACTCCGCCAAAGCGCTGGTGGACGAACTGATACACCGTTAAACGTCGCTCATCCCGGGCAAACGATATCGACCCCAATGGGAGACGTGCTCGGCTGCAGCAAACTCAATGGTTTCAATCATTTAACCACAGCATTCTCTCCACCTCACTCACTGATCTACTCACGCATGAGCCAAGCTCCTCTTACCCGCCATTCTGATCACCGAAAACCTGACCAGGATCCGGGCGAGCCGTCTGTCAGTAATGATATGTTGTTCTTTGCACTCACAGCAGAGACACTGCGCCATCTGGCGGAACATGATATGGTAAGAGAGCTGTTTGTTGCTATTGTGAATCAAGCAAGAGATTTAAAAGCCCGCATGCTTGGGATAGAGTGTTGTATTGATCGCGCCCAGCACCATCCAAATGAGGCTCTTCGCGGGGCCGGATATCATGGGGCGCATTTATACGATGCCCCGTCATTGCTGGGCGACATTAGGTAGTGAAGCCCGAGAGAAAGTCATACCTCCTCTTGAGGGGGAAAACGCGACATTACGAGGAGGTTCTCAGCAGGAACGAGCTCGTTGAAATTGTCGTCCCCTTTGTAGTTCCAAATGCTCGCTTTTATATTCTTGTTTCATAGCTCTCTGGTTCAAGTGGAATGGTGTGTTTATGAAAGACTCCTCAGGCGCACCTGCACTACTTTCGGGTTCCCAAATGCTACATCCTTATCAGAGGAGATGCGAGGCGATTCTATTTTGAATTCGTGAGACCACCGTTATTTCTACAGCATAGGCAGAAAGAAATTTTGCTGAGGTAAGAAAAAAAAAACCGTTGGCGAATTGCGGCTCTAGCATTTCCCCCCCCCACAGATGGACCTTTAACACTGCACATTGGTCTGGGAGTTGCCGGTAGTGCACGGCTGCTCCCGCACCTAAGCCAAAAGCACAGACTCACTTTGAAAAAAATAAAAGGGTCTACGTAGGTGGTGCACAGCGCATGAGGTGCAGATATTATCTAGTTGGAGCCGGTTCCCTGCAAAGGTTTGGTGAGTTCTGTGGAAACTGACTTCATTCACTGACTAAGGGGGCCTGGAGTGAATGAAGAGCTATGCGGCCCTGCGTTGCTCATTTCTTTTTAGTTATAAATACCAACTCGATCCCCCGAAAATTGACCCTTCCTTACCTCTCCTCTCCATTGTACCTCCCTTCTTTTTTTTAACTTGTCTGTGTCATTCTTCAGTGATATTTGCTTGGCTACCGGAGATGGCGACCACCGTACCATCTCGCGCGCCGGCCAGATGGACGACGGAAGAAATTGACCTCTTACTCAACCTTCGCAGGCAGAATCCGCGTCAACGCTGGGATGATTTCTATAAGGTATGTCTCCCTACCTATAATTGCTCGTCGGTTCTGCATGTCTTGTTTCTTGTTTGGCAACAAGGTCATTCATTTCCGTTGCCGGTTCTCTGTTGACTCGATACCGTCTGTGCTGAAAGGACCACGGCCACAAATTCCCCGGACGCTCGAACAATGCATTACAGGGTCAATTTTCGATTTCGATGCGTGCTCGAGGTTTCCGCTGTCTGCCATTCTCACGCGAGTGGGCCAGAGTCTTGACTACTGACCGTGCTCTGAGCGAAGGGCAGGTTCAAAGAAACACTCAAGGAACCCGGCCACAGGGAAATGCGGCGATGGCCACCGCTCAACCCCTCTCCCAGCAATCCCCTCCTCTGCTCCCCAGACCGCAAAACCTTGGAGTTCCCTTGCCGCGCCCCTTCCCGATGCACCTGCAGCCTCATCGACTGTCTACCGGCATGCAACAAGACCCAGTCATCATCAGTAGCTATAGCAATAGCGTGCCCGGCCAGGAAGCTCATCACATGGTTGCAGCCGCTGCACAGCCCGTCGGCGACCAACAGGAAAACGAGGAGGAGGATGAAGAACTCAATTCGGAAAACTGTGATACCGATGATGCTGAGGACGAGGACGACCACGGCCACCTTGATCGCACAATGACAGGCTCCATCACCTCCGACAGTGATGATGAAAGCATGGGCGTCGGAAACATACCCGCCGAATGGCATGATGCTGGAGATGGGGACGAGCAACACGAGCCTGACAGCCCCGTTTCGTTTATTGGAGACCGCCCAGTAAGTCGTCGCTGCCCATGTCTCCCTTTTGTTCACCTCATTCAAATGCCACTTGCTAACACACTTCAGTTCCGCTATACAATAAACTCATCCGGTTGGCGAGCCTACACAAACCAGCTTCCCCGGGATAGACCTGCCCCTGCTTTCGAAGCCGAGTCCTCCCATGCCAACCATCCACAGATCGCAGCGGATGAAGACATCGAAATGGAAGAGCAAGACAACGGGCATGTCTCCCCTCACTTACCCGTCGTCGGCCCTTCTCATCGTCTCCCAGCAGTGACCGGAGCCATAGAAGAGAATAGAATGGGTTCTCAACCAAACGTTCATCTCTCGCGTTCCCTTTCCGTTGCTTCCCCGCTCTCCTCACCACGCGCTCCTGACCCGATCCTCTCTCCCTGGTCCGTCCACCACATCGACCAACTGGACGACCGAGACCCTAGCGTTATACTCGACGAGATGGAGCAGGAGCTAGAAGCCGACTTCGCCAAACTAGATCAAGAGGTCGCGGAACTCAGTCAGGGCCTCGTTGCTGAGACCGAGAAGATTACAGAAATCCAACGTCAGATCGACGAACGGCGTGCGCGAGTGGCTCAAACGGTTGAGTTCGCTAGACACGTGGGAAAGCTTCGTGCGCGATTGAGGAATTTAAACGATGAGCTTTTGGGCGAATGATGCGCTTTTTTTTTCTCTTGGATGCTTCAGATTATCGTCTCGGCTTGTGGATTTGTCTCCTTTTGGAAATCTTTCATTAGCATATTACGTTCTGGATCTGTTGCAGCAAGTCTGGATTTCATTTGTGACCGGTGGGAATTTACGTTAGAGAAGAATATTTCTGGAAGTTCATTTCCTAGACCGGGCATTTTGGTGGACTATCTTTGTTACTAGCATACATATTTCTATCATGTACCTTTAGCTTGAGCTGAAGAATTCAATCGATGGCATTCAAATCCACAATCAATTCTCTTGCAATCGGCATGAAGTAATTCGAGAAAGTTCCTGTCGTCTGGCTATCATACTCTGTCTTGGCTCCCAGGCAGCCATCTCGCGCTGACCCTTTCAGCTCACCCATCTCCTCAGGAAACCATTCTTCAACATACGCTCGATCCACCTTTCGCGCAAAGCACCCCTCTGATCCTTTCCCAGATTCTACTCTCATCTTTTAGCCCTTTGTTATATATTTTTCACTCATACATACTCCTTTATATCCCACTTCTTTAGACCTCCCCCACATCGCGACACTAACAATGAGTGAGCCAAAGATAAAAAAGGTCCCCTGGAGCAAAGAAGAGGTTTGTCGCCTGGTGGCTCTGCGCGAGCAGGATCATACCATTAGCTGGGATCAGTTCGTGAAGGTAAGTTTCTCACATTGTTCTACCTCCAGGCCTTGCGAGGCCTCTCCTGGCGGTTGGCCACCGAAGCTCCTCTCAATCTTAAGCCCCTTCCATAAGCTACTCATCCCACTTGGAACGTTGCGCATTTTACACGTATTCTGGAACAGGACTAACCTCTATGGCGATGCGAATAGGCTCACCCTTTCCCCAACCGAACCTTGCGCTCTTTGGCCCACACCTACAACAAAGCCGTCAACCAGCGCTCCTCCACGAAAACAGATATGGACATGAAGGAAGGTGAGGAGAACACCTCTGCCGGCTCTGCGAAGCGCCCCGCGACTGGAGAAGGAGACGCAGGCACGAGCAGCCCTCGCAAGCTTAGACGTGGCCGTCCTAGAAAAGCGCAAGACAAAGGCATGAAGAAAGGCAACGGGTCCAGTCTTGACGCCCAAGAGGAGGGCAGTGCGGAGCGCTCGATCAGCGACGCCCAAAGCGTCACCACTCAGAAGATTCTCGATGGTAGTCTCGGCCACGCCAACGGAATGAGCATCAATGCTGCTGAGGCTGCTGGAGCCACCGAGCAGGGAACGAAAGAGAGGGAGAATGACAACGAGGAGACGGACGAAGAAGGTGGCGATATTGGGTTCGACGGGAAGGTGAACTCTGTAAGTTTGTTTTGATGCCGTCGCACTTCTAGCTCGGCGCAACTACTGATGACTTATGAAGATGAAGCCTAGCAAGCGCCCTAGGACCGAGCGGACCGCCCCTGGTCCGGGAGCAGTTGCGGCAAGTACGGCAACGCCTGCGACTTCCAAAACTCCTGCAGTCCAGTCTGGACCTTCTACCGCACTACCTCAACCAGAACTTATCATACAACAGGTTCTAACTGGTGATCTTCCACAGCCAATCCCCTCTCAACAGCAATTAGCTACACAACCCTTTGGAGAGCCCAACCCAGCAAATACGCTTGTCCAACTTTCCGAGGATCCTGCAGGCTCGTCACCCCAGGCCAGTCACCAGGCTCCGGAAGTTGATAGCATCATGCAAGAGCCGCCGCAAATAGCGGAAGGCGCAACTGAACTTTTCTCTACCCCCAATCAAAACAGGCCCACTTCACCTCTCGCCCTGAACATCGCTTCTCCTCTCGCAACGGTTCCGGAGTTAAACAAAAAGTTTGTTCTTCCACTTAGTCCACCCCTTTCTTCCAAGAAGACAACGCCCTTTGCGCCGCTTCTGGCACCAGTCATCAAGAAAACGTTGAAAGACGCAGCTATTCAGGCGCATGACGACCAGTACATGAAGCGCATTGAAGCACTTGAAAAGGAAACAAGCCAAATGAAACGCCGCCTCGCAAGTTTAGAGACTTGTTTCCACAGGTCCGCAGACGATCTCGAAGATCTTGAGGGACGGCTTTATGCCTATGAAAATCGAATCGCAGATCTGCAAGGCCGGCTGAAGGAGACGGATGCTGTGATGAGCTGCGTCAAGAATATGCGGTTCTGCGACGTTGTGAGCATGATGTCGGGGAGCAAGCAGGTCGAATATCCCCCCACTGTAACTGTGGCCGCTCACCATCCGAATGCTTTTGCAACGCCTACCAGAGACGAAACCAGGGTGCGGGATCCTAGAGTTGACCGTGCATCTAGCATTAAGCCCTCCTTCCTCCCTCGCGTCCACGCCAACCGTGGCCGCTCACCATCAGAATCTTTTCGCAACGCCTACCAGGGACAAAACCACGATGCGGGATCGTGGAGTTGACCGTATATCCATCATGAAGCCCTCCTTTCTCCCTCGCGAGTTTTCATAATTCGTCTGCCATTCGAACGGGCGACAGCTAGCCGCAGAACGTTGTGCCTTGGAGCTGGTCTCAATGGATCAATCATTTCCTTATGTTATTTTCAACTTGATAATCGTCGTCGTGCAACTTTTTTTCAAATATTTGACATATTCTTGCCTTTACTGTTAACCACCGCATGGGAACCGGGGTATGGCTTAGGCTCTTGAGCGTTTGGAACTGGATTTTATCGATGTGTTTCTACCTCTTTTGTGATATTTCAATGCCAAATTTGGTCATGGCCTTTTGGTCCAGCATCTTGAATCTGGGGTAATCTTACTTTCTCTTCCCTGAACATACAAGCAGTGTAGCTTACTTGGCATTGCTCTAATATCAATTCATCATCCACTGTTCTCTTCAATCGTGAAAGCTACTCATCATTAATGCGATCCAGATCGGACACAGTGATCAGACATGATAGTGACCAACCAGTTTGAAACAGAAAGTCACAAAACAATAGAAGATAACAGCATGAGAATAGTGTAGGACACTTGGAGTGGATCATCCACTGCTTCAGGCTCCTGGATCTATCGGTACCCCCAGAGCCTTGACTCCTACCTTAATTCAATGTCAAACTATCAGACTGCCACTTACATGAACCGTCGATGGCCGAGATGGTATTGTGAATCCTGTTCTCTATTTTCGAACTCCTTCTGTTGTCGCTATTGTCCGTATTCAATGTCTCAACCCGCTGGGGGGACGCTTCCTGCATAACACAGAGTGCAGTCTTAGTTCCGTCACGAGAACACTTCAACACATCAATATTCGTACCTCTTACACTCCCCCCGACCATTCGAGCTCTTGCGCTTACCATATCTCAATAGCCTCTGGTCTTCTCCTGTCAAGGCTGGGTATCTCGCACTATCGGCGTTTCTCTAGCATCCAAGCTCCGTTCCTACAATCCAGCGATCTAAACACGTCGGATAAAGTCTTTTGAATCCTCCTATCATGTCCCCCAAGAACTGCTGGACAGAAGAGGAGATAGTCCGCTTGGTGTCGCACCGGAAGCAGTTCCCTGATATCAACTGGGAAGATTTTGCAGAGGTACGTTTTCTAATTGTTTTCAAGAAAAGCCGTCCACCAACCTTATTATTCCGGATTTACGTGCCGACCTTCATACTAACTTGCTCTGATCCTGATGGCTTCACTTGGCTGACCCCCGCTTCTTCATATTTAGCGCTTCCCGTTTCCAGGGCGCACGCCCACCGCCATAGCAGCAAGGTGGAGATGTCTCAACCTGACGCGGAACTTGGAGGAGTTCGACGTCGGCTGTAAAGACACTCGCAGTGGCAGCACTACAAAGACTACTACCGCGGCGGGCAATGGTCCTGCTTGGTCAACCACCACTGGCGTCAAGCGTCGTCGCTCCGGGCTCCCAGCGAGGACACGAGGACGCCCGGCAAATGGCAGAGAGGACAGCAACCAAGACAACGAGTGGGAGGACGAAGACTGGGTTCACGCTGACGATGACCTTTCTGATGAAATGGATGACGAAATGGGGCCCCAAGACGGACAAGGCGGCGCAGGCGCCAACAACAAAAATGCTTACGATAATTCTGGGCTGAGGGCAAGAGTTGCTCGAAGGGTACCGGCAAAGGGCAGAGGCAGAGGCACCCGTATCGCCATGACAACTGGAGCAAGCTCTGGGTCCTTTGCTGCTCCAGCTCGTGCTCTTGGTCAACGCACTATCGCGGACCGCCAGCGCCCAGCTCAGTTCTTCGCCCGTCTGTTCCAGGACTTATCCGACTACTTCGCTGACAACGAAGACCGTTTCGCTGGAGTTGAAGAAATTCTGGGTCAGACACAGCAGCACCACCGCCGAATGGATTCGCTGGAGGCCATGTACAATGGTGCTATAACACAAAACAACGACCTGGAGGACGAGATTGTGGCGTACGGAGAAACGGTCAAGGAGCTGAAGGCGGCCGTTGAAAGCCAAGCAGCAACAATTCAGACGCTCAAGGAGGATGCGGCCACTGACCGCGCCAAAGTGCAGCAACTCTTGCAGTGGATAGGGGAGATGAGCGTTGCAAACAGGATTTCTGCTGGAGGCCAGGAAGCCAAGCAGAATGACTCTGCTGCACCTACTCCAAGCTTGTGAGGACCAGGGGTCGCCGGAGCTTCCTTTTTTCTCTCGCTCCGATCGGATATGGTGTCATGATCTGGGCATTTACGATTGATGGCCTGCTGACCAACATGTTATGCTCCACTGAAGTATTTCGGCTGGTGGCCAAGGTCTAGGCTATGAATCTTCCTTGTTTCTACTGCTCTAGAGCAGAAGACGGTCTTAGCCTCTCGTCCGCTTGCCCTCATGTATCTACAAAGCGTGAGCTTTTGGAATCATTGCCTTGTGGTTTCTAAGCAGCACAATACATTAATGACTCTTCTGTTCCATACGTATCTTCCTCGTACCCAGGCTTCGCGCACAAGGCTCAATGAGTTTATGTAGTGGACAGGTAGGTATATCCTCTCACGAAGGTCGCTGTTCGTCAGCCCTGCATAGCGGCTAATAGTCAGTAGCTGCAATATTACCCTGCTCCGGTCTACCAGCACGATTCACCAACCAAGCAGATGCCTCTGTCTCACAGCAACCGCATTTCTCCAATGATCGAAACCCATGATATCCCCAACTCCACATCTTCCTAACTGGCATACTCTACTTATTACCCAACCCTTTTTTTTTGTTCTTCGGCAAGCAAAGTAAACCACAAGCTCCGGTCCCATACCAGCCCGAGTCTGATAACCAAGTTGTCCTGAACGTCACAAACTTCTTTTCGGAGCTCCCTACAGTATGTACACACCATCCAAAGCGACCAAATGCACCAAAGATTTTGCTTAAGCTGGCCTTCTAACCTGCCAGTCCGAAGACCTTTTCGTTTGAATAGTGTCCATCAATTAGCCTCGCCCTGGAAGTCCCATGTGATTCACCTGCCCCAACAAAAAGGCGTCTTCACTACACCAACAAGCAACTCATTCACCTAGAACGGCTTCCTCGCTATTGTCGATGAGCGATGGCTCTATTGAAAGCAGAACTCGGCCTCCTTCAACCTCCACGCCATCTTCCCACCAACATCCACGTCCCTTTTTCGACGCAACTCCCTCCATAACGAATCCGACCACCAAGGGTTGAACACCGACAACACTTCATTCCAGTCTTCTCACAATGGCACCCATTCCTCCCAAGCACGAACGTTGGACACTGAAGGACAAAAAGCGCCTGCTTAACAAGCGGCGCGAGTGCCCCGATCTGGCCTGGCAAGAGTTTCTCGAGGTATGTTTGCAGCTTGTACCCTTATGTCCCCCCGGCTCTGTCAAAGTACACGAATGCTTTCGGTGCCTTTTAGCTGATTCTCATCCAACCCCACCAGCTCCACCCCTTCCCTGGAAGGACCTCGGCGTCTATCATCGCACAATGGTATCGGCTTGACAAAGACGACGCGCTTAAGAAGCGCCACGCTGGACGTGGGCTTCAGAAAAACAGCGAACGGCGTGTAACTCGAACCCGTTTCCCTCCATCGACCGGCGGCTTACAGCTGGCGCGTCCTCGCACCACAGCCCCCCAACCTGCCGCGCAAACGTCGACCCAGTCGAGACAGCGAAGCACGAGTGTGGGGTCGGAGTCTCAGTATGATGAGGGTTGGAGCGGGTTTGATGACAATTGGGACACCGCTGCGGCCGGCTCAGACCACGGCGGAGAGGACGCAGATGTGCGTACACCATTACCTCAGACGCAAATCGGCCACGAAATAACTAGTCGGGCCCCTTTTCAGATCCAAGCACATGGATCCCATGCCTCCAGTGCTATGGCCGGCTCTGCTGCGGAAGATCGAGCTATCGGGGACCAGATCTTCCAGCTCAGCGAAAATTTATCGAGAATGCTCAACAACGCTCAGATCAACCGCGTTGCCTGCATCGACAATCGCTCTCCCCGCGTCCACGAGTCCACTGAGGCAATCAAGCAGCTTCAACAGCAAGTTGACCGTCTAGTGGGAGACAATGCGGCCATGCAGGACAAAATGGAGAAGCTCACCACAGCAACCGGTCAGCTCCATCGCCGGATGAACATTCTAGAGTCTCTTTACGATGAGACTATCACAGAGCAACGAGCCACCGAGGAGAAGGTCCGCCTTATGATAGATGACACTGCGAATGCTCGCGCTCTGGTTCATGATTTGGCGCAATGCTTGCGCGGGTTTAATCTACCCAGTCTATTGTCACTGGCCGCTATGCTTGGAAAGGAGGACGGTGAAGATACCGCTCGTGGGGATTCATAAGGGGCTGGTTCGATGGATTGAAATACCTCCTGGGTTCTGGGACTCCGGGATTCTGACCTGAAACACCTGCAGTCTCTCTTTCCATGTTTTTTTTTTCTTTTTGCAAACTGGCCTCCGCTGTAATTTTCTAGCCAACTACTGCACACTGCACGATGACTCTCTCGGCTTTTTTTTTTGGTCCTTTACTAGCTAGGAGAATACACTTACTGCCAATATTCTGACTATACCTTCGTACCAAGCAACGCTACTCAGCAAGCGTCCTAACATGTTTGCACTCGCCTTCCTTGACACCCAGCCAAAGCAGATCTGGTCTCGAATAATGCCCAACGACGTCCACAAAGGCTTTTGACAAGGAAATCGCTTCAAGATTAAGATCAGCGTACAGGATGCCCTCCTCATGTCCCGGTATATCCTCAGTAAGCTTGCGTCCGTCGGGCCCGAAAACAGCGGAGTTTCCGCCACCGGGAGATTTCATCAGCGCGCCATTCTCCGTGCCCATTCGTTCGATTCCCTTTTGCGTAATAACGGCCGTAGTGTGAAGAACGAATGATTGGGACTCAATAGCATATGTTTGGGAGATAGCCGTGGTTCCTGTAAGGAGTTAGATAATTCCGTCTGTTACTGTCGAACAAAAAGATAATAACGTACCTTCTTTCGACATGGAGTACAGACTATCCGGCCCATCATGCGCATGCGAAAGGATGGGCGGCCAGGCAGCAACATGGATCTGCTCCCGCTTCGCGTAGTTATTGTATTTGAGCAGCGGTTGGATATGTTCCCAACACGAGAGCGCTCCAACCTTTCCAATTGAAGTATCAACAACACCATCGAGACAATCGCCCGTCGAGTCGCCAAATACTGTTCGTTCCATGTGTGTTGCTTTGATTTTCTTTCGCGAAGTCAGGATCTCTCCGTCAGCGTCGATGATAGCTTGCGCGATATAAAGACTGTCGTAAATATTTTCGGAGAATCCGAGAACGACAATGATCTTATGCTTAGCGGCGGCATTTTGCATCTTGATCATTTGCGGGGAGGATAGCTTGAGCGAGTTGCGCATGTAGGTTGTGGTCAAAGGAGGGTCGACGGGGCGGGACCTATCAACTGTTATTAGCACTGAATCACTGGGACGATTATGAGCAGCTCACCATATCCATGCCGGATAACCTGGAATCCAGCACTCGGGGAAGGATATTAGCCGGGCGCCTTTGGCTGCGGCTTCAGCGATCAGCGAGCACGTCTTTTCCACTGTCGCGTCAAGGTCAAGCCACACCGGCTCTGCCTGGGTGACTGCGACCCGCACGGTATTCGATGATGTGGACATGTTCGGCTGTTGAAGGTGTCAGCAAGATGCGCGATTGCCTGAACAGATGACGGATGCTGAGCGGCATAAATAGAGCCAGCTTACCACGATAACCCCGCATCAAAGCTGAAGGTAGGAAAGCAGACTCCGGAATTGTACAACGCGAAGCTCGCACCCTAGAGAGGCTTCCACGTCAAACAGCGCCCCGGACATCAAGATCTCAGCTCTGAGAGGCCAGCATCTTCATCCTACTCTGTCCGTTTCCCCACTCGCGTCAGAGGGGGCTTGATAAGTGTGTCAATCAAAGATAAGGAGCCCGGGGTTCCGTTACTTAGGTAATGTTTTCATGGCAATTCCAACCGATAGGAAGATGATGCGCGACCACGGCACCACGGGTAATTCCCGATCCCACTCTAATCGGCATGGACAATCCTCAACTCTCGAGCTGTGTACAGAGTCATCTCGGGGTCTGTGGTTCTCTCCATCTCAATATGTTGGACGACCAGAGTTCTTTCGGCGACTTTGAAGATGTTGCCAAAACCAGCGGCCGTCGAGCAAATGTACAGTGTGCTGGAAGCCGTGGAAACAGCTTGACCAACAGTTAAGCAGTATCCAAGCCACTCATCGTGGAATTCCTCTATTGGCGTTCAAGTGCTTCGGTCAGCTTCGTCTAGTATCTCAGTCCCACGCCACCTACAGCCATCGTCTCATTTCAGCCATCACCGAGGCATCATCGTCCTGCATATTCAGTGGATGGCTCATAGCGAGGAAGATTAGGGATAGTTTTTGAGGAATCCTGCAGTCTATCGCTTCGGCCAGCCAGTGCGCAGGGGCCCCGGGTTCGTTGTATCATGTTGAAAGACTGGCCCCAATGCCTCCTAGGAAACCCTTATGTCTGATATAATCCGAGCGCTAGTCTCCAACTTGCACAAGTGGTGTAACAGATGAGTTATCACGAGTACGTCGTATACGAAAGGACACGGGGGATAAAGGAATCTCGCGGACGTCGGCCTGGGAGTGGAGGCTGTTGTCGGCAATCTGTCAAGATTTGAACGAAACGGGCACGGCTACTCAGAAGAGTTTTGCGGACACCTATTAAGAGGACTTCGGTCAGTCGAGAGCGCCCGCATGAGAATAAAGGGGAAATGCGTACCGTACCTGATCACCGAACACCCGGGATTTCATTCTTCTTCGCCAACGGTCAACGGCCCCTGAACGAACTGGCCCCTATTCCTCCGCCGTATCTCTTTCAAACTCACCTCAAATATGCAAGTGTTCTACTCCGATGTTCTCATGTTTTCGTTTAGGAGAACGAGTCCTCCGCGCTTTAAGGGACGAAGACTCGCGTGTCTCGTGGTCGCCCAAACGTACTTACAATAAATGGAGAAGTTGCCGAAGAGTGTTTGTAAACATTGAGACGCGGTCAGGTTGACGAGCGAGCGGCTGACTTGCTCCCAGCGTGGGTAACCTCGAGAAGTGTGATGATCAGGAGGTTGAGGCGGCGCCGGTGTTATCGACGAGGCTTCTAAGCGACGGCAGCAAGGCATCTTCCGCCGGCTGAAATCAATCACCCAAAGGCGTGATTATGTCGCGGGGTTCTGGGGGAAATTGTCTTCTTTTTCGCGGTTAGCGACCAAAATGTGACAAGTTGGTGGAAGAGAGGAGTGTGCAAACGGACGGAGGTGGCTTTCGGAGATCCGCTAGGTACCTAATCTCTTCCTACCACCACTCTTTCGCTCAGCCTTGATCAGCTACTACTAGTAGGTACATGTCTCTTCGTTACCTGCTCCCCAGCACGATCCATCTGCGGAAAGCTCATCGCCTTGACTGATTGTTTCCCTTCCTTCCAGATCTCAACCTCGCACCCACCCCGAATCACACCGACCCGCATCGTCGACAGCAGATTGTGCGCAGCATTCGAATGCTGATAGACGCCGCCATTGAACATTGCGGTCGCATCCTTACCAATCGTTGATGAGATGAATGCCTTGCCTCCGGGATGCTCCTTCACGAAATCCGAGACGTCGTGAATAACACCTCCAATAACAACCAGAGCTCGACTTGCGGATCCAGCAACAAATTCATCCCAACTGAGCACAGGCAATTCCTGCAGCGGAACGCCCCAATCCAGCGTCGCGCGGCGGATATCGAGCTTTTTCTGCATCTGCTGCAGCCTTCCCTTCTCGATTTCGTTTGCCCGAAACTGCTTCAGATCGTATGCAAGCCCGACCTGTTTCCAAAGCCAAATCATCCACTTAGTCGGGTCGTACTGCCACCACTCGATCGCATTGCGATAATCGGATGGAAACTCGTGATGGAAGTTGTGGTAACCTTCGCCAAGCGTCACCAAGGCCGTGATAACATGGTCCCGCGGGGAATTCCTGTCATCAAACGGTTGCTCGCCTATCCAGTGCGCCAGTGAGTTCACGCAGTTTGTCGCCTGCTGGATGAAGAATACGCGGAGTATTCCACCATAAACAAACCCGCCGCGCCAGTCGCCCCATCCCAGCCCGCAGACCACTGTCGGGAAGATAAGTGTCATAAACAGCGCCGTGCTGATGTAGTTCTTATGTTGCCAGATCACCACGGGATCAGCGTCGAGATCCGACGCATCCGAACGGCCAACCTTCTTGTAATTCTGTTTCATGACAATCCACCCAATATGGGAGTACCAGAAGCCTTTCCGAACGGAGTATGGATCCTTCTCAGTATCGGTATAACGGTGGTGAGCTCGGTGCCCGCGTGACCACCATCGGATCGAGCCCTGGCCGGCTCCAGCTCCGGCAAGGGCGAGGTATATTTGTAGTGGAAGGGTAGCCTTGTAGCAACAATGGGCCCAGAGTCGATGATAGCCTAGCACCGTGCGGTCAGTAAGTTATCTCCTTCGAGAAAACGCCAACTCGAAATGGGAGCAACGTACCCGCGGTAATCCCAAGGCCAGCATTGAAGTAATAAGCGATCGCAAACAATGCCGTATACAGATATAACGGGGTCCAGACAGCACCAAGACATCCCACGAACGGAATGAAGAGGACGAAGAAGCAGTTTAGCCAATTGACGTGCCGGTACCAGTTCGACCAAGTCATTGGCAGCTCGGTGATGTGAGGCGTTGAGCCAGGTGCATTATTCGGCGGAGACTTGTCCGCGGCCTTCGCGTGGTCCATTGTGTGAGGATGATTGATGCGTGAGCAGTCTCGGGGTGCGGTAGGGCGGCGATACTTATAAGGTAAGGTGTTGAGATTCCAGTTCGGCGATAGCTAACTACCCCTGCAGATGCGCGAGGTCGATAGAGGTATCAAATCAGCACAATGGCATTCAAACCCCCCAGGAATGGCCTCATTTTATCGTTCAGGTGCTCTCTACGTCTTCTGGATCATTCCACTCTCCAAGCGATTTTGTTGGGATTTCCGTTGAGATGCTGGGACAGGGCAAATCCAGGATGACTAAGTTTCTGATCCGTGCGAATAGGTAAATCTTCTTGACTCGCGGATTATTGAATTGTTTAGTATCCATCTTCACATGAAAGATGAAGATCCTTCCACCTCGGTCAGAATCAAAAAGGATCATGAGATTGAGATTCGCGGTTGGGGAGGGTCTGGAGTTGGGACTATGAGTAACCCACTGCATGCGGCTGTCAGCAAACAATATATTGCTGTCGAGAGAAACCTCAGTCTGCCGGCGCACACTGTAGGGCTCAACTTTCGTCATTGAACTGAGCCAGAGGACGTTTTTCATAGAGAGGCTCATTCAACTGTACGTGCTGATTAGCCAACGTCCTTTTCCAAACTGAGGGAGTAAACGTTGAAGGAGGGTGGCGCCATACTTCCTTCCCGACAGAAAATATGGCTTGATCTTGCTCGGTCTCATCCCTGCTATGCGACCAAGACCTTTTCTCAAAATCCAAGAGCCATCCCGTTACAGTCGCGTGTTCATAATTCGTTCTTTGTTCTCCAACGGTTCACTTATTTCCATTTTCTGGGTCGGGAGTAGTTACAGTGGGAAGCATCAATCATGCACCGCGACCATGGCCAAAACCATCCCCGACCCTTACTGCGCATCCGTGTCTGCCACGTCTTCAACGACCAATCCCTTTGTGCGAGTATCCAGTGGAGCCTCCCCCCAAGGTATGGGATTCGTTTTGGAACTATCCGTTCGGATATCGACTAGTTGACGTGCGGGCGTTCGGCGCTCCAGGGTCGGCTGAGGAGGGTTGGGCACTCCAAAAATTGGGTGTAACTGTCATCTTGAGCATGTCAGGTATCAATTGCAGAAAGAGAAGGGAATTTGGCTTACATTGAGCCGCGGTAATTGCAGGTAGGGTGGCACCGTCACCAGGTTCTTCGGCCCATCTCCGAGCATGGCCGCATGTAGGTCGCCAGAAAACATCGTAAAAAATCAATCCCGTAGCATATCAGCAATCTTGTTGTGGCCCCGTTTCATAGCTATCTCCAGCGGCGTCATACCCCGAGCGTCAACAAAGTGTTTATCAGCGCCATACTCCAACAGCAACCTAACAATATCTTCGTGATTATCGGACACAGCAAGCTCAATAGGCGATGTACGATAATTAGACGTGAGATTAGGATCTGCTCCATGCTCCAGCAACAGCTTCAGTGCGGTCAGATTAGGTTGCCATCGTGTGAGCAGCAGAAGCCCTGTGTAGCCGTCGTGAGCTTTGACGTTGGGATCAGCGCCTGCTTCCAAGATAAACTTGATGAAGTTGCAATCCATCCGCAACACTGCCTGTATCAACGGGGTACTCTTTTTGCAAAATAGCAATAACTCCATCATACTCTGAAAACTGTCATAGACCACGTTGCCGTTCTGACCGGCGTCGGCCGTTGGGGATTGATTGCCGGCACCTGTGTGATTTATTAGCTTTGACCAGCAGCAAGAGGATCGATTTCGCGCCGATTGTGCCCAGAAGTTGAAAATCGGCCTGAAGGAAACTTCTAACCTCTTGCTCGTAGAGGGACCTTGTAGCGAGTCCCATCGAACGTCTCGTTGACATCGCCGCCTTGGGAGATCGACTTTCTAGCTGTTTCGATCATACCAAAACTAGATGCCCAGTGTAGTGCCGAATTATTATGCTTCCGGACATTGTTGAGATAGAGATATCCAGAAATAACGTTATTAACGCGAACACAGGTGCGGACGAACGAGCTAAGATCTTTCTCGGCCTCAATAAATTCGGCGATGTCGAGCAATAGCTCATTGGGAAGACCCATAAGCGACATTGTAGAATGCAGAAAAATGGCACTCCGAGAACCGTGAAAGCTTCTCATGCTAAAAGGAACTAGAAAGCGCTTGAGGAAGTTGGACCTTTTGCCTGTCAAACGGTGCCTCCGGTTTCCCAGGTAATCCCGATGTCGGTTACGAGGGGACCCAAAAAGAGGATAGCGGGCTTTGTTTTTTACTCTGGGTATGGCTTGATTTTGCTCTATTCGGCTGACTTGTTCTTGGTGACTTTGAAATTACTTCCCTGGTCATGTTGAGATGCCACCGGACGAGATCCTTTACTTCCTTATTTCCCTTAGGCCAATAAATACAATACTTATCATCCGGCGTGACTTGCAACCGAGCCCTTCAGTCCATCTCCATGTACCAAGTATGTATTCAGTCTCGCGAACTGTCCCCCAAGCCACATGATACCATATTCTTGTCTTCGTCTGCTCATTCCGCACTATCCAAATGGGAAAGCTCCGAGCTCAGGATCCCGAGACTGATGATGAAGTACTCCGGCTAGCTTTGACCGTAAGCATACTGGCAAAATTTGGAGAAGGACGGGAACGTTACCATAAATCACGAACAACGATCGCTGCTCTATCTTTGTCGCAGTATTCTCTAATCATTTGCAGGGTATGCCGGGTTATTGAGCATAGATAACTTGACGGCTTTCCCGGACTCATGGAAACTCTGGATCTGGTAGGAGTGCTCTAAATGTCACGGCACCATGTTTCTGAAGTAGATCTATCAGCGGTTCTTCCCAGTTACGGTGTGCAACGTCAAGGGGTGTGGAGTTCCCCTCCGTCGTGTTTGGATCGGCGCCACGAGCCAAGAGTAACCTGGCAATTTCGAGCTTCCTTCCTACCACCGCATGCATCAAAGGAGTCGACATTAATCCATCGGCTCTGTTGATGCTTGCACCGTGGTGTAGGAGGATTTGTATACTTCTCAGTGACCCTTTCCTGGCTCTGATTGCCGCCACCAACGGCGAATAAAGTAAGGATTGTGGCGCTTCGACGTTGGCTCCCACATCCAGGAGAACAATAACAAGGTCGTTGTACCCCTTCGCTGCAGCACGGCTTAGCGGTGTTGTCGTAAAATGCAGATCGAGGGTGGAATCGTTATATGGAAACCCCTTGGCTTCATTGACATTGGCTCCCTGAGAAATTGCTTTCTTAGCTGTGACGACGATTCCATACTCGGCTGCCCAGTGAAGAGAAAGACTGCCGTGGTGCTTCACATTATTCTAATAGAGGTATTCAAGTAAAAGGTTGTGTAGGTGACGACACGATTGCAGGAACGAGTTGAGATCAGCTTCCGACTCGATATAATGACTGATAGAAAGCAGCAACTCATTGGGTAGATCAAGAAGAGACATAGCTGCGTTGGTTGCAATCACGGAGTCCAAGCAAACTTGACAGTCCGCAAAATATCTTAGAAGAAATGGTAGAGGTTTGTAGACTACAAAGGATAGCACAACCATGAGTGCTTCGCTGAAGCTTGACGAGTATGAGCTGGCTCCCCGGCCATGGAGACGCCCAAATACGGACTGGGTGTATTTTACGGTACCGCGAATACCATGCTGTACCTGCACCATCTTAATCGGCATGGGCGTCAGTCTCAGCCCCATTCCCCGCTTGCCCAGGTGATTTCGACACCTCTCTCAAACGCGAACGAAGACAAGTTTCTATCGATGCCAGCAATATGCATATCCTTGTCGCCGAAGACAAGTAAGCTGGATCACAGTGCACGAAGTGCCCAGACAAGTACTAACTTCTGCCAGCGCCGTCATCCAAAAGCTATTATTGCGCTTCCTCCACCGTCTCGGCTGTACCGTCGCATTCGCCAACAATGGCCAGGAGGCTCTTGACTATCTCTCTGCGTCACCGACCACCCATCCTCGTCCCAGTATCATACTGATGGATGTAAGGCTTTTTTTCGGCTCACTCCTATGTTCTTACCGGGAAGAAACGCATGCTGACCGAAATTTCCGCAGACCGCAATGCCCGTGATGGGCGGCATCGAAGCAACAAACATCCTCCGCACCCAAGCACCTTTCACGAAAGACCATAATATAACTACGACGCCGATCATCGCCATGACAGCACACATTTACCGACCTCAAATTGACGGGGGATTGTGGAGGGAGAGGGGCTTCGACGACGTTCTGCTGAAGCCCCCGCGGCCCGCGAAACTGCGGCAGATGATCCTCTACTGGTCGAGAAGGAGAGTTATGCCGAGACATGGAGATTTGGCAGTTCCAAGAACTGGTAACATGGTTCCTCTTTCGCCAGCCGGGGCACCATGGGGACCTTCTCCCTTGAGGGCTTTCAAGGGGCCCAGGTCGCTGCTCTAGATGGACCATGCAGATATGAGATTCTTTATTGGTGGCGATAATCGCTGGATTGTCATTTGCAACGGAGTAGTATATACTGCCTGTCTCCAATTGTATGTGAAGAAGTATACATCAATAATCCCAAGCCTTCTTATTTTCGTTCATGATAGGCGCTGCTCCTGTCTCTCTCGATTTTTCTTGCTCGCGAATGGAACCAGTCACTTGGAAGAAACGAGTCAATTGGCGCTACACTGTAGTAGCATTTACAGTGCCAAGTAAGGGAGCATCTCAGGTAAACGACTGGGGAATTTTGAGGTGTCCGGAGCAGAATCAATATATACGTTGATTCCAGAGCATACGGCAACGCTGGAGGACTTCTGGGTATAGTCAGGCATTCAGTGTGCAGTACTCGAAGCATGTTTTGATGTAAACTTAGTGGTAACCTGATGCTAGGCACTCTCCAGAAGTCTATTCAAGGAGTGTTTAGGAGAAAGAGCTATGTGCAGAAAGGACAATGTTTCAATTCAAGATCACTGATCCATACTAGGTACAGCATGAGTAACATTCCAGATGGAGTTAGATCTCCAACATGATCAGATATTTGCTACCTTCTTTCATTGCGTCGACTCGTTAAGCAGAGGCGAAACTAGACCGGGACAAAAAACAATAGAAGCATAAACAGCGAGGACAATGAGATGGTCGTTTGCTTGAGGCAGACTACCAGCCCTGGGTGCCGCCGCCGGAGTTCCAATTGCCATTGTCTGCTTGGGTCTCCACGTGGGCGTTGTCGTTTCCGGTGTCCCAGCTACTGTCTTGGTTGCCGCCAAAGCCGCCGTCGCCTCCATTATCGCCGGACTCTGCCTGAGGGCAGCGTTTGATTGTGTGGCCCACTGAGTAGAATAGAACGAGTCAGCGGTCGTCATTCAGCGACAAGAGAGAAGGAGAACGGGACTTACTTTCGCCACAGTTGTTGCACTTTACCTTCGACCAATCCTTCTTTTCGGGGCAGTCACGGCTGAAATGACCGACTAGTGGTAAAGACAAAGGTTAGCAACAACAAGCCCTTGATGAGATGGATGAAATCAATCATGTTCCGACTTACGTTGGTCACAGTTACGGCAAGTTACAGTCGAGACGTCGCGAGGCTTGTCGCAGTCGCGTGCCATATGATCCTCAGACCTGTAAGGTAAGCAAAGGTCTGTTAACGTGAGGGAAGGTACTTACCCGCAATTGCGGCAGGTCCTAGGCGCATCATTCTGAGGGCAATCCTTTGCAAAATGTCCCACTGGGCAATTTTAGCAACGGCTCAAATGCAAGATCGGATACAACTTACTCTCTCCGCAGCGTTTGCACTCAACCCCTTCAGCGGAGCGAGGGTTGGGGCACTCAGAGGCTTTGTGGTCCGAGGAGCTACTCTGGTTAGCAACAACAATAAAGTTAGGGTCGGGGAAACTGACCCGCAGTTACGGCACGCGAACTTGTCCACACGGGGCTGCTGGCAGTCACGAGCTCGGTGTCCAGGCTCATTGCAGTTGACGCACTTCACTTCGACGCGTTCAATAACGGCACGTTCCTCCTTGCATCCGCGAGAGGTATGGCCCATTTCTAGAGACATCAGCGAGGACTGGTATAAGTAGTGTCGATTACCTACCACCACAGTTCCCACACTTGGGGATCTGGCGGTCATAAGGGAGGCCGGCGTCTTGGAGACGCTCAAGATTTTCCTCGACGGAGGAAGGCCAACGCTCACGAAGATTCGCTCGTTGGGGTTTGGGAGAGTAAAAAAACCCAACAACGTACGTGCAGTTGAGCTTTCCTTGAAGATCGATGAGACTGATGCAATCAGCCGTCTCCCGGTTCTGTGTTGGGATAGAGTTAGTCTTCATCCGAATACTTGGATAGCGAAGCTTACCATAGCGATGAGGTAGATGTTGAAGGACTCTTGACGCATCTTTGTCTCGACATCCGCAAAGCTGGCGTCAGGAACAGCCTTCGAGTAGATCTTCAATCCCTGATGTTTGTCAGCACGTGCCACGGTTGGTAATAAAGGACAACATCGTGGAGATGGGAACGAGAAAGGTGTGTTACCTCACGAAAGTCTTCAAGGTCGCGATCATTGCTGGCCTTCTTGAGCATTTCCCACGCCTGCTCGGGAAGCATGTCCGGGATCTTGTTTAGGTCGAACTTGCGGTTTGCTTTGCATTCCGCAGCTTTGTGTCCTGTCGCTTGCTGTTAACCATGGTAGATTATGAAGTGGTTTCTCTGGCTTACCTTCTTCCTGGCAGTTCTTGCACACGTCAGGCGGGCGGTCCGGGCACTCAGCAGCAGGGTGTCCCTCCTGGCTACAGATGCGGCAGGGTCCCTTGAACACACGAGGCTTGGTACACTCAGCCTTCGTGTGGCTAAAAAGAGTGAGTAGAGAACGAGAACAGGATCTAAGTGACTTACCCTTCCTCGCCGCAGTTGAAGCAAGCCATTCCTTCACGAGGCTTTCGAGGTTCTGGGCACTCACGGGCGAAGTGGCCCTCTTCACCGCAGCTGTCATCAAGTCAGCTACCACCAGAGAAGGCTTTTTCTCCTGAAAAACGTACTTGCGGCACTTGTTGTCTCGTTCTCTGTCATCACCGGGATTCTGGTTCTCGTCATTTCCGAAGCCTGTATCGGAAGCAGTGTTAGTCGGGCTAATAGAAACGTAGTCTTACTATGTGGCACAGCGGCTTCGCCAGAAGATAGAAGGACAAACAAAAAATTCGCTTACCAGATGCGTCACCTCCTCCCCAATTGTCAGTGCTTTCAGCTTTTGCACCACTACCCCAGTTGCCACTGGCACCGGTAGTCTCCTCGGCTCCCCAATTGCCGGAAGCGGCGGTGTGGGCACCACCTCCCCAAGCGTCGTTGTTATTCCAAGACATCGCGTCTGGGTTTAGCGTTGAATTGATAGCTAGATAGAGAGTATGTTAGTATTGAAAAGGCCAGATGAGAGATGGTGGGGTAGGAACACACTTGTGTTGGCCATGAGAGGGAAACAGGGAACGACGAGCGTCTAGTGAAGGGGATGTGAGAAAGATGATGGGAAATATGAAACTGGAATTAAGTACTCGCCTTGACAGTATCTCGATACAAGAGAGAGGCTGAAGAGTAGTAGGTTGAAGAAGAGAGGTGCGTGGTGGAAAAGAAGAAAAGGTTGGGGAAAGGGAGACTCGAGAGGAGAAGAGAAGGAGAAGAAAAAAGAAAATAAGACAGGGGAACTCAGGAGGGAAAGAGAAAAGAAAGGAAAAGAAGAGAACTCGGGAGGGAAAGAGGGGAGGGGCAAGGAAACAAACGGAGGGGGGCTGGTGGCGTTGGTGGGAGAATTTACTCCCTCACTTTCGTAGACAAGACGTTTGTTGAGTTGCCCAGCCAAATAGTCTATGAATTTCGCTTCAACAACGATATATGTTATGACGACAGCTCAAGCAGAGTATTAGACTCTTTTCACTGTACATTAGGTGCCATCAAAACAGTCTAGCAACTCGCCTCGACCTCTGAATCCAAGGTCAGGAACCAGGGCATTGAACAGGTCGAACCGGACTTGACAGCCTACGTTAAGATGGCCGGCCGGAACTAGTTGCCTATATAATATACCAGGACTTGTCAAAGAAACACATTCACGGCAGAACAGGTTCATTGGATTTGCATTGCTTGACTAGTATGCTGGAAAATGGATGGACTACTGAACTAGACGCGCATCGCACAAGCAAAGGCGCAGGTACGACGCTTAGAATGCCCAGGAAACAACCAGACTTGGTGCAGTGTAAGTCCTGACACAGGCCACTAGATGCATCAGAACTCGAGTTTAGACAGCCGGTTCCTGAACTCAATTTAGCCAGCGAAGTAAAGATATGGATGAGAGGGAGGAAACGACTCTCTCCGGCGGGAATGGAGGTGATATTTACACACTACTGGCGGCAGCGCCAGCTCCGGTGATCAGAGCCAAGCGACGGTGATCAGAGTCCAGTGCCAGTGACACCTTCAGCGTCCTTTGCCGGATCTATAGTTTGGATTTGGGTCTAGATTACGAACCGCTCTCCGAGTCAGAACCTCACTCCCAATTACCGTCTCCATCTTAGGATAATTGGCCCTGGTTATGAAGGCATTGGCGGTTGTGCTCATTAGCGAGCCTCTTCGCCAGGGACACCAAGCTGAGCACTCGGGAATGAATTTTATCAACAAGACTGACATTTTGCAATCCCAGAACTGTCCGACCTACCTCGTTCAGCATTTTTATGGCCTGAAGTTCAATCAAGCCCTCAATGCCGGCTGGTCGCAATCCTCGCGCAAGCAAACCATGGCACTCGATCATGTTCGATTCATGGATAGATGCCAGATTTTACTATTCGAGGGAGCGTCCTAGTGAACAGCTTAGGCTAGCCACTACCGCTGGTTGCTGGTGGGCCAACCTCCCAATTCCAATTCATACACCCGTCAAGAATCAATTCAGGTCGAAACGCACGGGCAAACGGTATTTATCTCTTACTAGAACAGCAAAGTCATCTATTGGACCGATGCATTCTTGCGGGCTCTGCACAACCCGACTCGAGATAGACCCGTCGGCAGGACTGGCCTGGAAAATCATCTCGATGCGGCCGCCAGATTACGGCACCTTCTTACGGCACGAATAGCGACTCCGCAGCATTGAGCCGCATCGAGGGGCCATCTGCATTCTGAAGAAAAGGCCGGCGGATAAATGGGAAGACGGCCGGTTACTTGGCCGAGTGGATAGGGACATATGAGGGATGACCGATGGGATAGCAGAAATTCACCAAAAGTGCTGCGATGAGTTGTCTGGCATGATCCACTTGGCAGATGGACCATTCTACTCTCAACTGAGACTCCGGACACGGCCGAAACCGCCCATACCAAGTCACTATAGATCGCTTTGAACTTCATCTGAGATACCAAAGACGCGTTGTGCTTGTTGCGCCGCGGAGGTGGAACAGGCGGAAAATGCGTGGCAAAGCTGAAGCAGGGAGTCTGAGATGAGAAAAGCATGGACAGAGAGAAAGACTCCCATGCCCCTATGGGGGATGATGGGTCTTAGCCAGGCCTTGACTACTATATGGAACAGGCAGCTCTTCATTGCGTTTGCTCCCTTTCATTCTAGGTAAATTGTTGATTCAAGGCTCTTGACGGAAGCCACCCGTTAAAATAGAGTGAGAGCATACTCTGCCTGTAGACTGTCACATAGAAGCTATAAATGAGGCACCTTAACCGTTTACTCGCGACGAGCGTACCCTTGGATGTTTCATGAGGATATCTGCACCCCAACGTAACTACAACGGGGAGCACCGGTTCTCGCAAATAATTGAAATGGGACTAGGTAACAGGACTCGCTGACACTCAGCTGCATGCTCCAATTGGTTAGTGAAGAGTAAACATATCGCAAACAAGCAAGAGGATTTTGAAGAAATATTCTGCATGTGGCATAATAAATATATATCTAAGCTCAGCGGGATGGACAGCTGAGTGCAAAGAGAGGCATAAGCGAATCAGATTGACGAATTAATAAGGTAAGGAAAAAGAAGAAGTCATTTAGTCGATAGAGAAGAAAACCTGGATGGTGCCGACAATATTTTTGCGTAGAGTACGAAGGTCGTCAGGGCGCGTCCCGATGACCGTGGATTTTGTTCTGTAAGTTCTTTGTGATATATTTAAAACTGAAGCCGCCGTTCAACAATTGGCCGGTTGGTGTAGTTGGTTATCACGTATCGTTAACACCGATAAGGTCGCCGGATCGAGCCCGGCACTGGTCATTTTTTTCCCACGTTTACCCCGGACACAACTTTTTGCTTCCTCACTTTTTACGAGCCCGGTCTTGGGCTGTATAGCGTAGGCCTGAATTGTTTTACCCAGTGAGCTACATGACACTTGGAATTGCGACTTAAATATGTTATTCAATATGCTTGGGCCCCGTTGTTTCCGTCCTCTCGTTGGTTCTGGGCGTGTTGATTCCTGCGCCAGGAAAAGAAAGAGCGCGTCAACCCAGCAACGGGCGGCAGCGTCAGGTACACTGTCTCCACCAACCGCCCTTCATGAGACTGAGATCCGTCTCTACGAAAGCACAATACCGCGGGCGATGCCAGTGTCTGCATTTTTACCCTACCCGCTTCGAAGCTCCCGGCAAACCGAATGTGATGTTTCGAAACATTCTTCATCGCTACATTCATCGCTCCTCCAGACCCTTTACTTGCCTTCCTCTATCGTTTCAGGCCGACCAAACCACGAGAAAGTGGGCGTGACCCTTCGCGAAGCGCTATCAAGCCCGACCTGAAAACCGTTTCCCTCGGCGATCTTGTGGTCATACCCCCACAGCACCACGAAATGCAAGCAACATGCTCCAGAAACCGCAAGTGGGAATTAGAGCAAGAGGTTCGGCTCCTGCGCCTGCGCGAGAAATATTCAAAATGGATGAATACGGAACTGTTCGCTAAGGTTAGTGAGCTTTTGCCTTCCCTCATACCCTCTTTATTAGTCGACCGTCCCCTCACACCTCGAGCTTGATTAGAAGGTATCGAAACATTTTCCTGACCGAAGTGAGGAAGCTATCAGCAAGAAACTGCAAAGCATGATGAACAAAGTTGGCTGGCACAATTGTTCAGGAGAAAAGATCAAGACGGAAGTACTCAGAAATCATAAGGACTGGTGGGCTGCTGTCTTACCGGAGGGCTCAGATGTCCGGGGACCTGCAGAGTTAAACCACCCACTTAAACAGCACCGACTACGTTCCACGTCGGCAACAACATTCAAGGATGCGGGAATTGTCGAGAGTATCGAAGATCCAGCTGGTGAATCCACTTCCGATGATGAATTCGAGCCTCAATCTTTTCTGGATTGCGACTTTGATCCTGATTCCGACTATACGCCAGACTCCGCCCCTGGCTCTGGTTGCTCGTCCGATTTGGAAGGCAAATGCCGCGAGACGTCAGGAAATGAGATACCTATATCCAGGAACACCCAAGACTCGGTCGACAATGGTTTCGACGGTGCGGAAGAGAAAGATATTATGATCCATAACCCCGAAGCGAGCAAGGCTCACGAGCCCTACAACTCTGAGTTCGAAGTTCAAAACTGGATGAAGAAAAGACCTCACGATGACAGCCTGCCCGATGAGATTTCTATGAGTGAACGTAGAATCAAAAGACCCTGCCATGACTGGCAAGCGGCGGATGTCACGGACACAAGCCTTGCAAAAGCTGCAGTTGAAGGAGTCAAAGTTCAAGAAACACGTGTATGATGGCCAGGTTCTACGCAACTTCAGCATTGGTTCTTCAACTAACAAAGCTCGTACGAAGTACCCAGACAGCCAACACCGACGACTAACCGAAGCGATGCGAAACGCCCTTACTCATGTCAACACTTGCCAAGATCAGACCAAGTCAACGGCGCGTCAAGAATCCACACACTCTCCTCCGGATGCTGCAATACAGAATACACATATGTCAGTGGACAATGCTCCCCAACCAGGGGCCACAATATATCAGACCGGAAACGGAAGTGCTACCTCGGAGACCGGACTACAGGACAATCGACTATTAGGTCTTAGTGCATCGCAGGTAAAAGACATCTCTTCCCAGGTTCGCTATTCGGTGACGAATACACTTGAAGATTACGTCTTTCGCATTACCAGCTCGCACAAAGCCATAGAAGAGAAGCTTGCAGCTGAGGTCCGGGAGAAAGAAGCCCTTGCAAGAACAGTGAAAGACTGCAGTCAACATATCCAAAATCTGCAAGCACGGCTTGACTTTTACACTAAACGAATGGTAACCCAGGCCCAGAAGGTAGCAAGACTATCTAAAACGCTCAAGGATGGCGGAGCAGGGGTTCAGGGTCATACTGATGCAACCGAATTCGACGTTGCGTAGGTGTGACTTCCCGGAAGCCTATCCCGGAGAAAATGGCGGAACATCTGGTTCTCGAGCCTTCTAACCTCGAGAGCTTCAGCAACGCCTAGATTGGGAGTAGCAACCTCGGCTACCTAGGTATAAAGAGCCGCGCAATACTCAGGGACCTCAAATGTAGGTGGTTTGCAAAGCTCCTACCATTGTCTTTGTCCGTTTATCGAGAATGGTATATGATATGAAGGACCCATTGTTGCGTACATGTATATCATTGTTAGATGTACACTATGTTGACTATTCGTACTTACCTAGCAATTCAGTATCTTGGCTGGCCCGTGGTCGATGTTGTGCTACATTCCAAGACCACTCCCAACAAAGCGCTTTCAGGTCCTGGAGAGGCTAATGCACCTATAACCGTCCGTATCTCTGGACGAACTCTCTAATGAATTCTCATCCCCTGAACAGTAATCCAGCAATAACCGACACTAAATCAGCCAGTGGATACTTGACATCGGGGCATGAAGATTGATACCGCATTCCTATTCAAGCTCAGTAAACCGCCTAAAATCTTCAAGTATGGAAACGTACCAATTGTTATTTAATCTACCTGTGATCAGTCAAGGTCCTCGCAGCCAGAGCACTCGAAATTGTAGTCTTCGACGGCCTTGCTGAAGCTGGCGGCAGGCTTTTGCTGCATAGGCAGCCTGGAGGCGCGTTGTGCCTTCCACGCATGCTTCCTTGACCGTTGAATTCTCCAGTGGAGTGTTTTAGTGTCACCAGGATGGTTCAGCAGGCGCCTGGAAGAGGCCCTGGTTCCACCAGCTATCCTAGTTACAGTGTAATCACTTTTCTTGAGGCCCTTATCTGTTTTCTACCTTCTATCCACGATGCCGACTATGTTTCAGGAAGCTGCTGGCACAAAACATGGACACGCCAGACTATGGACGGCTCGTAACCGCATTTTGGTGAGTTTCGGATTCAAGAAGCTTTCAAAGCAGAAGCATCAACTCCTAGCCTTCAAGATTGGCCAACTGAATGGGCCCGATGTCTTGGGATATTGCAAGAAATGTGGAACCGTCTCTGAGAATGATCGCTCTTCTTAAGTCAGAAACCCAGAATCGCACAACTCAACACTCAAGTCAGGATGGTAAATTTGGTCTCCTTCCGAGCGCGTGCCCGTCAAGAACGCCTGAACCCTCTCCGCATGCGTTACGGGGTGGTCTGAATCGGCGTTCACCTTCGAAATGTGCGTTATGATATCTTTATTTCCATCTGCTATCCGCTTCCAAGACGCATGAAGTCTGGGGAGAAATTGGTATTTCACCTGGCTCAGTGCCTCCTGTATTCGCACTCGCAGCGAATGATAATGAGCAAAGCCAGGGTTGCACATGTTTTCAGGTCGGCATAAATCGCATATTTTGGGTAAGGTCGGTTGATGTCCTTATCAAATATCAATTGGGGCGCGGATTCCAAGGGGCTCCCGGATCAATTGATATTGGAGGGCAAGTAGGACCCACATGTTTGCTAATGAGGTTCATCAGCTTTGACTCTCCCAGTTGCGTGCTCTGCTAGTACTGCTGGCGGTGGCATTAATTGCGGAGGTGGGTGTTCTCCAAGCCATTGTGCACAGTGAAAGATTGAGGACGTACCATTTCATTATATGGTGGAATGATGCAGTAGTGAGTGCCGTCAAGAGAGCGATTGCCGTGGTCTGGCATCTTCCGCTCCATCTTCGGATTGTGCAAGGGCCCTTTCTGACCTACCATGTCTCTGGCAGAAATACCTCGATAGAGAAGTATGTGGTGGGATAGACGTACGAGGAATCTGACCAAGGAGCTTGTGGCAATTGCAGGCAGGGAGAGTGAGTAGCGGCAAGTGAGGCTCAAACTGAACAACCGCCTAGCTAGGTAGGTACGGCAGCATTGGGATCCGTTGGCCTTAGGCAATACTTGCTTTCACAGTTTCACTCCTGGTTTCTTTGCTGCCCTCTCCCCTCACCCCCGCCCCCGCATTTGACCTTGATACCTAGATAGACGCCGCTCTAGTCTTCATCTCCTTCTCTCCTCATTTATCTTCTTACATATCTTCTGGATCGTGGTTCAATAAGGAACTTCAGTCAAAGGTGGCTACAGGTTTTTCTTCCTGATTCCAAAGTATCTTACTCACCTTCTTGGCAAAGACAGTACGTGCAATATGCCATTAGCCGGTACAAAGATCAACAAATGGTCCGCAGAAGAAGTGGCTCTCCTCAAGCGTCTGCGAGACCAGTATCCAGACTTGACTCCTTACAAGCTTTCTAAAGTGAGCTACCTTTCGAATGATTTACAGCTTCTTGGAGGCATCAACGACTTCAACATTTAAGATAACATGGCTCGCTAAACATGAGAATCTACCGTGCACTAGAAATTCTACACCCACTTTCCCGGCCGAAGCAGGCATTCTGTCACCAGCAAGCTCTTCTACATGTCTCATACTATGGATAGGGGAGCCAGTCACCGACACCCAGCTCCTGTCGCTCCAGGTTGCGGCTGTGTTGGCACTAACGATACAATATCTGTATGGATGCTAAGAATTCGTTTGATCCGTGTTGGTTTGGCTTTCCCACTGACCTTTATCCTTGCCAAGACTGGAATAAACGCACATCAGTTCCAGCAGCACCGGGGAGGAGATTTCTCTGCTAGAGCCGTACTGCCGCACGCAACCGAAGACCGACTCCTACCTCCTTTCCCACCGAACCGTGACTCCATCTTATCTACTGCTGCCGAGCCACCACATTGCCCAGAAGCAGACCGGTCGACTTCCCCACCATCCTCGTTGGTTGAGGATAGGCTCATGGATCGTTCCGAGCCGGGGAATCTGGGCCAGGGTCGGCTCACAACTCGAATTTCATCGCCACGGGCATCTCCGAACGGACCTCACTTAGCCCACGCCCATAATCTGGCCGAAGAAAGTCCCCGCAGGCCCTTTCCACAAGGAACGCGAGCATATTCCAGTGGGACCGGCTCGGATGCGCTCAAGGACAACCTCACCGGAGGGGTGGATGGAAAGCTAGACCATCCTGAGGGACAGCAGATCGGTGCTCCAGACCGAGAGGGTTCGAATCTCTATTCTCTGGCAGATGGAATCAAGCATGCAAAGACAAGATTTGGGGAGTGCATGAAGTCAGCAGAGAAGTTGGCGGAGGAGACCGCTAGATCTGAATTGGCTCTTGAGCAGTCTGGTACGCTTATGAACTGGACGTGGCAGGGGTAGTCCGGCGGATATTTGACCATTCACTGCGGTTATACTTTGTAAAAGGTTCGATTTCTTGGCCGGATTTACATGGGCATCAAGGTTTGATTACATCCAGATGTGCTTATGTATGATAGGACTAGATCCCCCCGCTGTAAACATTCTGGCGCTTTTATGTTATTACTACAAATAGAACACATCAAATATCGCATCTCAAGCTGTGCTAGGTAAGATAACTGACTTCTTGCCCTGCTGATCCATACAATTATCGCTGGTGCAGGGGAACCACCTCATACGAACATTGGGGATTAGGGAGCAGATATACCTCGTCGATGAGATGAGATCCATAAACAAGACATACGACGCTGAGAATGGACTAGCCATTGCGACATTCGTGTTTTACTCAGGCCACAAGGCACCCACCTGCGCAGCTGGACTCCGTTTTAGTTCTTCCCAGTTCCCTGCTAGTTTTTCCCTACCATCCACTAGATAACCAGACCAATTCCCTCTTCCTTCCTGCTCCCATCGTGTCTTAAATTGTCTTTTAGTCTATGTCTTAACAAGGGCACCAAGAGAAACACAATCTGAACCGGCTTAAGAGACATTCTCACCTCCTCTCGCGCAATCAACAATCATAAACCATGAATGCTCCGAATACCAAGAATTGGTGGACTGCTGAGGAAAATGCTCGTCTTCAGAATCTGCGACGGCAGTACGCTCACAGCGTGACTATCAAGGACATTGCCCGAGTAAGTTGACGTTGTGTTTATCCAGCATATCGCTGCCGTGTTCCCGAACCCACACGAGCTGCAACTGGGTATTGCGTCTCTAATTTGTGTTTCGCCATGTGCTAGGTAGTCCAACCTGAGTTTCCCGGCCGCAGCGTGAACTCCATCTACGCCAAGTTGTACGCCATGGAACAAAATTTCCCCCGACCTCGCCATGCGGCTGGAACTCGTCCGCTGAGCGACGATGCGGACTCTGACCCCTCGGTATCCGCGCCTGGTGCCTTGGACAAGCGTCAGGCTGCGGATGAACTCTTACCTGCGCCTGAAACAGCCCGTCGTCGACTTGCGATCCACAGTCCCGACCCTGGCTCTGAGGGAGTTGCGGAAATACTGCCTGTATGGACAAATATCTTTCTGAATTCTACCTATATTTTGAATGCTAACGGATCTCGTTTTAAAGTCCAGCGGTGGAGATCCAGACCCGCGGCTACCTCCACACCAACCGTTTGCCTCTCTTCTTGGTCCTAATACCTCCCTGGAAACTACCACGGTGCCACCCCATGGAGCGAATGCGCAGAGTCGCCATATGTCGGGACTGCATCAGACAACCCAGTCAGTTGCTCCGCCGCCGCGCATAAATGGCCTTGGAAATGAAATGGGCCCACCACGCCCTTTACGCAGGCCGGCCTTGGCTCGCGGACGCCCACGCCGGGTGCCACAGGTTTCGGTGGTGCAGGAATCTCCAGCTAGACAGACTCAGAACTTGCCGAGCACCCAAACTATGGCTGGCAGTTCAATCGAGCCGGCAATATTGACTGAAATTCGCGAAATGCGCGCAGAACTAGGCAGCAAGATTGACGATCTTGCAGCGAGTACCCGTCGGCAGCTACATGCGCAAGAGCGTAGGATCATTGATCTTACAGAGGTTGGCAATGATGCATTGGCCATCAGCGAGATTGCGAGAGATAGCTTGGTCGATTTTGTGCAGGCGCTTATAAAGGCTGGTCTGGTTCCGGAATTGGGAAATTGATCAAGCACATTCTTTGTTGAATTTTGGGGACATCTAGGCCTGTTTTGTTGTTTGCTACATTGGTTTGATTAGTCCTCCAAATCCCGCCTCATGATAGTGTTGGAGAATTTTTCATCCTTGCTTGATCAAATTGAGAGTTGCAAGAGCCTTGGTTGCGGTATCTATGGAGTTCCAGACTGCCAATATCTATTTAATACAATATAGGGTGCCCAGAGTCTAACGAAGGATCACCGACCAAGTTAAGATGATTCCTCCATTGAGTACCCAAATCTCGAAGTGCATTTGGGGACAATATACAATTAGAGTGGCGAGTTTCCTTCGGCCCCTAAAAATGTCCCTCCACCATGCAACGCCCTTCTTCATGATAGCTCAACATCGCGTCCAAAAGACTTTGCATTTCCTCGGCGTTCGTGAGCGAGTAACCTCGTCTGTCCGTGCCAGACATTAAAATCTCGACATGCTTCTTGAGCCCGAGGACACACCGCCGTAGTATGTTGATCTGGGAAGTAAGATTGCCACGGTGAATTTTGTGCTGTTTCGATGCACTCTGAAGGCTTTCATACACTGCTGCGTAGTCTGTCATCGCCATGGAATGATATAAGCCGAGGGCTGCGACAAGCTTCGGTACCTGGTTGGCTTGGAGCAAGCTATTCACGTCCACTCGCGGAACAGCGAGTAGCAAAGGGAATATGGTGGCCGGAGGCTGCTGATGGGCTGCACCCCCCCCAACTTCGTTCGCTATGTTGGTTCCAGGTAGGGTCCCAGGAAATGGCTGTGTGGACTTGAAAAGCCGCTGGTCCAGTAGCCTATCGGAAACTGGTGACTTGGTCTGCGTATTCTGACCGCATCGTTCCTCTGGAAGGTGAGAGGGCACGGCTTGTGGTCGGTGGCAAAGTCGCTCCTGCGCTGTCCGAACCGGCGGGATGGGTTCTGCCCGTGATTGCGAATTGTTGACTTGAGTAGGTACGGCAGTTTGAGATGGCTTCCCACATTGTGTATGACGTTGAGCATCTATCTCCGAGGGGTTTTGTTGTAGTGTTTGTTCTGCATTTTGACTAACTCGTTGAGCAGTCTTAGTCGGGGGTGTTCTCGCTGCCTTTGTACTAAGAGCCATATTCTCTGTTTGCACTCCAACTGACGAAAATGCCTCCAAGTGCCAGTGAGGGTATCGTGTGGCTCTAAGCGCGAGCTGATCAACCAATGGAGCAAATACGTCTCGAAATCCGGTGGTCACCGCTTCAATGAGAGCTGTTATGAGTTGCTGAGTGTCAACAGCAGCTTCATTCGATGGGCTGCCCAGAAGCCCGACTGAGTCTGGAAGGATGGCAGATGGCATCGGCTGTATCTCTGCACCTTCTCTCTCCAAAGAAGACGCCCCTGTGCATTTTAAAAGCCCTGTCTTTGGCCCCGGAGCCATTGTCTGCGCAGCCGGCTTTGGCGTCCCTGTGGAAGGTACTTCAGTTGGATCACTAGGCCTGTCAATCACGTCACTGAGAGATGAAGCTGGAGCTAAGTCAGAACATGGAGTCGAGGGTGAGGGTCGTCTTCGATGGAAGAACTTGAGAGGACATATTATCAGCAAGATAACCCGAGCAGAGGAGCGTTGTGCCACTTACCCGACACAGGGTGCCATCGAAGCCGATATCGCCAGCCAAGATGTCCGAAGACTCATCTCCCGTATCAATTTCTTCTTCCCCAGCCCCGCTATCACTCTCCTGGTCACTACTTGGGGTTTTGTCTCTGCGCATTCTTCTTGTTTGGCGGCGCGGTAACTCCTCTCCTGCGGAGCGCTTTGAGCGTGTGGTAGCCCACTGGCTGCCACTCTCCTGATAACTGTTCGAGGGTTCGTCTCTGCGCATCCTTCTTGTCTGTCGGTGCGGCAACTCCTCTGCTGCGGAGCGCTTTGAGCGGGTCGAAGCTCGCCGGCTGTCCTCCTGCTTTTCCAAAATCTCGTTGCCGCTGCTTTCTGACTCGCATCCTCTGTCTTCATCCAGCCTCCGCCACTTGGCTCTGATTGCATAGACGCTGCGGCATTGGAAATCAGGTAGCTACAGAGTGATTTGTCGATGGTCAGACCGGCGTAAAAGGAGATATCTTTATCCATATATGTTGGAGTAGATTGAAACGCACCTGTTGGATCTCCTCCCATGCGAGACCTTCGTCAGCTAGCCGTAGTAGCCTCGTGGCTTGCTCCTCCGTCCATCTAGCTTTTGATTTGGTCATGGCTCCAATGTCTGGAGTTGAATTCAAGGGTATGAGTGCTTACTTACCAATGCGGTGCGAGGCAATCTAATATACCCAGCCGGTATGCTGGAGACACTGTGAATGATATTGTAGCATAAGTGAAGATGGATGGTGAAAGGCCATGTGACTGCAATTCTGCCCTTGCCGATGTGAATATTACTATTCGGTCCAATGGCAGTGTATCATCCTGCAAACAGCTTGTACAATTATCTACACCATGGCGTTATTAAGGAAAACTGACACTCTACATTCTGGCCGCGAAGCCCGGGTGGTCACAAGGCGACTTTCATGTCCCCAGCCCACGCTTACGCCGTACATTGGTCGAAATATGTTTTGAGAACTCTCAAGGTAGCCGTGCCTGAATTACATTACTATCAAAGGACCCCTATTCTTGTGGCATACATTTCCCGGAAACGAAAGACAAAAACAACAGCAACGCCCACCACGGGTAGATATCATAGCCATCCAAGTCAGCGTCTCAAGATCTACGTCAATCAGAAAGGCCAATGATCACGCTTGCCACTAGGGTGGCCCTCAACAAGACAACTCCCCTCCTCATGAAACTTTCGTACATCCTCATGCAGTTTTCGAACATCTGCCGCGTGCAGGACGGTATAGCCAAAGCTTACATTGACCCCTTCTCTGTGTCTCAGGAGCTCATAGTAGTAATGGCCCACGAGATGCATCTGGCCGCGAAGGATGCCGTAGTCGTCAGCGTCCCGTGCTTTTGGGACTCTCATCCGCAGGTCGTCATGGTCTGCAAGACACATTGCGAGGAGAAAATCGATATCTGCGGAGATGGTTTGTTGCAGATGAGCGTTCATCATTACGTCGGCACTGATGCGTGGGGTTTCAGGGAATAGAGGGTCGGGGTGGAGCTGAAGGGGAGTTAAGAACTTGGGTTGGAACATTGCCGAATGCTGTACCTTGCTAGCGTCTGGCACCGTTGCTACTTGGTCGACGCGATCCAGGACAGGTGGAGGACGATTTTGCACAACATGCTGCGCTGGACCTTGAGGCGGAAGATGGCCCTCTGTGCTGAACTCGGTGGACGGATCTTCTCGGATTGAGACAAGGACCTGAGCAGCCTGGGCCGTGTCCGGGTGTGGTTCGCGGTGATGGATAGTCTTGGAGAGCAGGCATTAGCGGAGCTCAGTGGCATGGGAGGTAGTAGAAAGAGGGAACTTACCGAACGGACTTCATGATGAGAGGATGCGTTGACACTAGCAGTTCCATCGTCATCGCCAGAATCGTCACCATCCGAACTAGCTGCAAGAGTATCTGAGCTGGCTGCAATAGTATCGCTGTCGTCATCCTCGTTGAAGTTGAAGCTGCTCAAACAAGTGCTCAGGTTATCATCTTCAGTAGCACTGCTGGCCTTGCCTTCTTCATGGAGCCTTTTTCTGTCCCTCTGAAGCTCCGCTTTGGCGGGACGCTTTACAGGAATGACGTCCGACGAAGCAGCCTTCTCTCCATTGCCCTGACCCAGGCTCCCCGAGTTGCGAGGCGCCATAAGGGGTTGGTTCTCGGTGGTGGTCAGTAACACCCCGACCCTGATTGCATTGACACTGTAGGTCTGGAATCTCGGTCTCTAGAAATCATTGCGATGTGGTCAGTAAGGCCATTTCAACATGTAAACAGAGTTTCCGTATGGAGATGGGAAAATGTCATGTTTAGTGGCCGAAGGGCCGGGTGTATGACATACCTTTTGAATTTCCGAGTATGTGAGACCGTTGGCTCGCAGTCGTAGGACCTCTGCTTTTTGTTTGTTGGTCCACATAGGATTCGGCGCTCTTCTAGACAACGGCAACGCAAATACGTAGTTGCAATGGAGGTCTGAGGACAGGGAGAAAGCTTGAAGAAGCAATGGTGAATTCGAACGCTAGACACTTGGGCGTGTCGAAGAAAGGTCTGTTGCCTGGGCAAGGATGCTGACCCTCGAGGCAGCGTGGAGATCACGCGCACTGCCTTCTGCTAAATGGCAAATGAACTTAATTCTGAGACAGGAATCTCAGCCAAAGTGCGCTCAATTTTCAGTATTCTGTTTACTAGCCTTGCAGCTCGCGCAATTGCGTCATGTAGCGATTTGGTGGCCGATTTTCAAGTAGCGGACCCCCGGAGATATTTGATTCGGCCGTTTGACTATTACTCCTGTCCCCATTGAGAATCAAAGAAAGGTTCCCATGGACCATAGCGTAAAATCCATGGTGAATATGCACCGACAATGACTCGATCTTTCCCACTATACTGCAATGCCTCCTGCTGCCTGGACTGGCGTTGAATGGAACAAAGGCGAACTTGTGGAGCCAATGAGACGCGTTGAATACGTGATGACTTTGTCTAAATAAGTGGCCTGAAGAGTTCTATTCACCAAACAGGGCTCTGATGACCTAGGCAGCGGATGTGTGGTGGAGCCAGTGGCAGGGATTGGTGGAAACTCACAGCAAATCCGGGAGCGGCACGGGCCGAACCTCGTGGTCACTGGCTTCCAGCCCCACTTTCTGTTCTTTGAGAAGCTTTTCCACTGGACAGGTTCCTTGGATCCCTCCTTGTTTTGGGCATCCGGTGAGATTGATGCTCCTCTGATAGGAATGATGCGCGCCTCACGATTTGCCAGTTGTACAAGTCGCAGGGGAAGATATTTTGGTTATGATTTCTTATCCCATGATCAAGACACTGGCCCTTCGAGCAGGAAATTACGGCCCAGGTACTCACAGTGAGACAGAAACCACACCGAGAAGCGCTTGACTCTAAAAAGGTATTTTAATCTCTGCGAATCAGGATAAGCGCAGACCGGAATGGGCTTCTTTCGCACAATAAGTCTGCTGACAAGCTTCCCAGCCTCGCTAATGCAATCTCCGGTTCCGCTTTGCTGGTGGTTATATAAGGTGGCATGACCCCCCGAAATTTTCGTTCGTCTGAACTGTGTCCCTTGTTTCCCAGTTGGCTGCAAGCTTGAGCCTCAGTACATGCAACCTATCGTATTCAAGCGTTTGATTTTGTCAAGTTGAAGGGTAACTGAGTTGACGCTTCCGTTTCCCAATCCTCAGAGCTTCTGTTAACAAATCTCCTCCAGGAACCAAGCGGAACCCAAATCGAAAAACATGGCAGCACGCAATCGCAACAATCGTTGGAGCAAGGCCGAGGAGGATCGGCTCTTGAACTTGTGGGCGAAAGAAAAGAAAGACGTTACGTACTCGGAGTTTGCTGAGGTAAGTTACTATTCCCCCTCATTGCCCTTGAGCTCCGCCATGCATTACCAGCTATACCCTAATAATTAGCCCTCATTGACCTTGGATGGAATGCTGACAATTTGCCTTACATTAGCGGTCCCAGTCCAAATTTCCTACCCGGTCCCAAAGAGCCATTGCAGGCAAGCTGGGCAAGATTTTCACTGATACAGGGTGGGAAAAAGCTCGGCGTACCCTTAAAGGCAAAATGCTGGAGAAATATTATAAGGTTCGGCGACAGAAGGTACCACTCACTTCTGCTTCTTGTACTGGCTTTCGCCGTACTCGTGCTCAAACTCGTGCTTCTGCTGCGCCAGATGCAGAGGATGAGACGGAGGACGAGACGGAGGACGAGACAGAAGATGAGGCGGAGAATACGGCGGACAACGGGACGGAGAATAATATCGAGGAAGATATGCAGAATGTCGCGCATGATGCAGAGCCTACGTTGGAGCCTCCTTCGGAGTCTGCGTCAGAATTTCGCTCGGAGCCGGCTTCGGAGAGTCCTCTTCAACTTCTCCCTGCTCCAGCTTCTGAACAAAGCAGTCCCCGCACCTTCACTCGCTCCACAACCCTTCCTGGAAGAAGCCGTGAGACGACCAATAACGGCCGGCGTCTTCGTCAGAACAGACGCCGTGCAGTTGACCCACTGTATGCTCAGTCCACCTCAAGCAGTACGCCCGATGGGGAGGTCGCACCAGATGTGGAAGTGGAGGCAGTAAGTTACCAGTTCAGATTCCTATCATTTGCCAGTTCTCTAACTGACGACATTCTTTTCAGCTCCAGGAGAGTCAAGCCCCAGCGTATCCGCAGCAAAGGCAGCCTCTATCCGATATCAGCACCTCATCGAGCTTCAACGAGACCGCAGTACCACGACACGAGACTGGAACCACTGTAAAAACACCTAGCCGGCTCTCCGCAGCTCGACAGACCACATCAGTACGTGCTGCAGCGACCGGGCTTTTTCCAACCCTTCTCTCGAAGGTTACCAGTGTGTTTGGCAGATCTCTCGCCCATACAGGAGACCCGCACCCGGACCAGGAGAACATTTCTCCCCGCCCCGCCTCTTCGCAATCTCCTGTTCAGCCTGAACCTGATCTTCAAACTCCTGCCTCAACCGAACCCCCAGAGGACGCCGAGAATCTCCCAGACGCTCCCGGCCCCATCCCGGGTGAGATCCGCCAGCGCTCGACCGACCTCGCTATCAAGCTCGAGGAGCTCCAAACTGATATTTCCCACATACCGACTTACGCAACCAAAGCCGACCTTCTCTGGGAGACCAAGAAATTAGATTCGAAAATCGAGCACGTGAAGACGTTTCATAGTATTCGACAGGACAAGTTAACGGAATTCGTCCTAGAAGAGGTAGGAAGGCCACGCGAATGCTCAAGCAACGAGGAAAAAATGCGCGAGTTTGCCGATAAGATCGAACATTTCGAGAAAATACTTGGAGCTTTGGTGGAGGGGAATACAAACAAGGCGAAAGAGAGATTGCATAAGGTAACGAAGAAATACAAGAACTGAAGGCGGCATAGGAGATGAAGCGGATTCAGCGAAAGATGAAGCGGAGCCAGAAGAACTGACGAAAGCTATGACCGCTGCTGGGTAAGACATTAGCACCATCGTTTTTCTTTCGCACAGCCTCCAATTGCTGGCCTCTTGTTCTGGATGGAAACCCAATGTTGCCTTATCTTTATGTGTATGATTGAGTTTTGTTAGCCTGACTGCGAAATATTCGAGGTCTTGTGATTATTCAGCTAGCTAGTACAATTGAAGTTGCATTCAAGGATGCAGTATGCACATATCATAGCTAAGGCAGTAGTCGCGGCGATATTGAGAAAGCGACTACGCAGGATAGATCTCGGCGATTCCTAGAATACCTCAGCTACCACTATTTGCATGTTTGTCGATAACATCCTCAAACTTCTTAATGTCAACATGGAAGTGCTCCTTGACATACTCCGCAGAAGGTTCATTGTCTCCCGCCTCATACTTCATCCACTCCCAAAGCTCGCCTTTAAGCTGGCGGAAACAGCTCTCGCAACCCTTGACTGTCTTCGCGAAAGCCTTGACCTGTCCTGCTTCAAGTTCAGTTTTAGCGCACTGAGCGCTCAGAGATCGTTGAAGCCCGCGAATGGAGTCATCGCGCTCGCTGACGGTCTTTGCAAGAGCTTGGACATTTGCGGTCTGGCTCTTGACTCTCTCTCTCTGCATCGCAAACTTTTCTTCAAGCTGTTTTATAAAGACACCACGTAAGTGCACTGTTCTTTGTAGGGCTTGGATCCTGCTCTCCTGGACTTCAATCTGTTTTGCTTGACCTTTGTTCTGCCTTTCCATGGTTTTGACTTCCTTGGACTGCGATGCGAGTGCTTCTTGAAGGCCATCAACATCTGTGTCACGGTCGCTGACTGTTCTTGTAAGAGCTTGAATGTTCGCAGCCTGAAGTTTGTTCGTCTCCGTCTGCGCCAGGGCCTTGGTTTCAAGGTCCTGGATGTAGGTGTGGCCGGATTTGACCGCTTTCCTTAGGGCTTCTATCTGCTGTGCTTGGGCTTGAGTCTCTTGTCGGCGAGACGCGAGTGATCCCTGAAGGGCATTGATGTCGAAATTACTGTGGTTTATAGTGCACGCCAGCGATTCGATGTTTGCTGACTGAGTATTGATTATCTGGGTCTGGGCCAGGAACCTGTCCTCGAGCTGTCGATTACGGGTGTCGCGGGTTTTGACAGCCTCACTGAGAGTCTGTATCTTTTTGCTCTGTGCTTCGGCCACGTTGCGCTGAGCTAAAAGCATCTTCTGCATCTCATTGATGGCTTTATCACGGTCTGTTAGTTCCCTTTTCGTTATCTCTCTCTCGTGGATTTCAGCCAGGAGTTTAGAGTAGAGTGCCGAGTAATCCTTTTCATGGCCACGGACGGCTCGTTGAAGCGCCTGGATCCGTTCATCGCGTTCCATAATCACTTTTGCAAGGTCATCCTTCTCTCGAACCGCGAACGAAGATTTCTCATGAAAGGCTGCATGTTCAGCAGTAACGTCGCGAACGTAGTCCTCCAAAAGACTGGCAGCCCTGGCAGAGAATCGACGAGTTAGTTCAGGTAATCTCTGAGGTTGATAATGTGTTATCTGTGCGACAAATCCAGGTACAGCAGTTGGCTCCATTTCCTGGGACAAAGATGTAGTGGCTGTTGGTGAGATCTTAGGGGGAATTGCTTGTGCGCCGGGTGTATGGCTAAAGAGATTGTGCCCGGGCTTGCCAACCTGTATGAGAATTAGTCGATAGTCCTTCCAGGTCAACTGAGATTTATCCTCTTGAAGTCTTACCTCTCCGCTAAAATCGATGTCCCCGGCTGCGTCGTCACTCTCGTTCTCAGACAGTTCAACTTTTATGAAGCATGCGTCACTCTGTCTCTTAATCTTGTCTTCGGTTCCGCCGCTGCCAACCATAGCCTCTTCGTGACGTGTATTGCCGAGACTGCATGTTCCAGTATTGTTGCTTTGCCTAGAATTGTCCAGCTGCCGACGCTTGGCCGTAAAGTTGAAGGTTCGTGTGCCGGCGCGCTTCGCGGGAACAGTGGCTTGAGGAGTGCCCTTTGATCTAGCCATAACGGATGCAAGCGTCCAGAATTTGAAATTTCCCGATTTACGAGGCGGGGGCCTGCTTTGTTGCGAGTGGATCTTGGTTTCGAGAGAGGGATTCGGTGTTGCTGACTGAAGAAGGTCGCATTAGCTACCGCTCTGTACCAAGTTCAAGATGAGGGTAAAACAAGAAACATGTCCAAGTACCAGCTTACCTTCAAATCTTCCTCCAACAATTTCTCTATTTCGAAGGTTGTGATCTGTTGGGCCGGGAGCAAGCACGAGTTCGTAGCGTTAACGGCCCTGAAGCTGTATGTTGCGGTTCTAGCGCAGCGGTTGAGGGAAAGATCTCTGCTTTGAGAAAGAGGTTTCTAGTAAGAGTGGATGTCGGGATTTATTTCATTGGTATAGTGGTTCCGAATGAAAGCAAAATGCTGTCAACCTAATCAGGAAGCGAGGGGAGAGGCAGCGCTCCAGTTGGATAAAGACCACTTTGTATTCAAACACAGCAAGAATGCAATAAGGCGAGTCTGTAAGGATATCCGGGAGAGTGATGACTGTGGATGTTGGAATTTGTGTCAACGTTGGTGTGGTAGTGGTGTTGTTGTCCCAGTTGCGACTCGAGTTGGCTGGGACCTTCCCCAGGAGGGCGGGCTAATAGTTACATAGCGCATATAGAGCCACATGCGTCCTGAGTTTCTTCTGTGGAAGAGAGTAAAGAATAAAAGTATTGTACATCCAAGATATGATATCGTCCAACCACATGGATTCCTACACACCACTGATGATAGCGTGATCGAAGATTCTGCTGCCTGACTTAGGTGACATATCACATCTTTTCCTGAACAACATTGCAGAGACCGGTTTTGAGCTCGCGAGCGTCCTGTATACGCGCCTCGTACTCCTTCAAAGCCTCCGTGAGTTTCTTGATTTCTTTGGCCTGGGATACCGTCATGATTGCTTGGTCCACAACACACCCCTCCAGCTCCTGTATCCGCGCATCCTTATTTGTGTACTCCACGCCCTCGATATCTTCCGCCTGCGTCGCGCTCAGAAATTCCTTAGGTCGAGCTGCAAGAGCTTTCTCGAGTTCCTGAATACGTTTGTCCCGCTCATCCACTTCTTTCGCAAGAGCCTCGTTCTCACTGGTCTTCGCTGAAAGCTCCGATCGGACTCGCTCTGCGTAAATCTCTAGACTGGCAACATGGTTAGATAGTCGATGAAAGGCTTTCTCTTGCTCAGTCTCGTTAGGCGGAACGGTGGCTATTTCCGGCATTGCTCGCGTGGCGCTGTCTTCGTACAGGGCAACAGGATAGGTAGCGTCCGTGAATTGGTCCGAACGTACGGCAGTTCCGACAGTTTCGGCAGTGGCTTGAAAGCTTCCGTTACCGTTGGGCAAAGCTGGCGCAGCTGAGCACTCGTCGCCTAGATGGGCTCCAAATGGTGCAGAAGGTCCTAGCTGCAGTACCGTGGCTGTGACATTGACCGTTGCGGGTTCGCTGGAGCTTACAGCGATTGACTTTAGCTGCATCTCTGTATCAGAAACGGGTGGAGTTTGATGTTCTTCGGCAAGGTGTGAGGGGGGCGCGGTGTTTAGACAGCCTTCTCGCCCTGCTTGGTCGTCAACCCATGGTGCCGCAATGTTCAGCCGACGAAGCTGCTTAGCAGCGCAACAAGACGTCAAGTCATTACCAGAGCCCAGCCCAGCAACCATTTCTGTATCCCCGGTCTGGTGAGCAACCTCTTCGCCTCGTCCCTCATCTTGCTGAAACTCCGCCGGATAGCCAACACTGATGTTTCCATGCACGTCTCCTTCGTGCTCGGGATTACCTATCCCAACGCCGACCCCGTCGCCCGCCCGATCATCGCGCTCCTGGAAACTATTATCGCTCTCAATAACAGTCTCAGTAACCGAGCCGGGTTGGACCTGTCGCGGACGCTTGGCTGCCACTGTCCGCGAGCTCCGGCGAACGGGACGTTTGGCCGGGACGACCGAAGGAAGAGATGGATTTTCGTTCTTTTTGGCCATTTTACCTGCGTTATGCGAGCCGAACCTTATTATTCCGGATTGACTTTGGGGTAATAGGTGGTCAAACGAGATCGCGGTTGCGACAGGGAGGTGGTTGCTAGAGAAGTTCCTCACAAGTAAGCAACCATTTATTGCAGGGTCTTGCAACAGGAGGGGGAAAACAGAAGCCTAAATTTTTTTGAAGAATGGAGGAAAGCATACTGGCGCGGAGCTTTGTCAATCAGAAGTCACGGTGTTTTCAGAAAGCTTGTCTGACCAAGCGATGGACGACGAAAGATCGCAGACACGCCAGTGATTGAATAATGAAAGGCCGAGCAGTAGGATAGGTCTGAAGAAGACGGTCTCCAGGTATAAGGGAATACACCCTGTGTGTGCAAGTTTCTTGGTGGACGAGTGGAGGGGTTAGCCTTTGAGGTTGCCTGGGTGCCCCCGCCATGTTGACGGTGGAGCTCTTTTGCATGAACTCTACCTTCAACCAAGCAATGTTCAGGCGACCGCCGGCCCAGAGTCAATACATCCAAAATCTAAATCGATAGCTCAAGCAGTTGCTTGGGACTGAAATAACAGACAAAATGCTGTGCACCCCGACTTTCCAAGTACCCCGTAGCCAGACACCAGGCTATACGATGATCCTAATTACACGAAAACGCTTCAACTTCCATCAATGACCATGTAGCTTGTGCCGGGTATTTTCTCCATAAAGTTGCAGCTATCCGCCTTTTCAGACACATAGATTGTCATAGTCGCGGTGTTGCCTTCAACTGTGGCTAAAAGTCAGCCTACTTCTTGACCCTGCCTCGATGCTCCCTGATTTCTTGATCTGCCATCAAGACTATCGTCCACTGCTGCGGCGTCTTTCGGGGTAATTGGCTGTACTTGTCGCGTTGTTTAATCATTTGATACAGCGCATTTTGCTTTGCTTGTCTCTTTTCCAAGAGCTCGCCGCGCAGGATATAGTTGTCAGCCCAAAACGTCCTCGTTGCTTTAATACATAGAGGTTATTACATACAGTTCATGGGGACCAAAAACTAACATCAGACTGTAAGAAATAGCCCAGTGCGAAAACAGCTCAGTGCACACAGTCCAACTTCGTCACCTCTCCAGCTATAAGCGCCGCCAGCTTGCTCCTTGCGTAACCCATAGCGGAGGCAGGTTCAGACATGGGCGATATGTACAGATATCAATGATCAATTTGCATCATCCTCTGATTCGATAGATTGCTTCACAACGCGATCCGGCTGCGAAGCATCAATGGAACTATCAGGTCGATTCATGGGAGGGGCATGGGAAAGTCCCATTGACTCTGCCAACTCCACAAACCCATACAAAGTGACCAGATCTGGAAGAACCAGATTCTGGGGCTGTTCCAGTTTATGGCGCATTGCTTCAACCTGCTTGTAACTCTCTTCTGTCACTTTCGCTTTACCCTCCATTGTCTTTATCTGATCTTCTAGCATGACGTGCTCCGTCGCGAGTCGATGCTGAAGCCGTTGCAGCAATTCCATGACACTGACCCTGGTGGAACCCTGGTCTAAGTATGGCTGAAGGGTAGAGTCGACATTCCCGGGCTCGTTGGGAAAGGACGGAGTTACAGTACTCGGCGGAGAGGACTTCAATCTCGCGCCTTGTGGCGTCAGATCGGGCAATTCAACACTCCTTCGGGCAATGCGTTTTCTCGGGTCCAAGGATGGGCCATCGTAGATGTTAGGTTGAGTTTTGGCCTCTTTTAGCGATATATCTGGGAGGGAATGCGATGAGACAGGCTCTGATAATAATGGCGATGAAGTCTTCCGTTGGCAATTCATGAGCTGTCTCGGTACCCATGGCGATCTGGTTGGCGCACACATAGGAGCCCTGGGATCATGTTGGCCGGGGTCGTTCAAGTGCGCATTGGGGGGTTTCTGTGGCAGATATGTCGTTGAGGTTTTCTGATCAGCTTGGCAGGCGCGTTGGCTTATAAGCATTGCTGGCCCGGTGAGCAGGGGCGGTTCTGGTGATAGAGACATCCTTCGAAACTGCTGAAACGGGTTATCTGCGCTTTTGACTGGACGTTTTGTCTTTGCAATTTTTCGATGCCGCGGCCGATTTTCGGAGGGGCGGTGATTTGCAGGCAACTCGAACTTAACAGGTAATGATGAATCGGTCTTCTGAATATGTGCTGTGACACCCATGGCAGAATCCTATGTAGGATGTCAGCTGTTGGACAGTGGACGGAAATTCGAAGAGCGGTGCTGTCTATACCTTTTCCGTCGATACTAGAACTCCAGTGGCCTTTTGATGGAAACTGAACTGGCCGTTCGTTAAAGACAAGCAAGATCCACTGCTAGCATGTCCACTCACTGGGTTTACTTCTCCGTTTGGATTGATGTCGCCAGCTTCTGCGTCACTTTCCGCATCAATGTCATCGCTGTCGCAAACTCGTGGTATCTTGCTTTTTTGTCCGACCATGATCTCTTCCCCGAATCGCTTTTCCGGGGTTTCATGCGTCATTGCGTACCACTTCCTTCTTATTGCGTCGTAGGTTCGATTCGGAATGAAGTTTCCCTACGAAAAGTGTCAGCTTAGATATTAGCTTCGGTTAAATGGCAGTATGATCACGGGCATCGGAGAACAGGTGACAGGAGATTAAATTCACTTACCTGATGGAACTCAAGCCAAGTGATTTCAGGATACTTCTTTCGGAAGTGCCAGAGTCTCGCGTTTTCTTCGTCAGTCCACTCCTCTCCAAAGTTGTTCCTGCGAGGAAAGCTCATATGTATAATTCAAGTGACTTGTGAGCGGATAAGCGTTTGGTGCTAATGCGACTGGCTTTGTTGTAATAGGCGCACTCGGTGTTGCGTCAATGGTATGGTGCCTGTGGTTACTTCGGGCCGGGAAACTTTCGAGGCAGCTGTCCCAGACTGGCAGAAAGGAGCAATTCTAACAGACTATTCTTAACATCGAGGGCAAAAGAAAGCAAAGAGTGATTGGTGATGTTCTAAGAAAGAAGTCGTGATCTCCAGCTGCAGAAGGTCCAGTGCAATAGGAAGGTCCGGTGCAGCGAGTGGGCCCCTCAACAAACATGGGTGGTTTGAATCAACCATGAACATTGAACCAGCCAGACTCTGTCATAAACGCAGCATTCATCAATATAGCATCCCCAGCTACGAACAGGGGTTAATCTCACGGGTAAGTATAGATCTGAGATCGGGCTTTTTAGGCATGAGACTCTGTTAACGGTGGTGACAATTCCAGGTCGTCGAACCTCGACACGATACAAGAGCCAGTATGCTCACTACATCTGCGTCGGATACTCCACAAGCCATATACGCACGGCTACGGCAACCTGAAGCTGCAGGTGTTCGAAGACATCCTGTAGAGTCCAGCAAATCCCAAGGCATAGTCAGGAATTGATAAAGGACACGCTCAGCGATGGCGGTCAGGTTCCATACCTACCGGATTGGCTCGCCTCTGCAGTCGGAATGGAAGGCATTGACGCTATTTTAACTTGAAGTCTTTGGGATTCTTGATCGCCTGGAAGATTGCTCCTCAGCTCGCGGGCTCCTAGATCATCTCGATGTGTTCTCCATCGATCCGTCCCATTTTGCCAGGCCGCTCTCTACCGCACAACACAAAGGAATGGTCTTCCTTGAGAGAGCTTCCGAATTTTGCGCCATCTCGCTCGCAGAATTCCCTCTCGCTGGCGGACTTCTTGGCAGTCCGCGGACGCCCGGCGATACCAAGGATCACCAAACCCGCTCGACCACATTCTCTCAACGGCCCCTGGCAAAGTTGTTGATGAATGGTGAGCGAACATTGAAACTATGAGATGCTGAGATTAATGAAATGACTGCACGTCTTTCGCGGACTCTGCTGCTTTCCCAACCTCGCCCGGGTACTGTAAAATTCGGCGAGTCTGCCCTAGTGAACAGGAAGAATGTTGCTCAGCTGTTGGGGGGGATATACTTGATATCAAGATTATCAAGACCACACAGTGTCGAACAAGGTCCCAAGCTTGAGGAATGTATCCAGCGCTTGGTTTACAGACTATGCGTCACTTCGCAAACTCCCTGGTTCCGATTCGACCCGCGGAGAGCCTGAAATGCGACAAAACGATATCAAAAGTCGGGGACGACCATCCGCAAGCGTCCACTGATATTCATGATTGAGGAAACGTGCCACTCTCATCCCCGCAAACCGGACCCTGTCGTTAATTCCGTTGAGCATGCTACCTGCATTTGGACCCGAGTCTGGTCACGTAACCAAAGCCGACTTATACTCGGACCGTCGCCCTGGATTATAACCCTGTTGCACGCAAACATCTCACACGGTCACATATGGCGAAAATTCCCAATTACGTTTTCCACCACAATCCAGGGTTCGAACGCTATGGCCTCTTGGTCTCGCGGCAGTATATCCTATGGTGCGAGCCCGGCGCGGCGTTAGGAAATAATCTTAACGCCTATCACCGTTTAGCTATGTTCCGCCATTCCTATGTACGGAGTACCTATGAGTAAATCGAATGAACAATATAAAATCAAATGTCAGGCACTGCCACGACGTTTCACGATTTCATCCTCCATGAAGCCCATAAGGAATCATGGCTGATTTCACCCCTGCGCAAATCCAGAAAAGAGCAACTCAAGGCGCATTTATCAAGCGCCAGCTCTTCGTTGAACCACCCATTACCTCCATTGACGACGCGAATCTAGCCGGAAAAACAGCCATTGTTACAGGTTCTAACACGGGTATCGGCTTCGAGTGCTGCCAGCAGCTTCTGGATCTTGGCCTCAGCAAGCTCGTTATCGCCGTTCGGACAGTATCCAAGGGCGAGGAATCCAAGAGACAGTTACTTGCGAGAAAACCATCAACCAAATGCCAGGTCGAAGTCACAAAGCTGGATCTTTCGAGTTACGACTCTATCCTTACCTTCGTGGAGTACGCTAAGGGACTCGAGAGGCTTGACATCGTGATCAACAACGCCGGTCTACTCAAGAGAACCTTTAAACAAGACCCAAACACCGGCCACGAGGAGACCATCCAGGTCAATCACCTCGGCAACTCTCTGCTCATCATCCTACTTATTCCCGTGCTACAATCGAAAAATACCCCGACGGACCCTGGTCGCCTCTCCTTCGTCAACTCCGACACGCCTTCGTGGGCGAAATTCAAAGAGAAGGACGCGGTGCCTCTCCTCCCAGGTTTCGATCGCCCAGAGAACTTTGTCTTTGACGACCGGTATTCAACATCAAAGCTACTCGGTCAGCTCTTCTTAAAGGAACTCGCCAGTCGTATTCCAGCATCTGTCGTTGTCATCAATTGCAGCAACCCAGGTCTTTGCAAGTCTGGACTGAGCCGCGAGTTCAACGGCTCTTTTCTCGGGTACATCGCGCAGATCATGCACTTTCTCCTCGCGAGGACGTCGTCTGTTGGGGCACGGTCGGTTGTCGATGCGGCCGTCAACCATGGAGCCAAATCCCATGGGCAGTATATTGAGGATGGGGAGGTTGCGCCGTATGTTTTCCCCGCTGGATACCTACGAACCATATTTTGCGTCAACAGCTACTGATCAGCTGTTACAGGATGGCCCCCTTCGTGTACAAGCCCGAGGGCGAGAAGATCGCCAAGCGGTTATGGCAAGAGACGATGGACGAGCTCGCTTTTGCGGGCGTAACGGATATCATCAACAGCTTCAGTTCTAGCAAATGACCGCATTGATATTAGACATTGCAATATAACATGTCTTGGACTCTGCGCTCATCTACTATTGACGGCCTTAGCATTGCAACACTCCGATTCCTATTGAATACAGATTCTGAGGTTACGAAAGTCCGCTTGTATCTCAATTATATATATTCTTGCTAGCCGAACGCACTGCACCACCTAACAACTTTCACGAAACCACAAGAGGCCAACATCTTCAGCGTCGGCTAATCTCAGCCAGTTCGTACTGACAGCCATATCGACCCGTGGGGTATTGAGTTAACGAGATGAGGTTCAAGGCCTCCATAATTAGTCCTATTCATGCTACAGCCGCGACTTCGTCACTTCACGCAGTTATCGCGCCCTAAGCGCTTACGGTAAGGTTTGCATACAGCCGAACTCATTACTAATTATATACTGAGTACTTTTTTACCAATAGAACATTACAAGCCGAAGCAATCATCTCTCATGGCCTACAGGATACTTCGCTCTTCTATCAGGAAATACGGACCTATAGCCTCAAGCCTTCATTGCGGCCATTCAGGTGGGCTGGCGGGGTAAGCCAGTTGCAGTGCGTCCCAGTGCTGGCGTAACGAAGGGCGTGTGTACCGGCAGCTCTCTGCTATACTAGAGTCTAGCACAGAAGAACTAACTGCGCGACAGCTTGCCTATCTGTACGGAGCGCCTCATGAGCCGCTCGGATCAGGCCCTTTATCGCTTGCTGGGATTTCCATTCTTCAAGACACATATCTGCTGACTGCGGAGCGAAAAGGAGATGAAGGAGAACTCGCCTGGCGCGACGGAAACAACGTAGGTGGTCTCCTTGAAAGAATTCATTACGTGCTCGATGGCAGCAATCCTGTCTGGAATCCGTCACGCCACCTGGGCATGTCCCGTCTCAATGCTGTAAGGCGTCTCACAATGTAATCCGGGAGGATTGAAAGAAACGCCACTTGGATTGCTTGCCGCAGATCCGCACCGGTCTGCATCATCGCTGGCTCGGTTCGACTTGCGTGCTGAGAGTCGAGAGTCTATCTTTCCTAGACTGCGCGTTCGGAGCGAGAACACCATGCAGATGAACATTGTTGATAGCAAACCAAGTCGAGGCGACGAACTAGTAGCACATCAGTATCATCCAGCCATTGTCAGTATCTAGTCAGGAATTTTGAGTCAGGGAAGCCGACCTTCGGCGGAATCCTCGGATACCTCCAGTCCAGCTGCAGCCACATCTCATCATCTTCGGAGTTTGTTGCCAAGCCATAATGTGAGGAGGCGAGAAGGGAGCCGTGCAGAGTTGTTCCCTATGTCTACGAAGAAACCAGGTTTCCGATCCTTCAGGCGTGCCGGGGACCCCAGGAAGCGTCCACGGATTGATCTGTCCTGCAGGTTGTCGGGGAGCGGAGCACAACCAACACAGCATTAGGTATGCCATACCGTAGTATGAGCGGCAAGCGCGGGGCGAAGCTTTGGTTCGCCCCTCCAGCCGGAGTGTGGCACAGAGCAGCACAGCAAATTGGTGAAACAATGCCTCGCAGGGCAGTGCAGGGCTGTGTAATCCACTGATCTGGAACGAACCGATACATCGTTGCTATTGTCGAGCGATATCTTCAGCATGCATATGGTATGTTCCAGTTTAGCCTAGGAGGGGCTAATGTCGTGCTACCACATTTAGGGTTTCTCCCGTAAAGTTCCTAATACTCGTCCAGCGCAAACTTAGTATAATGATTTCCCTTTAGGTCCCTTACTTAGCACAGGTAGCTGGGTGTACTGGTTACAAAAGGGTGTTAATACATTATATAACGCTGCCCTCCGGTGCAGATTATAAAAATAATAACCAGGCAATTCATCGCCTGTCTACCAAACGACAGTCAGACCAGGTAAGTCTCAAACCAGCATGGAGTTAGATATTATGGTATCTTCTCCTCGTGTTGGAGGCATCTCGAGTAGAAAATAAAGGTGGGGATTAGGTTAGTTAGCTCTCGCGCAAAGCTCCCGCAGGTGTCCCCGCGAACCGCTGGCAGCTACGTGGGTAGGAACCTCGAGTAGCAGACCAATTCCTGCAGCAACTTGGGTCAAGGAAAAAAAAAAAAAACAAGCAATTCCATCGCATTCTTGCAGGGCTTAGCTTGCAGGCGGGAGCTCAGCCCAGCCAGCCACCTACCACTAAAGATACATGTTCGGAGGGATTTGATAGCAGCCCGAGCACACGCAGCGGGTGAATGCCAGATGGGATTAGAGCGATTTCAAGGTTCCGGTTCTAAGCCAATCAATCAGCCAACTGCACTGCGCAAGACTAAGTTAAGGTGAGCTGGAATTCAGGGAGGTTCCAAGGTACCCGACTGCACGTACCTGGAGATTGAAAAACTGGGAGGTCTTCTGTAGGTACGACGTCGGGGTCCATGGGTACCCCGGGCGTCGGGGCGACAATCGAAATCCGTCCCCTTGGAACCTGCAGATACGAGTCGCTGTGCCCAGTCTCAGGGCAGTGCCGCGCCAACTGAGTCTGACCGATAACATCTGACAGGTGCCAACTGCAGTGCAACCTGGTAAGGTGCAATAATTCGGGGACAAGGACATTGTGTGATTTGTCAATCTTGCATGCAGGCACGTCCCATGCCACTGGCGAGTGAGGAGGAAGCGGGCTGAAGCAAGTATTGCTTGTTCTGTACGATCTCACGGGATTCTTCATGCACAGTAGCGACTGGGCAAGCACCTGAAAAATGGCGCTGCATATGGCTTGTTTTGCATCCACGGATAACGTTCGATAGCGCCCGTCTGAGCGCTGGTGGCGACTCTTCAGAATCCTCCAGGAATCCAGTCGCTGCGGCCAGTGAGTCCCAAGTGACGGAATTAGACCGAGCTGAGCCTGAAATGTTGGCGAGTCCTTTGACTCCCTTCCGAGCTTCCGGGCGATCGATCGATCGGTCCACAACGCTAGGTAGTTTGTCAGTTCGTCTGTAGGCGCATCAAGTCAAGTTTTGAAAGGAGGAAAAAGAAAAGAATCCAAGAGACAAGACTGAACCAATGCGCCAAACAAAACTATGAAAGTATTATGCCCAATTATGGATACGATGTAGCCAACTCTAACTGCAATGCAAGCAAGGTGGGCAAAATTTAGTACTCGTACACAGTACACTCCCGCACTCCTCCGATCCAGACATTACCACCTGCAAAATGAGGTCCTATCACAGCTATGAAAACGAAAGGAAAAAACAAAAGCTAGGCAACCGTAACCCTGAGCCATCTACTACCCTTCGCGGGCAGGGGACCCACGAAGTCCAGGACAGGACGAATGTCCGATTCATTGTCTCATACAACTCGAGTTTCGGTCCGCCGGGCCTGAATATCACGGCTAGCGCCCAGTAAATCTGAGCGTATGCAAGACTGGTGATTGCGTTAGCCGCGCGATTCCACAATTTTCGGCAAGGCGTAGATTCTTACTTCATGCCCAGACAGTTCCTGGAGCCCCGAGTGAAAGGGACCCAGTTCCTGTTCATCTTGAGACTTGGGGTTATAATTGCCGAGTCAGCGCTCAGGCATGAATTTGAAGGGCTCGGGGAAGACCTCTGGATCTGTGTGCATGCTGTATGATGACATACCGACCGGGGTGCCGGGTGGTATCGTCCATTGTTTGTACTGGAGAGCAGTGTCGGGAGAGATGCGGGAGAGATGACGCATTACACCGTAGCTGAGTCTAAAAGAGAACTGGTATGAGAAACAACCTGTGACCTAGGAGAAAGAGCAAACGTACCGGAGACCCTCTTTCACCGTAGCATGCATATACGGTAGCCTGTCCAGCTCCTGCCAGCTCGGCAAAGTGGAGGGATACCCTGCCATGACATCTTTCAACTCGGAAGAGATGCGGTCTCTGATCTTGTTGTTTTTAAGGGTATAATAGATGGTCACGGCAAAGAACCGACCAGTAGTCACGCTGCCTGCGCCGAAAAGCAGGGCAGCCTCTCTCGCCAGCCTTTCAGTATCACGTTCAGCCTCGGGCATATCTGTTGATAGGACGTATCGGAACACGGAGCTTTTGATGTTCTGCTCCAGCTTGTCAGCGCTAAGCGATTCGCGCTTCGCGTCGTTGATGTGGTCGGTTGAGAACTGGCTCGGTCAGCGTGTCGGGGCAGAAGTCAAGATTGACCAGGACGTACCTCGAGGAAACTGTTGAAGGCTCCGGCTGAAGGAATCAAGGGTTTAAGGGCAGATGCGGGGAACAATCGCGCAATGCTGTTGAAAGTTAAGAGCCATATACCGTTCCGATGGAATGTGCACTTACTAAAGCAGCTGAGGAACATGTACGAAGATGTGCGCGTGCCGAATTATAGAATGGAGTATCTCATACCTGTGGGGTTTGATGAGGCCTTTGGTATATATCGCGTAAGGGTTGATGTAACTGACCAGTCTTTGGCAAACTGAGGGCGTCTAATCATTTCTGGCGATTTCTCCTAGCAAAGAGTCGTAATAAATATCCCCAGTATATGCCATTGTAGCATGCTCAAGGTCGAGGACCCGCCCTGTCTTGCTAGCTGCTTCGAGCCGCTTCGGCTCAATCCGGCTGACGCTAAGGCGCGAGAAGAAGGGCTCATAGCGCTTTCGGCGCATACGATGCAGATCATGGTCCCGGGTAAAGGCCAACGAGCCTGTGCATGAAGGATTAACCATATTGATCTCAGGCGAAGTAAGGAAGGCTAACCGCGAAGTCCGAAGCTTTCCAGGCTGCTCCATTTCTCTCTGCGACGGGTGTTGGAGGCAACTCATTCACGACGAGTTCGTGGGGGTTAATGCGATAATGGGACCTAGACGATTGAGATCTTAGATTTCTAGAATGAGGTCAAGGATAGCGGATCAATCGTACCATACTTCTGGTGCATAGAATCGATCTCGTAGAGATACTGTCCTCCTCTCACGCAATCGTGGTAGAACTCATACCAGCCGGTAACAGCAGCAAGCTTTGGGCCTGGGAAGCGAGCTAGCGGGTGGAAGTAAAGGCGATATATGACAAGCGAGATGCTGTAGACTGTGAAGACTGCCAAGAGAAGCGCGTACACTCCATAGACTTCATAGTAAGTGTGAAGGAGAACAAGATAGTCTGTTCGCCTCAGGCCATGAACAGAGCCCTCCATGTCTGCTCAGGGGTCAGGGCGAGGGCGAGGAACACGGTTCAGAAGATTTGGGCAAATGAAGCAGCTGGTGGGAGATGCTTGGATGGGTGACAGGGCCAACAGACAATTTAATCACCGCTGCAAGGAAGGAAGGAAGGAGGAGAAGCCCGGGCTCGCGGACATGCCGGTGTTACTTTCCACCGCTGTCAGCTGGGCCGGCAAACGAGATACTCCTTTCATCGCCATCTCGTCCGTCGTACTGCCAATCTATCTTCAGTGATAGCGCTAGTCTTTTGCTTGGGCAAAGGACGTGCAGATCTCTCGACACATCATCTCGGTGCTGATGCTGTGCTCCCTCCCCTGGCCAGCTCTTTCCCACGCCAACCTTACTTGGCCCGCCCTCCGGCGTCGCGGGATGTGCCAGAGGCTCACAACGCTTGATTGGTCTCTTTGTGATATAATCCATCCCTTCCGCACTTTTCTCTCGGTCCCACCTGTTTGCAGACATTTGGGAGAGGGCACTGCACATCCCCACCCCGAATCATCCAGGCGCTGTTCATGTACGACGATCACGCGGATAGTATTGGGAGCCACGAACTTCATGCTAGTGACTCTTGGACAGGAGCTACAATTTTTACAACCTTTAAAGTGCTGCATGTCAGGCCCAGTCAGCTTCATAGCTCCCTCACGAGACCTGTCGTGTACATCAAGAATGAAGGATGTAAGAGCTATGCATATTCGGCGATCGGTCCCACCTGTTTGCAGGCCACTTAGAGTACAGCACGTCGGTCTCGAATTAGGTATACACATCTCTCCTCACAGGGCCTCTCCTGTGACAGTGCGGCAAGTTCGATAGGGCGGCCCCTCCGCTTATTCTGAGTATCAGGATGGCAGCACTTCCGCCAATCTTCCCCTGGCCAGGATTCATGAATTCTTCAGTATCCTAAGCAGGGATACACTTTCGGATATTCCGGCGCTATGTCCCAGTGTCCAATCGTCAAGCTGCGTCGGCTAATCCCACTCACTTTGGAGCCCCAATATATGATGCACCCAAGATTCTCCACCGGCCCGATTTAAAATCCCGGACGATCCGCCACTATGCTTGTTGGAGAGGAAAGATTCGATACTGGCCCGACTCGTATCACAAGTATTCTGGCACCGGGATAGACATTGGTCGCAATATTACACGAGATCAGTCCGTCATTCCGAGACACTCCGAGAAATCTCGCACCGCGATAGCTAATGACTTGAATGATTTTAGGACCAATTTGAGATAAAACGAGATTGCCATTATTGGACGGGGTCTATACTGACCCAGTTCTGAAGCACAACCCATCCGATCTGGAACGATTATTGGATGCAGTTCGATCCGGGCCGCCTTTCAGTTGCGAGCGGTTTGGCAGGGTGATGGTCGTTGGGCGTAAAGTTCTTGGGATCCCTGCCATGTGGACCGGTCGGACCATCCATGGGGCTTTAGCCGGAGACTCTTCGCCAGGTAGGACCAGGAGCCATAAATACATCATGGTTCTCAAGTTCCCTTCGCCCAGGATTTTTGATATGGCTCATATTTCATCGAGTTCATCTCAGCCATCCCTTGCCTACTCTCTTCTCGTGCACGTTTGCCTCATTCTCTTATATTTCCTGGTAGCGTTCACTGTGACCCAACTACAACATGGAGTACAAGTTCTCCACGGTTGTCGACCCCAGCAGCTACGACACTCGTGGGCTCCTGTGTGACGAGTTCGACGTCAGATATCATAAGAACGCTGAGCTCGAGGATATCGGTTGTTTGAAATGCCAGGAGCACTGGAGGCAATCTGTGGGCCCTTTGGGAGCATTCAAGGGCACTTTGGGCAACATACTCAACCTTATCTCTCTGGCCATACCTGAATGTTTGCCGGAGAGGCTCAGCATCGTGGCTTTCGCGAATGAGCTCGCCTTTATGCATGATGGTAAGTCTCCTCATCTGTCATAGCTTGACCTCCATTACTGATGGGTTTCTCTTGGTAGATGTGACCGACATCGCCGAACACGTAAGTGTCCCTGGCCGACATCTAGTCAGGATATACTGACTGACTGTAACAAAGGGTGATGTTCACAACAATGACTTCAAAGATGCGTTCAACAAGATGGCCAGCACGGGCACCATGGACAATGCCGCGTCGGGGAAGCGGGCCCTGCCGGCGTACATCGCGAAAGAAATGGTGCGCATTGACAATTATCGCGCAATCCCAACCATCAAGGCCTGGGCGAAGTTTGTCGACTACGGCGGGCGGCAAGAGATGAAAACTTGGAGATTGTATTTAACTAGGCCACAATAGTAAAACTATACTTAGTATGGCTAACTAAGCTAATAGGCAAGGGCTATAATAAGGCAAGTAGTATATTATATTTTAATACCCCCTTTATTAAAAGCCGTACTAAAAAATAAACTAAATATATTTTTTTAAATAAAAAGTAAATAATAAAATATAAAATAATAAAAAATAAATAATATATTATATTAAGCTACCCTTATATATAAAATAAAATAATAATTAAAATTAAAAAAATTTATAGTTATTTAAAAAAAACCCTTTTTATTAAAATATTTTATATTAAGCTACTTAATAAAATAAAAAAATATATATTTATTTAAGGGGCTTAGTAAGGCTATTTAGAATTTATTTTTTAATTTTAATATAAATAAATTTGATATTACTAATAGCAATTTTTTTTTATAAATGAAATAATGTTTAATTATTATATACTTTATGCAAGTATAAAATTCTAAAATTTTTGATAAGGTAACTGTACCTTAGTTATTTATAGAAATAAATATTAATTTAATAAAAAGTATTTATATTGGAGTAAGGTATAAAATATTAACTTTAATAAAAAATAATTATAATTAAAAAAGTTTTTAAGTTATAACTATTTAAAAAATATACTTTAATTTTAGAGAATTACTATTCTTATGGTAACTTTCCTATTTTCACAGTAATTAGCGCCCTCTGGCCGCGCTGGCGCGGGAGCTAGCTGCTTTAATACTAGTAAGTCAAAAGGCTATTACTAAGCTTATTTAGGTTCCGCCTTTTAATTCTGCCTAGTAAAAAACTTAAAAACTTAATATATATTAATATTATTAATTAATATTTTTAAATTTCAATTTTTTATATAAAAATTAATATTTTAAACTTAACTAAATACAGGCAAGTTTTAACTTTTAAGTAGCTATGTATATTAACTAATAAAAATATATTATTTAAAATATAAATTCTTACTTTTTTTTACTACGCTATGCTTAACTATAAATACTTATTTTAATAAAAAACCTTAACGCCTTTTTTACCCCCCTTTTTAATTAATTAAATTATATATTTAAATTTAAATAAATCTTACTTAATAAAATTTTTTAATTAATTTAAAGCCCCCCAAGGCCTTTTTTTATTATTTTTTTAGTAAAAAATAAATATAAGGGTGTTAAAAATATATAAAAAGTTAAGATTTTAAAACTAAAAACTATTAATTATAAATTTTTTTAAGGCTAAGGCTTTAGTTATTATAAAGCACTTTTTAAATTTAATAAATATAAAAAAGTTTAAGGCTTCGCTTATAAGTGCTTATATAATACTTAATTAATTTATTAAAATACTTTAGTAAATAAAAATTTATTATTTTAATTATTTTTTGCATAATATATATAAAAACCTTTATAATAATATTTTTTTAAAAGAAAATGCCTATATTAAGGCAGAGGTCTTAAAGTATTATTAACATGTTAATATTAAGCCTTTATATATTAAGCCTTAATAATATTATTAATAAAAGTTATTATATAAATTAGCTTGCTTTAAAATAACTTATATTAAGAAAAATTTAAATAAAAATATTAATATATTTTAAATATAAAAAAATCTTTTTTATTAAAGCCTTGATTAAACTTTTATAATTTAACTTTAAAGTTATATAAAGTTATAAAGTTTTTATAGTTTTATTAGGCTAAATTAGTTTAAAATATTTTTAATATAATATTTTTTAAAAAGGTATATATTATTATTTACATAGTAAATATTAATATTAATAAAGTAAGTAAGTATATTATTATTAATAACTTTAAAGGTATTTTTATATATTATAATAACCTTTAAATATTATTAAAAATATATTATATTATTTAAACAAAAAAATAAAAACTTAACTGCAGCGAAAAACTAAATAATTTATATATATTTTTTTTATAAATGTAAGTAAAATTAAAAGGCTAGCAAATATTTATACTACTTTTTTAATAATTACTTTTAATACTATAAGGTTTTTAAAAGCAAGCCATATTTACTAGTAATTTTTAATACTAGTGCCTTTATTTATATTTATAATAATTTTAGCTATTTTACCTTTTTTAATTAATCAAAAAAAAGGTAATATTTAAGTAAAAAATATAACTATTATTATTTAAGGTATAGAATTAGTACTTTTTTATTTTAAAATTATAAATAATAAAATAATACCTTTTACTTTTAATAAGGTGGCCTTTATACCTAGCTTTTATATTAATATTTTAATAACTAGGCCTTTTAAAAAGGCTAAATATTTTTAGGATTTTAATACTTTAATGACCAAGAATAGTAAACCAGTATTTTACTTTAAAAATTACTTATTTAGCCTTTAAATAATTAAGTTTAAAAAAAGCTTAAAGTAAAAAAAGGCTAATACCTTAACTTAATAAAAAGTTAAAACCTTAACTTAAAAAATTTATATTAAAAAAATTTTAAAACTTTTTACCAGCGCCTAGGCTATATTAATAATAAAATACTTTAATATTTACTTATTATAATTAAAAAAGTGTAAATTATTAGTTTTTAACTACTTAAGTAATATAATAATTATAAATATAAATAGGTTTTTTAATAAATATTTAAAAGGCCTAAAAATCCCGCTATTATATTATTTAATTAAGTTTACTTTAATTTTATTTTTATAAAAAAAGTAATAAATAAAAAAAAGTAGGTAATATATTTTTATAATAAAAATGCTAAGTTTTACTAGGCCTATGTTTATTTAAAAAAAAGTAGGTATAAAAATATTATTAAGTAATATACTAAACTTATTTAAACTTAATTTAATATTACTTTTAAGGTTTTTTTAAGTAATTATAAGCTTATACTTAATAATAATATTCTTAATTTTATTATATTTTAAGGTATACTTTAAAACTAGTTTACTTTTTATACTTTTTTTTAAAATAATATAGCCAAACGCTTTAATAAAATATTAATTAAAAAAGTAAAAATAATATTTTTTTATAAATGTTTTTTAATATTTAGCCTAGGTTATACAGGCTATAGTTTATATTAATAATTAAATTTTTATTAAGTTATTAAAATAAAAAATATTATAAAAAGCTTTTACTAATAAAAAACCCTATATTTTTAATATTTAAATACTAAGTTATTTTACCTGGGTTAAACAGGCCTAGGTAAAATTTTTTTATAAAATAAATTTAAGGCTTTATTAAAATACTTACTAGGTTATATTATCTTAAATATTTAGTAAATCTAGTTTTTTTAAAAAAATAGCTTATACGTGCCTATAAAAATCTTATTTTTAATATGTTTAAATTATATAATTTAAAAAACCTTTTTTTTATTCATATTAAAATTAAGTTATTAAAGCCTCCAGCCTAAGTTCTTAATATTTTTTAAAACTATAAATTTAAAGAAAATTAACCTTAACCTTGACTTTAGTAAATTCTTTAAATAAATAAAAAAGGGTATTTTAAATAAAAATAGGCCACAGGTGGTAAAGATTTTTTTTTTAAAAAAAAGGTATTAAGGGTAGTAATAAATATAAAAAATAAGGCCTAAAATACTACTAGTAAAATTAAAAATATTACTAGTAAAAAGGGGACCTTTAATTAATTAAATAGGTTTTTATACTTACTAACTTTAAAGCTAATTTTTAAACCTTATTATTATAAAAGCCTTATATAAAACTTGGCTTTATAAATAGCTTTAAAAGCTTATTGAAAATTAAAAAATTTTAATAATAAATTTTAATTTTCTAAGCACCTTGATATTTTTTATTTAATTTAGCTAGTAAGTAATTATTTAAAAAAATGAATAAGCATGCCTAATTTTCTTTTAGCCTTTAAGCTTAGCGCGCTTAGGGGGTAAAAAAACTTAATAATTTTAATAAAAAAACTTTTTTTAGGTTACTAATAACCAGGCGCAAGTTTAAATAATATAATATTAATCATTATAAGTATAATTTAAATAAAAATAAAGCTATAGCTTTTTTAAATAATTTACTTAACGTTAATTATATTTAATTTACTTTTTTTACTTTTTATTAAAACCCTATAAAAAACACCTTTATTAAAATAATTTACTTTCTTTAAGTATTAAAGTAATTTTAAAAATTATTTATTTTATAATAAGTTTTTAAAGGCTTTGAATTTTAAATTCAAAGCTTTTTTTTTTAAATAAAAGCATAAAAGGTGGTAAATAAAAAAATAAAAAAATAAGCTAATTTTTTTCATTATAGGTTTTTACCTATAAATTTAATATAAATAACTACTTTATTAAGGCTAAAGCTTAAATTTATATACATAAAGATTCAAAACTAAAATCTTTTTTTAAAGAAAATTAAGTAATAATTATTTTAGCAAGGGATTTCTAAGCCCTTATAATACTTATAATTACTTTTAATTTTAATTTTAATTAAAAAATATTATTAACATGTTTTTTAATACTATTTTCAAAAAAGTAATATATTTTTACTTTTTAAATAATTATAGGTAATAGGGTAAGCTATTAAAAGTTTTTAAAATTATGTATAAACTTTAAAAGTTTTTATACCTTTAATATCTTAATTTAGCTATAATATTATAAAAATTTAAATTTATTATAGTTTTTAAAAAGAAATGCCTTTATATTAGTAAGTGTATATTTTTATTTATTTATATAAATAATATTTTTATTATAAATTTTTTTATAAAAAGGGGTTAGCTACTATAATTATTTTTTAAAAAAACTAGTAATAAAGTACAAGCTCTAGTATCTTAATAAAGTAAAATAGTTTTTAAAAATTTAAATTTTTTTAGAATAGGGAAAAACGCAAGATTTAGTTATACTAAGACTTTTATATTAAAGTAATTATAAATTAATTTTACTTAAATATAATAATTTAATTTTTAAAAAAACCTTTTTAATAAGCTTTATTTAAACTTTAATACTACTATACCTTAATAAATTAAGAAAATAAGGTCTAAAGTTAGCTTAATTAAATATATAAGTATTTTTACTTATTTAAATATTTTTTATATTATTAGTTAACTATTGAAATACCTAGTTAATTTAATAGATTATTATTAATATATAATAAATTAACTTATTTCTTATTTTTATAACACATGCTTTATAGCTTTTAAATACTTTAGTTTAAATAATAACTTTTATAAGGCCTATTTTAATATAGCTTTTATTAATTAATTTAATTACTTTTTTAATATAGGCTATATTTACAAGTTATATAATAATTTAATTAAATGAAAAGTTATAAAGTAGTATTTAATTATAACTTTAATAATTAAAATAAAATTACTAGCTTTATTTAAAGTTTTTAAAATAATTTATTAATAATACTAGGTTTTTAATTCAAAATAATTTAATTTTTAATATTATTCTTTAAGATCATATAATAATAAATAAATTATTAATATTTCTTATTAATTTTAATATTTAGCTATAATTAAAATTTTAGTATATTAATATTTATAACCTATAGCTTTAATAAAAAGTTTAGTATAAAAACTTTGAAATTAAATAAACTTTTATTAATTAAATAATTATAAATAGCCTTATTAAGCCTTTTATTAAATAATAATATTATAAATTTATTAAAATACTTAATTTAGTAAATATTTTTAGCCTTATTTTAAGTATTTAATAAATATTAAAAGGGTGTATTAATTAAAATAAAATTTAATAAAGTTTTTATTTATTAATACCTTTACATGCCGTGTTAGTATAATAAAATAAGGTAAAATAATAAAATAAGTAAAGCCTTACTTTTTTAGCAAAAAAATTAATTTTTAAAAAGTTTTTAAAGGCTTAAAATATTTATATAAACCCCTAAGTAGCTTTAGCTTTTAAAAAATAACTGACTTTTTTTTATTTTTTTATAGTATTTATGTAATAGCTTTACTAGTTAGTACGGTATATAAAGGGCCTCATAGAATGAGTATTAAAGGTGTAACTTTTTCTTTTGCAAACCAAGAGCCCCGTTGTGTGCATGGGCCACCGCTTTTCTTTTCTCCAGATGCCTACGGCAGCATCGCCCATCAACACAAATCGTGATTCTTGATCCCAATCGCTTCTTCTCAGGTAAACTAGTCGCCTTTGTCTGTCCCCCTGTCCACGAAGATGCTGATAAGCTGGACGATTTGCCAGTATATCCATGCCTATCTCAGTTTTCTCAACCTCAAGAAATATTGGACTCACGGCTTACCGACTTGTCTTTCTCAGTGGCACCGGATTTACCGACATGCGCCAGTCTGAATCATCTTGGCTCTCCTGTGTCAAATTGTGGTCGAAATCTTGCTCTTTTCCGCCCTGGTCCTCCTGCGCTGTCGTCGGACATGTTCTAGCTCGTCTATTATGCTCAGCTTGGTAGGCCCGAGCCTCTGGAAAATATTCAGCTTCAACCGCGCCAGGAGATAGCACAGGGCCCAGCCATAGTCCGGTTCTCCCACTCAAGCGCGGTTGCAAGAATTCATCTTGGTTAGTGCTGCTCCACCGAGACAGGCCTCAGTGCTGGTTTATTTTCCTAATTGGGTATACAAGCCAGCAAGCGGGACTGTGGCATCATCATCGTCAGTGAAGATCGTCAAAGGGCAGCGCGACTTGGAGTAAGGAATGCGAAAAGACTATCGGTGAATCTCCGAGCTCGCGCTCGCGAAGCCTTTTGTGGCTTCAATGGCCGATGAGCTTATGTGGTCAAAGTTCATGATCTAGGGTTGCCAGTGGGTAAGTAAACCTGTCCCAGCAATATTTCCGTGCCTGAGAGAAGGTCTAGTGCCTACCCGGGTAAGCATGTCACCCAGAAATAGCTGGTTTCAGAGAATGCTACCCAGAATCATACAAGCCTGTATGCACTCCATCAATACTTCTTCGCGAGAACCTTGGAGAAGGACGTATGACGGACTCTTGGCTCCACAACTTGGAGAAAAGGTAAAAATGGGGTTTGGGGAAAGGTTCTGTGGGGAAGCAAGGTATGTCGTGGACCGTGGCCCGTTGCACTTCCTATAGTCTGCTGCTAGGGAGACCCAGTCATCTACTCCGAAGTATTCCATTTACCATCCCAAAGTGATAGGTTGCCGAAGTTGTACCGGCCCGCAAGGGAATTTAGTACAATGATGTCAAACTGGCATTGAGCGGAAGGTCTATAAAAGATAGACTCTCACCATGCTCCTTGCTCCCAATTTGCTCGATCAAGTCAACAGCGAGATGGTTCTCAGCAAGCCCTCAGCTTTGGTCGCGCTTGTGTCCCTTTCTATCACAAACTCACTGGCTTGGAATCACGATGACTACTTGCACAGTCCAACGGCTGATGAGATCCCGCATCGTAAGTCAAATTACCTTGCCTCCACTCTTCAGCGCCTGGAAGTACCTACCTAACCACGCAATAGCTTCTGCAGATGGCCGCGGTTGGGAAGAAGCGTTTGGTTTAGCATCTGACTTTGTCTCGGAACTTACTCTCGGGGAGAAGGTGTTGATGGTCAGTGGAGTGCATGGTCCCTGCGTCGGTAATATTGCGCCCATTCCGCGGCTCAACTTTACGGGCCTCTGCATCCAAAATGGCCCATTGGGGCTCGAACAAGGCAGTTATTCCTCGGTGTTTCCCGCTGGCGTTAGTATCGCTGCGTCCTGGGATAAAGATGTTGCATACGAGCGAGGAAGCCAGATGGCAGCCGAGTTTAAAGCCAAAGGAGCACATGTTCTTCTTGGGCCTGTGGCTGGGCCTTTAGGCAGATCACCGCTTGGAGGTAGAAACTTCGAGGGATTCTCGCCTGATCCATATTTAACAGGCGAACTGTTTACGCAGACAATTGAGGGTATCCAAGATGGAGGAGTCCAGGCCTGTGCTAAGCATTTTATTGGGAATGAGCAGGAGACTCAGAGGCAGCCGAGTGAAAATGAAGACGGAACTAAGATTGACAGTGTTTCGTCGAACATTGATGACCGGACAATGCATGAGCTGTACCTATGGCCGTTTCAGCAGGCTGTTAGGGCCGGCGTCGGGAGTGTAGGTCTAACAATCCAATGCATGCATTACCCGGTTACCGATGCGCTAACTGACTGTTTCCTTTAGGTAATGTGCAGCTACAACCGCTTGAACCAAACATACGGCTGCCAAAACAGCAAGGCTCTAAACGGCATTTTGAAAATCGACTTTGGCTTCCAGGGCTATGTTATGTCCGACTGGGGCGCGACCCACAGCGGCGTCACGGCCGTCAACTCCGGCGAGGATATGGATATGCCTGGGACTCCAGACTATCCGCTTTTCTTTCACCAGAACCTAACTAATGCAGTGAACAATGGCTCAGTCTCATCTGATCGTCTTGATGACATGCTTCGCCGTGTCATGGCGCCCTACTTTCATCTCAAGCAAGACCAGGACTTCCCGCCTATTGACCCTAGTATGAAGGAGCTCAACTCGGTCCTTTTTTCTACGCGTGAGTGTCTCTGTCATCAGATGCTCGTCGAGTCCTAACCGAAGTGATTGCAGCCGATGAGTACGAAGGCCAGTTCAACTACACGTTCGGCGCCGAGCCCAACATCGACGTCCGCGGCAACCACGGCGCCTCCATCCGCAGATCAGCAGCAGAAGCAACCGTCCTCTTGAAAAACAAGCACGGAGCACTACCCCTTAAAGACCCAAAGCGGGTTGCAGTATTCGGGAACGATGCCGGCGACTTTACTAATGGCATGTCTGTCTGGTGGTTCAATGGCGTGGGCAACTACGAGTACGGCGTCATGGCGACGGGCGGAGGGTCAGGCTCAGGTCTATTCTCTTACGCCGTCAGTCCGCTTGACGCAATCAAACTGCGTGTCGGCTATACCAAAGACGCGCTAGTGCAGTATGTGCTGAATAACACTGCAATCCTGGAGGAGGATAGCCCATAGTAAGTTCTTATTTTTACGCAAAAGTATAAAGAAAAAGTGTCCATCGACTAATCAAGATTTAATTAGCCTCAAAGCCCTGGTTCCCTGGTCTTCAGACGTATGCCTCGTCTTCCTCAAGTCGTGGGCAACGGAAAGCGAAGACCGCACAACGCTGGCTTCGGATTGGAACGGCGATGAAGTGGTTGAAAAGATTGCGTCTACCTGTGCCAACACCGTCGTCGTTCTGCACTCCGCCGGCGTGAACACCATGCCCTGGGCTGACCATCCCAACGTGACTGCTATCCTCGCAGCGCATCTACCTGGCCAGGAGGCAGGCAATAGCATCGTCGATGTCCTTTGGGGCGATGTTAATCCGTCCGGACGTCTGCCATATACCATTGCCAAGAACGAGTGGGACTATGACTTCGCCCCTATCACAAACTCTACTGAGTTGCTGAAAACAAATGACCCGACAGCGTGGCAGTCGGATTTCAAGGAGGGGGCGTTGATTGATTATCGTGCGTATACACACCCCCAACCTACTTCAAGCCCTTGGAACTGACTGTTGGGATCATATCAGGCCATTTCAACCATTACAACAAATCCGTGCAGTACGAGTTCGGGTACGGTCTCTCCTACACAACATTCAACATGAGCAGGAAACTCACCATAACGCCTCTTTCTACAAACGGGACGATTTCCCCCTTTCCGCCTTCTGCCCCTATCGCACCTGGTGGAAACCCAAGCCTCTGGGATACCTTGTACGAAATCCAAGCTACGGTCCAGAATACTGGAGAGGTGGCCGGCGCCGCAGTGCCTCAGCTCTACCTGACGCTTCCTCCTCATGAAAATCAGGGAGAGTATGTCGAAGCAACAAACATCCTGCGCGGCTTTGAGAAAGTGCGCCTTGACCCTGGGGGGTCGAAAACAGTTACTTTCGCTTTAAACAGGAGGGACCTCAGTCATTGGGACGTGATCAACCAGGAATGGACCATTCCCCAAGGAGAGGTGAAGGCTTCAGTTGGATTCTCGAGCAGGGATCTCAGGGCGAGGGGAACCTTTACAGTTATCCCTTGAGCTTTGGTGTCGGAAGGCTCTCATCTGGGCATAAATGTGTTGATCGAACGCTAGAGCCAGGACCCTAGGAACTTAGGTATAGCCAGACAAGCACGACTTAGTAAAGAAGTATTTGAGATTAATCGACAGCATCGTATACGCATCAGGAGGTACGTACAAATGTCATTAGGAGTAGTTCGGGTTATATAGCTGGCGTTTTATTCTTCTCCTACTCTCTATACGTACCAAGCAAGTCACCTGATTGCTTGGAGACTACCTACGGTACCCCTCACGTCAGACAAATCCCTCCATCACATCCAACAAAAACATCCCCTTTTATCTCCCAAATATGGAAATCGTCTGGCGCAACGGCCCAAGCAAAGAGAACTACGAGCAGGAGCGAACAAAGCGACTCTTCAACACCGACATCCCCGCCAGATTCCCGCTTGCCATCGCCTCTGCTCGTCGCGAGCAAGACGTCGTCGACGCAGTTAACCTCGCGATCTCCAAGAACTGCCGCATCTCCGTCCGCGCCGGAGGCCACAGCTATGCCGCCTGGAGCGTGCGAAGCCACGCCATTCTGCTTGATCTCGGTGATTACCGGGAATGCGGCCTTGACGAGAACGACGTCGCCTGCGTCTCACCTAGTGTTACCGGGCGGGAACTGCATGATTTCCTCTTAGCGAGAGGACGCTTCTTTCCTGTCGGGCATTGTCCGGATGTTGGGGTTGGAGGGTATTTGCTTGGTGGTGGGATGGGCTGGAACCAGCCTGTGAGTGCCTGCGTCGTCTTCTATGGACATACTCGCTAACTCGGCATCCGTGGTTCCATAGAACCTGGGATGGGCATGTGAGCATATAGTTGCCGTCGACGTGGTTACTGCCGCGGGAGAACGAAAGAGAGCCGATGCCCACCAGAACAGTGATCTCTTTTGGGCTGCGCGAGGCGGAGGACCGGCTTTTCCAGGGATTGTTACGCGCTTCTATCTGCGCACATTCCCTGCGCCTGGTATTATGCGGTCATCTGGGTATATCTATAGTGTTGAGCATTATTCGACGGTTTTCAACTGGGCCTTAGGAGTGCGCACATCTCCCTCTGTGCGTCTCTACGCTGGTTCATGCTGACAATGGCAGATCGCCGCAACATTCGAGCATAGTATCGAGATCGTGGCTATCGGGAGCTATCAAACCGGAATCGAGACCCCCTGCATTACAATCGCACTTCTCGCATTCGGTGATGACGAAGATCCCATAAAGACCCTCCTCCAAGGCGTGGAGAATTCCCACCCAGATGGCGCAGTATCTCACTGGTTCTGCCAGGAAACCAACCTGGCCGAACAGTTCGAGTTCAAAGCGAAAGCCTACCCTACTGGCCACCGCTGGTACGTCGACAACGCTTTTGTCCGCAACGACGTCGATGTCGCAGCCATTCTCCAACCCGCCTTCACCACCTTACCGACTCGGAAATCGCTCGCGCTTTGGAGCTCTATGATCCCGCTTAGTCGAAGAGGCTTGCCGGATATGGCGCTGAGTCTGCATTCTGATCACTACTTCGCAGTCTATGCCGTTTGGGAAGATGAGAGTGGGGATTCGAGATCTCGAGCGTGGGTCGATGAGATTATGGAGTCGGTTGGTGCGCAGTCTGTTGGCTCGTACCTGGGCGAGTTGGATTTCCGGTCGCGGCGCGCGGAGTATTGGGGGAAAGAACAGCGGACGCGGTTGACAGAGATTAGGAGGAAGTGGGATCCTGCGAATAGGATATGTGGATGTTTGGGGCTGGAGGGGCTCGGACTCAGTTAAGCTGAGGATACGTGACGAGCTTCCTTGCCCTCCACTGGCCAGCCTACGCTGGCCGATCTTCGCTACCTGCCTACGCTTTGGGTGGCGCGGCTCGCCCTGCTGGGAGCCCCTCCGGAGGCCAGCATGGTAAGAGCCTGTAGTTGTTGCTCATGCTCTCTCGTTCGGACAGCCTGCGATACATACTCCAACACTGTTCGAACCGAACCTGATAATCGCACGACATTTTATATGATAAACTGAGAGTTTATTCAGCGGCTGTAACACATCCTTTATATCATTTAAGACCGTCTTCGGGAAAGGGTGACCAATGTCAAAGCACTCAGAACAACACTCATATCAACTCGAAGCTCGAGTTAGCTAGCAGAAAACAGCACAGCGTAATAGCGTCTACAACGCCGCATCCCTCCGCAAAACCTCATTCAACTCCTCTCTAAGCACACATTTTTCCAACGCGAACGACGCCGCCAACTCCTCCAGCTCACTCTCACTCTTCCCCCTGAACAACTCAGCATACTCCCACCCCACATACTCACTCAGTAGCATCTCCCTGATCACTCTCTCAAACTGTCTCTCAAACGTCCAGGTCTTCGGATACTTGACCTTATGAAACCGCTCATCAACCATGGCCTTGATCGCCGTGAAAAACTGGTCATAAATCGGCGCCACCGCATCACGCCCCGTAATCGTCCAGAAGTCCAGCCCCAGTTTCTGCTTCTTCTCCAAGAACGGCTTGATCAAGCGCAGATAGGCGGAGTCCGGATCAACATATGTCATCGCTTGATACCCAATATCCTTATACAACCAAATCGACCAGCTCACGCCCTGCTCACGGTAAAGCTTCAACTGCTCCTCCAGCAACGCAATCCGACCCGCGTTATCCCTGCCCGCGGATTCCGCCCCATCACGACGCGGATCCTGGTACACAGGCCCGAATTCCCCGTTCCAAATCGGCACCCCAACAGATCTCATAAACCGCACTTTCCGCTCCAAGCTGCTTCGCAACTTCGCCTTCTGCGCCTCGGTCCCGGCATACTGCTCGTACCCCGGGAACCCAAACGTACTGTAATCGTGAATCGAGTAAACGGCATTCGGCAGCGGCGGCTCCTCCTCGAACGCAGTAAGGTCCATCGAGTACGTGTTCCCATCCAGGAACAAAATATGGTCTGGATCGACAGCCCGAATTGCGCGCTCGGCCCGCTTATACCAAGCTAGGAGTCGCGCGCCGTTTTTGCCGGATCCCGTGAGGGTGGGATCGGCGGGTTCATTGAGCGGGTTGTACCCTGCCACGACGGGTTCCCCCACGTACCGGGATGCGATTTCCCGCCAGAGTTGGATCGTGCGGTCCTGGTGGTCTTTGAAGTCCCAGAATGTTGCGCGTCCGAGGCCCGAGTCGGAATGCCAATCTTGGTTTTGACCGCCGGGGGCGGCGTGAAGGTCCAGGATCACATAGATGTTTTGGGCTCGGCAGAGGGAGATGACACGGTCAAGCCATTTGAACCCATCTTCTTTGAGGACGTCGGGGTTCATATCGTCGATAAAGTGCCGGTAATTGAACGGGACCCGGAGGCAGTTCAAGCCTAGGGATGCGAAGAGCGCGGCGTCGGCTTCGGTGAAGAAGTGGTGTAGGAGGCGGTCGAAGAAGAATGAGGCCTTCTCGGGGCCCAGAACGGAGCCCATTTGCGCGCGGTGTTCGTGTTCGTGCCCGGAATAGCCGGTAATGAAGTTTTCCATGTTGAGCATGCCGCCTATGGCGGCGCCTTTGAGGATGACGGTCTCGCCGGCCGGGTTGACGATGTTGGAGCCGGAGGTGCGGAGGACAGTGCATGGGGCAAGGGGTCTTGGGGAGGCCATGGTGCTGGTGATAGAGTTGATGGGTGAATACGACACAGAACAAGATGATCTTGGGGGACAGAGCTTCCATGCTGTTGCTGTTTCTTGCCTTTTATAAACGCGAAAGATGATGACGTTCGCCATTCGATGGACGACGTTTGCTTGTTGATCATGGTTCGAGCGAACTTCCCCGACGACGATGGACTCAAACTCGGGCCAACACAAACTGCGGAGCCGACTGACGACAGTTCTTGTTGGGACGTCGTCAATTCATTACTGCAATTCCATTAATTAGCCGGCATATTCCGGCTAAACGACGGGATTTTGCCTGTCCATTGTGGCTGCTGCCGGGCTCTTGTCGTTGTAAATATGCATAATTAGCCCTTTCGAAGCACTTCCAGACTTGAGTCCAGTCAGATATATCCTTCAGAGAACTAGGAAGGGCAATGGATATACACCAGGTTAGACTGGCCAGGGGATATTATGAACACCTTTGCAGCACGTCCTCGATAAACTCTCTCCAAGACCCCAGCCAGGGCATCTCATTCTCCCAAACACCCAGAAGCCCGTCTGGAACACAAGCTATTGCATCTTGCCACCCGCTCGGCATGCGCAGACCGTTCAGTTTGGCGGCGAATAGAATTAATACACCGCGAATGCATGTCCATATGAGAAGCAAGGTACCGTGATGTCGATGCCGAAATCCCATTTTGTTGATGTGGATTCGTTCAATTTGTGTTTCAAGACATCGCTCTACAAGTTTGTCTGCTGTAGAGCTCCAGGAAGGAGGTGTGGATGAATTCGTTGTCAATGGAGGGGCGCGGTATGATGAGAGGCTTCCAGTGGGCGAAGGTAGGAAAGGCGAGGATGCTGGGTGGCTTTGGTCCGGGCCTACTGAGTAGCGGCACCCAAGCCAATGTGCTAAGAAGGGCCAGTAGAGGACTTCGCGGAAGTCTGCGTAGTGCCCTCGCAGGACAAACCGGCAGACATTATCATCCGCTGGTGGAGCCTCGAGAGAAAGCTCGACAGGGAGACTCCCAGCCCACCGGCGGCCCTGCTCTTCGTATTCGGGGATGAGAAGGGCTAGTTGAACCAGGAATTCGGTATCTGCGTCCTCGGTGTTCCCAGCGTGGGCCGCTGCCGAAGTCATACTGCTGTATAGAGCGGCGATCTCACGGCACACGCGACTCATGAGCCGTCTGAGAGATATTTCGGCTAAGTAGAATAGCCATGAGGATCGCTGACGATGCTCACCCACAAGGTCATCTGATACTGTGGCCGGTGGAGTCGGAAACAATCGCGGATAGAGATAGCTTCCTGTTTCCCCGGCAGCGGGGAAGTCGGGTAACTGAAAGCAATGACGAAGTTCGCGCTCTGATTTCCATGCTGACCAGTAGATGGCTAATTCCTGAGTCTCGCGGGCTGAAGGTGCACCGTGTGGGGCAAGGACAGCACTTTCATGCCCATCCCTGGCGTACATGCGCCGTAGAAAGGGGGATCGCTGACAAGCAGCTAAGGCTTGCGTGAATAAACGCCAGGCGAGAAACGGCTGTAGTATACACATTAGATATAGCCCCGACAGAAGTAAGCACTGTGACGCTATAAGATCATCTTCTTCTCGCGTTGATACCAGCAAAACGCCCATGCGGCGCTGTGCGGCCTGGAATAATGCCTGCGCGTCGGCATATCGGGCGCTTCCTGGTCCGGTGTCTGTGGGCGGATTCTCTCCAAATGGCGTGGCAAGTGTCCCTAGAGCACAGACAAGTAAAGCGAGACAAGATCTCGCCGACCAGTCGGGACCCTCGAGGGACACGGCCAAGACCAGCCGCCGAGTCGGTGCTTCCTCCAAAACCGGATTCTTGCAGTGCACGTACTCGAAGAAGTTATCTAGAAGCGTATGAATGCCACCGGGTAAAGTTGTGTCGCAACCGGCAAATGAAGCCTGTCGCTCCATATGGACGGGTATACGCCTGGTTGGGGGACCCTCAATCAACGGCGCTTCCGGTAAAGATCGAAACCCGGCGAACACAGGCAGCCGTAGTAACCGTTCAGGGGGCTCGACTGCAACACAAAGAAGTTGTTTAAGCCGCAAAGGCGCCGATGCCAAGAAGGGCTGATGATCAGGTTGGTGAATGCTCGGTGGCAAAGGCAGGCTTGCTGGGCTAACAACCGCCGTGGTTGCCGACCTAGTTTCATGCTGCTGGCGCACAATCCGCTCGAGCTCATCGAGCCGTTCCAGAATCCTGAGGCTTGCCGGATCGAAGCTTGAGAGGTCGGCAGCCGATTGAATGCAGGTAGCTCCAACACTGAGGCAGTATGAGCAAGTTGGTTTGAGGTTATCGCATTTCGTTTTCCTGGCTCGGCACACCTGGCATGCGGTGTTGGCTCTTTTGCGGGGATAGAAGGCGGTGCCCCTTGGGAAAGGTCGCTTGCGCCTGGAGGAATCCGAGCTTTCTGCCATGGAGGAGAGATGATTTGTTGAGCAAGGGAGGCAAGGAATGTGGGGGAAGGAGTCGGGGAGCCTCGGTCTTAAGTAAAGCCTGGAAACCACGCAGCATGTCGGGGTCGGAGGATCAGGGAGTGTTGCCCGTGAGACATCCACTAGGTAGAATGAAGACAAATTCGAACTTGCGTAATACTCGGCCTGACGGACCGGTAGTCCTTAAGAGATGAAACAGTATAGAAAAGAGAGTTCTTGTATTTGCTCGATACTTGCTAATAACATCTTCGCGTTGATGAGCGCGTTGATGACAACGTGCCATGGAGAACACTGGGGAACCGTTCCGCAACGTGGTCACCTGAGGCAACCGTTGTTGCCTTAGGCCACAGTACGGGGAAACCCCCGCTCGCTAGTGATATGCCAAGCTAATAGCTTACCGTACGGCGCCGCCATTATGACCTTCCATCAACAGTCAACCAGCTTTTGTAACGGTTACCTACGGTCGAGCCAGAATGATATCCAGAACCCGCGTGAAGTGGCCGGCTGATTCCTGGAGAATGACTTTGACGTTGCATGATGCTCTCGGCTCCCCGCAAAACCATTCCATTCAGCCTAATTACCCCAGGTCTCCGTCGTGTGGGGTATCAAGAGGGATTATATACTATGGGGTTTGCCGTGTTGCGAAGACCCTGTCCCAGAAAGCCGCACTTTACATAGACTCAATACACACTATTCCGATCTTCCAGTCTTTCATTTATTATCATGGATGTCAAACAGAGGCCCGATGGTGTGGCTGTGGACGAGGACAAGCTAGAGGCTGCTGCTGGCGGTATCGAGAATGCAGGCAACGAGCCGACCGCAATGGACAAACTCACCCTCCGCCAGCTCGTGGTGAAACACCCGGCTGTGATATGGTGGGCTTTTTACTGGGGAATGACCGCTGTAGCCTGGTAAGACTCCACTGGGCTTTGAGTGCTTGGACTGCAATTGACCAGGTTAGGGGGTTCGATGCGCAGATCAACGGGGCTGTCATATCGATTGAATCATTCCGTCGTGCCTTTGGGTATTATTATACGCATTCACCCCGACAGAGAGCTAATTAGTTATAGATATGTACAAGATGGCGAGGCTATTCTGCCTGCCAGCTGGCAGTCGGCGTTCAACACAGTGACTAGTGTAGGAGGTTTTTTCAGTGCCTTCTTTTGCTCCTGGCTTGCCGATCGTATCGGGCGCAAATGGACATTGTTTGTTGGATTAATGCTCCTGACAGGCGGCATTCTTGGCGAGATGTTTACACTTGCTCGCGGCGGGTTTGTTGCAGTTAAGATCCTCCTTGGATGTGGACTTGGATTTATGCTTACACTGGCACCCCTTACAATATCTGAACTGACGCCCGTCGCACTCCGTGGCGTCGCATTATCCGGCGTTAACTTGGGTATTGCTATTGGCCAACTCCTGTCCAGCGCGGTGATTAGAGCGTTTGGCTCCCGATCTGATAGCTGGGGATTCCAGGCCCCGTTCGCGATCCAATTGTTCTTTATCGTGTTCCTACTCGCCTTCCTACCCTTCTCACCTGAGACGCCATGGCACCTTGTCCGCAAAGGCCGCCGCGAAGATGCGTTACGCTCCCTGCGCCGCCTCTACGGCCCTAACGTCGACGTCGAGGCTGAAGCCGCCTCTATCGAATGCACAGTGGTCTTCGAGCGCGAGAGCTCAGAACACTCGGCCACCTGGGCGCAGTGTTTCCGTGGGACAGATCTACTGCGCACGTCGATTAGTCTGGGAGTGTTTGTCTGCCAGCACTCCGCTGGTATTATTTTTGTCCTTGGCTACTCCACCTATTTCTTTCAACTCGCCGGCCTTCCTGAGACAGAAAGCTTCAACCTCGGCGTTGGTGTAACTGCTTGCGGTGTCGCCGGGAATATCGTGAGCTGGTTTGTGGTCAACTCTCTCGGCCGCCGCACTGTCTTTCTTACAGGCATGTTCTCGCTGCTTGTTTTGCTCCTTCTCATTGGAATCATGGATGTCATTCCAGCGAACGGCGCGCAATGGGTTCAAGCCGCAGCAACGGTTATCTACAACTTTGTCTATTTTGCCACTATCGGCTCGATGGCATACACGATTCTCGGTGAGACAAGCAGTGCCGCACTACGAGCCAAGACATCGGGGTTGGCCGCCGCCACACAGTCGATTCTCGGCGTTGCAATGAATTTTGCCAACCCGTATATGGTAAACCCTGATGAGGGCAACCTGCAGGGCAAAGTTGGATTTGTTTTTGGTGCCCTTTGTGCAGTTGCGTGTGTTTGGAGCTTCTTCTATATCCCTGAGCTCAAGGGGCGTTCGATTGATGAGATTGATCAGCTTTTCCATCTCAAGGTAAAAACGAGGAGGATGGGGGCTTACAGACTCTAGCCTGTTCTCTCCGGTCATGACTGTTAAGGATATATGCAGCGCACCCCTTCGCTCACCCCCTACCATTCTATCAAGTTAGTGATCTTATAGATAGCAAGGCACGAACTTCAGCTCATGCCGGCAATGTCCATGTCCATTGTTCTTGGAAGTGGCGATGAAGAATGTGACTATGAATGTCAGTTCTCATCTAGACAATCAAAGCCCAGCACCATGACAATCCAGCAACTTCTCAATCTCGCCGCGGGTGAGATCATAGAGCAAGCTTTACTTATCCGCCAGCTGCACCGAGACCAGATACCTGCTTTTAAAACCATCACACTAGACGGGCCGCACAGAGACCTTATCCAAAAGCCCTTTAGCACAGAGCAAAATGGCACTTCTCTTCCATACATCCTGCGTATTGCGTTTGCTGCATAGCACTTCAATGGCTAGGTAGGTGTGCCGAGGTTCGCCTTTGAATTATTATGTGATGTTGACTACTCTGTAGGGAACCTTCGTCACCTCGGTCGCGAACATCACGGAGAAATTTACCGAGCGAACAGAGCGGACGAGTCCTACATACCATGGCAAGCTAGACTTCTTCGAAGTTGGTGCCATCCAGGAAATAGTAATGCAAAACCCCGATGTGATCGCCGAGGTGGAGAAACTCCAACTGCCAGAGCATCTCAGGGTCATTCCCCAAGCTTGGTGTCAGTTCGAGGGTTACCTGGTTTTTGTGAAAAAGACAACTCTATGATCTAGGAGAGTGCAGAAACAGAGGTACTGGAGATAACTGAAGCATGGGTGGAGTACCTGCGCAGTTATGATTCCTCCAAAAGGATTAGCACCACCACGAATTCCCTGGCCGGCCAATCAGATAGGTACACAGAGTACACGATTGTGATACGGCTGCCTGGGTGGGCCGCGCCCTGTGTCAGACGTCGCTCAAATGCCGGTATCGCTCCGGCTATCATCGGCCGTCTTTTCGAGTCAATGATTCACTGGCCTGTTATCTGCTATATATCACATCCTCCTTCATAGCCCTCCTGCTCCCTTTGCCAACGCAAACTGCATCCTGTCTCAGCATGGCGCAAGAACTTGCATCCTACGGTTTGTCAACAATAACCCCGAACAAATGGGTACGGGGAAGCTGATCGGCTCATAGTCACCCTCGACGTTTTCACTGCCCAAGCATTTTCTGGCAATCAGTTGGCTGTGGTGAAGATTGAGGGAGATCAGCTGTCGAAGAAAGATAAACAATCAATCGCGAGGGAATTCAATTTTTCCGAAACCGTGTTCCTTTATTATGACGATCCAAGACAACCCCCGAGACTTGAGATTTTCACCCCCGTGAATGAGATGGATTTCGCAGGCCATCCGGTTATTGGACTCGGGCATGTTCTCTTTCGAGGCCTGCTTAACGATCTCCCTGTCCCAGCCACGAAGGAATATGATCCACGAACTATCATGACCAAATCTGGACCTGTTGTCATTCAATTTGACGCTCCCAGTCAAACCGTTTCCGCCGAAATCCCACACAACGTGCATCTGCACAGCCAGCCAGTCCCTGTGCAAAGACTTCTTGATACCCAAAAATGTCTCTCAGAGGGCACGGCGCGAGCTCGCCTGCAAGCCCAATATCCAGTTCTATCCATTGTCAAAGGCGTCTCCTACGTCCTGGCGGATCTGACCGATACGCCGGATATCTTTGCTGCGGTCACCGCAGGCAAAAGCCCTGCGATCGATCTGGATGATGGATGGAGGCCGTCGTTTGCCGGTACGATGTACTACCGTCGGACTTCACCTCTACACAGTGATCAAGGTACAATGGTCCAAGACCTCCGTGTCCGCATGATTGCGATTGACCTGGAGGATCCCGCCTGTGGCAGTGGCTCCGCCAGCTTGTCCGCATATTTAGCGCTCCAGGACGGCAGAGCAAATGGGAAGTACAAATACAATATCGACCAGGGATCGGAAATCGGGCGGCAGAGCTATATCACTGTCGAGGTATTCTTGAATGACCGCGGCGATGGCATATCGATGATTTCCCTCGCTGGCCAAGCAGCTCTGGTGACGGAGGGGAGAATTTACCTTCCTGCATGACATTTCTTTGGAAAGAAAAGACGGGGACTGTAAATATGTACTTCCGGAATATAGATGTTCGTATGTGCGTGCAAAAAAAATACAGGATCCAAAAAGTAATGTTCAATATCTAGTAAGATTTGCATTCATGATTGTTTTCTTCCTGTGCGCCATCGGAACCTTTACATAGATATCACAACCTTGCGAACCTTTGATTGTTCCAGCATCCCGCGACTGGGCAGCGGTACTTCTGCTGCCTGGGCGTACGAAAGACCGAAGCCAAACGAGCCATCATGGGACGGAAACCATTTTGACAACGACGCAAATGGCCTGAAGAGTACCCTACCATTGACCCTGTAAAGCTGGAGGTCCCACTCCCATCGTGGCACGATCGAATTGCCATAAAGGTCCGCTGTACCCGTTGCTTTACACCAGCAGTGGACTTGCTTCACATTCGCAACCCGCAGCTCGAGCATATGAGTACAGCGGCCGGTATACAACACTGACGGCAAGTGCAGAGGGCTTTGATCAAGGCGATGAGCCAGTTACGTTCGTGGGAAAGCGGCAGCGCAAACTGGCCGGCGTCGCTTCCAAGAAGCTAACTGCTGGCACGGTAATCTCTAGCAATGGCCTCCTCCAGACTGGGCTTTGCTATTACAAGGACGAGCATCCATTCAGTCGCATCTTCCTTGGTCTGAAATCCCGACAGGTGATCGGGATACCGTACCCTCAACAAGGCGAAGTCGATTAAGCATCAGTCGACAGTAGATCGACTTTCTGCTGAGTTGGTGATTGGAATGAAGTATACCTGTCGGAGCGTAGTATACTACTCGCCCCACTATAGCCCTTGCCTATTAGCTTAGTTAGCTATACTATGTATAGCTTTACTATTATAGCCTAGCTAAATATAATTTTTAAGCTTTTATTTTTAAAAGGTTATATGCCCTAGGTAGCTTCTTTTATTAAAATATTATATTTACTTATATATAATTACTTTTTTTATTATTACCTTTTTTAAAATTTATTTACTTTAAATATTTATTAAGTTAAAAATATTTTTATATAGTATTAGAATTTTTAACTACCTAGTATAATTTTTTTAATTACTTACTTTATATAATTTTTATGCCACCCCTATATATTAGGGCTATATAAAAATTTATTTATAATATAATTAATATTATTATTATTATTTTTAATTTTTATAAAGTTATTACATGGCTTAATAATTAAAAAAACTATTATTTATAATATAAATTTTTTAAAATTATACTTTAATTTAAAATATCTTATTTTTAGCCTATTATTATTAAAAATTTTTTTTTATAAGTATTTACTAAAGCAAGCTATTATTATTATAAAATATATTAATAAAAATAATATAGCTTAAAATTAAGTTACTAAGGTTATTATTAAAAACTAAATTAATATTTAAACTTTTTAAAATATTAAAATAAAAGTAAAGTAAGGGCGCTAAATATAGTATAACTTTTTTTATTATTATTTTTATAATTAATACTTTATATATCATATATAAACTAAATTTCTAGCCTTTAAAGTATTACCTAAGCCTTTTACTACTTATAAAAGCTATATAACTTATTTAGTACTGGTTTTTTTTTAAAAAGCTAGTAAATACTTAATATAATAAGATATATTAATTAATAACTAAAATAATTTTTTATAAAATTTAGGAATACTATTACTAAGCTAGTAATTATTTAAACCTTTAATTAATAAGTTATATGGTATTTTTTTATTATAATATTTTTTAGCTTATATAATATATAGCCCTTTATTACTTAGCTATATATAATATTTTATTAAAGTATTAATAATATTTATTTACTTTTTTTATAGTTTAAACTTAATTAAATATAAATATTTAAAACTACTTATTATATTACTAATATTACTAGCTGCCCTAGTTATAATAACTTTATTTTTATTAAGAATTATAGTATTATATAGTGTATATATTACTAGTTATATAATAATTATTTTTTTTTATTTATATTAAAAATCCAGCAAACACCTAGTTATAAAATAAAGATAATAACTTTAAAGGTACTAGTACTAGCGCTTATTAAGGCCGCGGCAGTAGATTTAAATACTATAAAAAAAAAGGTAAAAAAGGCCGTGGTGCCTTTGCCTTTATAAATATTATATAGGTAAAAAATACTACTGCTAGTACTTTATAATAATTAGCTTAAAAATTAACTTAAGGTCCCCCCTTAGCGCCTTTACCTAATACTTTACAGGCCTTTTTAGGCGCTAATATAATTAATATTAACTTTAACTTTATATACACAAACTTCGTGTTTATATAACTACTAGATTTTAATACTAATAAGCTAAATCTTTATATTAAATTAACTTATGTAAATATTAAACTAGTTATTAATAATAATTAAATACTTAACTCCAGCGCCTTTTATTATATAACATACTTTAAGCATAACTTTATATTATTTAAATATATTAAAGTTTTAGTTAAAATAGCTAATAATAGCAAGTTCTTTACTAAAAAATATAATAATATTATATTAAAAGTTATTAATAAGTTTAGTATATAATAAATTAAAAGTTTTTTATTAAAAAATATTTAATACACGCCTAGCTTAGCTTATAATTTATTATTAATTAAATAGCTTATAAATAATAATATTTATATAATATTTAATATTAATATTATTATTAAACTTATATAGTATAAATCCCTAGTTACATATATTATCTTACTTAAATTTTATTACTATTTTTATTTAAATATTAATACTTTTTTTAAGGTAATTACCATGCTTGCAAATGCCTTTATATTTAATTAAAGTATAATTTTACTTAAGGGTTTAATAGTAGCTAGGGTAAAGGTTTTTAATAAAATAATTTTTATATATTTAGCTTATTAACAGGCTGCCTATATATTTAAAAAAAAGATTAAAATTTTTTTTAATATATTATTAGCCTTAAATTATATAAAGGCCTACTAGTTAAATAATACAAGCTATATATTATTAATAAAAAAATAATATTTTTTTTAGTAAAATAAAATTTAACTAGGAATTTTAGTTACTAGCTAGGTAATATTATATATATAAATATTTATAGGCTTATATTAATACACGGGTAAACAAGCACCTTATATTTTATTATATTTATTAATAAGGCCTCCTGCTTTTACTAGGTATTTATTATAAAAAAAAAAACTTTTTAAAAAATTTCTTTAACTTTGCAACTAGCTATAAATATAACTAAAGTTAAAAATAAAGTATATTTACTATAATAATACTTTAAAATATTAATTACTTAAGTTATACTATAAAAACTATAATATTATTTTTAATTTAGCACTAAGATATTACTTAATACTAAACCTAATTATTAAGGTAAAAAATTATTATATTATTAAACTAGTTATATTTATTATAATAAAAAATAAACTTTTAAAGTTTTTTTAAAATCACCTAGTTTTTGCTATTATTTATATTTATAACTATTTTTATTATAAAACTATTAGTAAAACACCTTATAAAGCACTTAATAAAATATAACTTAATATTTTTTACTAGCGCGCGCTAAAATATAAATACTTTTATTTTATTTTTAAAAAAATATATAAAATAAAAATTAATTTTTATATAACTAAGGGCTGCTTTATTAAATACTTTAAAAGTTTATATAAAGTTTATAACCTTAAATTAAAGTAGGTTATTACTACCTATAATATTATTTTTAAAAAGTTAAGTACTTTTTTTTTACTACTTATTAATAAATATAATCTAAATGCCTCACGCCTTGTTACTAGTAAAGTAAATAAAAAAAAATTATATTTTTAAAAGTAAAAATATACCCCCCCTAGCTTTAAAACTTTATTAAATACTTATAAAAATATTTTTATTTTTTATAACCCTATTTCTTAACCTTTTAAAACAAATTTAGGATAAGAAGAACTATTTTAAAAAAACCTTTTTAATAATATTACTTATAATTTAAAATAGCTTTAAAAATACTAACTAACTAGTATTCTTTTTTTAATACTTATACTAAACCCTTTTATTTAAAAATTATATAATATAAAGCTTTAATACTATCCTGCTCCGGACCCCCCCCTTTTTTTAAAAAAAAATTTAAGTATAATTAATAAAAATTATAATAGCCTAGTAAAACACACCCGCGCTTTAAGGGCTAATACTTATTATTTTTTATTTTTAAAAAGTAAGATATACCGCTTAAATTATTTAAAAAAGCTAAGTTAAATTATAAAAAAGCACCTTAAATTAATAAGTATAAATAAACTTTTTTTTATATATAATCCTAATTTTTTTTAAATTATTTTATATAGTTTCTTGTGGACTATAAGCTTTCCCTTAATAACTTTATTAATAATATTATTTTTATAGTAAACTTTAGCAAGCTAAATAAATAAAATTTTACTTTTAAAACCCTAAATAATACTAGCTATAAGCTAAAAATGTATATAAATATAGTTTTTTATTTAAAAATAAATAAATAATATATAGCTATTTATAAAAAGCTTAATAACTATTTTTTTAATAGCATATGGCGTGTTATTAATTATTAAAAAAAATATAACTTTTTAACCTTAAATAAGTATTTAAAATTAAGTATAATAGCACTTATAAAGCTTACCTAATTATTAAAGGCTTTTACTAAATTACTAGCTATAATTATAAAATTTATAAAATATATATAGCTATTACTAAATTAATATTTTTTAAACTTTTTATTATACTAGCTACTTATTATAACTAGGTACTATACTTTTTTAATATTATTACTACTTTTTTATATATAAATTTTTTTAAAAAATTTTTTATTAAATTATTTAAGGGTAGTAAGGTTGCTAGTAAATATAGCTTGCTTTTAAAAACCTTATATAACCTAAAATAATTACTAAAAAAGTAATATAAAATACTTACTAGCCTTTTTATCTTACTTAAATTTATTAAAATATATATAAATTATTTAGTTTTTGCCTGCGGCTAAGTATTTATTTTTTTTATATAAATAATATTATACTTTTTTTTTATTTATAAATAATATTATAAAGGTTATTAAGGCGCTTAAAGGTGCCTTTAAGGTTATTAATAATAAAGTACTTACTTACTTTATTAGTATTAATATTTACCGCGTGAATAATAGTATTTATTTTTTTAAAAAATATTATATTAAAAATATTTTAAAATAATTTAGCCTTAAAAATTATAAAAATTTTATAATTTTATATAACTTTAAGGTTATATTATAAAAGTTTAATAGCAAGGCCTTAATAAAAAAGATTTTTTTATACTAAAAATAAATTAATACTTTTATTTAGATTTTTATTAATACACGCCATATTTCCTTTATTATTATACTTTTATTTTAATATATAATAAATTTTTTAAAAAATTATATTATAGCCTTAACACGTGTTTTCCACTACCTTAAAATATTAAAAAATCTTATTATTTTTTATTAATATAAAGGCAAAGGCCTTATTAAATACTATAATATTAATTAAGCTAGTGCTTATATTAATAGCTATATTTTTACCTTTAAATATATTTTTAAAATAACTAATAGGCTAGTTAGCTAATTTTTTAAAAAATAGTTAGTTATAACCTTTTTATTTATAAAATTAAAATATATTTTTTAGGTTATTATAACTTAAGAACTTTTATAATTTTAATTATTTTTAATTAAACTTAATATCTCGCGCCTTGCTTTAATATAAATACTTTTTATTAAATTAATACTTATTTATATAAATAACCAAGGCGTGATTACCTTATTAAAAAATTTAAAATTTTATACTTATATAAAATATATAATAATTAAATATTACTTTATATATAAAAAAGTAGTTGCTAGTAATATTAAATTTACTTATATTAATATTAAAAAATAGGCTATTAACAGCCTTACTAAGCTTTTTAAGTAAGTTTAATATTTTTACTTTATTAAGTAACTTAATATAAAATGCCTTAGTAAAAAGGGTAATTTTTAAATAACTTTATAATTTTTTATTTTAACTTTTATTTTACTTATATACAAGGGCGGCCCGCCATGGTACCTTACTTATTTTTTATTATTTTATATTTTATTATTTATTTTTTATTTAAAAAATATATTTAGCTTTACTTTTTTAATAAGGCTCCTAACAAGGGGGGTATTAAAGTATAATATATTACTTGCCTTATTATAGCCCTTGCTTATTAGCTTAGTTAACTATACCATGTATAGCTTTACTATTATGGCCTAGCTAGATACAATCTTCAAGCTTTTATCTCTAAGAATACCGAATAGAGTCTTGGTTCTGGGGTGCACTCAATGCGAATGGCGCGGAAGGGGGGGAGGAAACGATTGGGGAGATCGATACGTTGGAGCTGAGCGCGGCCGAGTTTGTTAGGCCTGTTATCGGCATTTTGCGACTGGCGAGGCTGGACCGCGGGTTCTGTTTGTGAATTTCCATGTCAATTAAGCAGAATAGACAGAGGAAGCCATAACGCCAGAAGGGTGTACTAAAAGGAATAAATAGTTACTATATGTAGAAGTCTCTTGTATTACTTGGTATTTTAAGCTAAATATTTTAGGGATAAATAAAGAGTTTTACGGTGGCTATTTAGGCTAAAAAAACTTTTTTTTATTAAAGGCCTAAGGTTACTAGTGGCCTTAGATATTTATTTTTAGCACTTTTTTTATTTATATTAAAAACTTCCCTAAATTAATAAGCTATAGGCTGCTAGCATAAAAAAATCTTTTTTAAATTAATAAATTATAGGCTATTAATCCCAGGAAAAAGCTTTTTTAAAAGTATAATTTATAAGTAAGTATTAAAAAGCTAGTAATTAAAATAATAAAAATAGTAAGTATTAATAAAAGCTTTAGGCGTTAATAAGCTAAAATAATTTTTAAAAATATAAGTAAATAATAATAAAATATATAAAATAATAAACTTTTAATAAAAGTTTTAGGTACTAGGTAGCCTAGGGTAAATTAAATAATAAATAATAAATTAAATAATTTATAAATTTAAAAGTTAACTAATATATTTACTAGCTTTTTTATAAATTATATAGCCTTTTTATAGTTAAAAAAGTAATAATAAATATTAAAGTATATAAAAGCTATTTTAGGGGTAAAAATAAGGCCTAGTTTATATAAAAGGTATTATTAGCTAGTAGTAATAAACTAGTATATAATAATTTATTTAAAAATTTTAATTTTTAATATAAGGTAAATTACCTAGTATAATAATATATTAAATTTATTAAAAAATATATTTTAGGTATTAATTTTTCCTAAAAAATTTAGTGCTAGTATAATACTATATATTTTAAAGGGTATAATATTAGCCTAGTAGCTATAATAAATATAATTAAGCCCTAAATATAAAGTTTTAAGGCGTAAGCTAGCGGGATTATAATAAAAATTATAATTTTAAATAATAATATTTTTTTTATTAAAAAATAAAATTACCATGGTAGCCCACATGTATTAAAAGCTAATAATATTATTTAGTTACCTAATTTAAAAAAGTCCTAGGGTTTTAAAGGCTATTAACCACGTGATATAACCACGCTTTAAAACCTAAAAAAATATTAAGTAAAAATCTTAATTAAAATAATTAATAAGCTAGTAATATTAATAAGCCTATATTTTAATATTTAAAAATAAGATTTCCCGTGGGTAAATATAAAAAGTACTAGGGATTTTATTAAACTAGGCTAAAAATATATTAACTTTTAGTACTATAATTAAGGTATTATATAAAACTAGGGTAAGATTTTAGGGCAAGGTAATATTATATTATTTTTATTATAAGGTTAATTTTTAAAAATAGGGATAAAATAGTAATAAGCCAGGAATAAAAATAATTAAATATAATTTTATAATATATAAGTTATTATAAGTTTAATATAAAAAAGGCTAATTTTAATATAAAAACTATTAGGAAACCTACTTATATAAGTTTAAAAATTTTTTTAATAAGGCTTTAAAATATTTAAATACCTTAGGCCCTAGTAGCTTAATAAGGTTATTTATTATTTATTTTTTAATAAAAATAAACTAAATATTAACCACGCCCTTGGCCTTTTTTTTAAATAAAATAATATTAAATATTAATATACTTACTTTAAGTATAAAACTAGGGGTTATTAGCTAATACTATAATACCTTTATTATTTTTATAAATTATAATAATTATAAAATTTATTTTTTAAGTATTTATAAGCTTGCCTAGCAAGTAGCAAAGCTAAATAACTTTTTTAATAACTTATATTTTTTTATATACTTAGCTTTATAAAAAAATAAAGCCATGGTAGGCTAATACTTAAAAAACTAGTTAATAATTATAAAACCCACGTGGAATATATATTTAAAAATAAAATAATATATTTTTAGGTTACTATCTTAATTAATATTAATATAATTAGTTAATAATTAAAAATCCTTAAAAAACACTAGTTTATAATTTATAAAGCCCTAAAGGTAGTAAAGCACGCGCTTAATAATTATTATATATTTTTTTATAGGTTTAATAAGAAAATAGCTTAAAGTAAACATGGGGTAGGTAATATTAGCCTAAGTCCTTAATATAAAATATATTAAAAACCTAATAATACTTTAATACTACTTTAAAATATTTACTAAAGCTTTATATTTTTTAGAAGCAGGCTTTAGCTTTAAGTAAGAATTTATTAATATATTATAAACTTTAAAGTTATTTATACTAAACTAGTAAAAAGTCTTATTTATATAACTAAGCTAGAAAAGCTAAAGTATTTAGTTAACCTAATTTTAATAAACTTTTATATTAAAATAATAATAATAAGGGCTAAAATTAGATATTTTAAAGTGCTTACTTAAAATATTTTTAATTTTTTAAATTTAGACTTTATCCCTACCAACTAGCAAGAAATTATTTATATATATAATAATAAAAATCTTGCTATTAGTAAAAACTCCTAAGTTAAAATAAATAAAATAAAAGCCTAGTATAATTAAAAAGTTTATAAATAATTAGTACTAAATGCGCGGTATTTATTTTAGGTTATAAAAAGCCTTTTAAAGCTAGTAAACATGCTTAAAGCTATTAGTAAAAAAATAAGGCTATTTTATAAAAATTATAATATTAATATCCCTGTATAAAAAAGCTATTTTTATATTTATTTACTTAATTTTAAGGTCTAGTATAATAATAATAATAAAAAAACCTTATAGCTTATTAGCTTTACTACCTTAGTAAAGGTTTTATAATAATTAAGCTTATAAATTTACTTAAAGCTATAAACTACTTAATAAGCTTTATAATAAAAAATTTAGCCTTTTAATTTTTTTTTAATTCTTAGGACCTATTTATTAAAAAGCAAGTATTTTTTAAAAGGCAAGTTAATAAGATTTTAAATTTTATTTTTTATTAAAAAATTATATTTTTTTACATGCCTTTAAACCACTTATTTTATTTATTTTTAGCCTTAGCTTGCTAAACCATTAGTTTATCCCTTTTAAAAATTTACTTATAAAGTATTATAACTAATACTAAAATATTATTTAAGCTAGGCTTATTAACTAGTATTTAAAAATTATTTAAATAAAGTTTATTAACTAGGGTAATTTTATTTTATATAGCTTTAATAATATTTTAAAAATAAAATAAATAGGCTAGCTTATCTAAAATTTAAAAAGCCCTTTTAAAATTAGTAATAGCCTAGGTATATATATAATATATTAAGCTAGTATTATAAAAGCTAAAATCTAGGTTTTTTAAAAATATATTAGCTTTAGTAATTAAATTAATAGCTTTTATTATTAAATTTTTAAGATTTATATACTTAAAAAAGTCCCTGGGAGCTAAGCTCTTTAAGAATTTATTTTTAAGATTTTTTTTAATATTTAAATTAACATTAGCTAGTAAGTTTTTAAAAATAAAGATTTTTAAAGATACTAAAGCTTTAGGTGCCTTAAAAATAAAAATCCCTAAAAATTTTAAAGCTTTAGGTAGTACCTTAGGGATAAAAATCCCTGGAGGGCTTAAAAGTAAGGCCTTGGGGATAGAAATCCCTAAAGAAGGTAAAGCCTTAAAAATAAAGATTCCTAAAGGCGCTAAAGCCTTGGGGATAAAGGTCCCTAAAGGCGCTAAAGCCTTAGGAATAAAGGTCCCTAAAGGCGCTAAAGTAGTTACTTTTAAAGGATTTAGCCTAATATAGTAATTTTTAATAATATTAATATTATATACTAAAACCACGTGGCTATTATCCAGGAGAACCTAGTATAACTTATTTATTTTTTTATTAAAATTAACTAGCCTTTTAATTTTTATTTTACTATTTTTATAAAGCTTTTTTTACTTTTTTAGTAGGTTTAGAGTATAAACCTTAAACTAAAAATATAAATATAAAAAATATTTTGTTAGTGGCTGTACTAGGCTTTAAATAGTATAATATTATTTAGTATAAAATATAGAGTTTAATTATATAAATAACTAGTATTTTTATAAAACTTAAATTATATATTAACTAGGGCTTTAGTATTATATAGTATAAATTATATAAAGTTAAGTAGCTTATTAATAAGTACTTTAATATAGCTATTTTATTTATATTAATTTATATTAAAGGTTTTTATAATAGCTTTAAAGCTATAAATAAGGTATTATAAATTATAAATATTTTTTTTTAATTATAGTGTACGCGGCGTAATAAAAGTTTAGGTATATTATACTAATAAATAATAAAAAAAGCCTAGGTAATAAATTTATTTTTACTAGCTAGTATTATAACCTAGTAATAATAAAATTTATTATTTATAATAAAGTTAATATATACCTTTTTATTAAATAAAAGTAAATATAAGCTAAAAATATTTATATAAAGTAATTTAAATAATTAATTAATAAATATTATAATACTTTTATAAGGCTTAGCCCGCTAGCGTGTAGTAATATAAAATTTATAAATATAATTTTTAAGTATATACATGCTATAAATCACCTTTTTTATTTTATTAAGCTAATTTTTAAAGGTATGGCCTATTTATTAATACTAAAGCTAAAAAAATTTATTTTAAAAAATAAAAGTTACTAGTATTAAAATAACTAGTATTACTAAACCCTAATAAAAGTTAAAAAAAATACTTTATAAACTTTAGTAGTTATATACTAAGCTAATTTATAATTATATAAAGTAATAATATTAGTACCCTATAGCTTTTTAGCTTTTATATTCTATTAATTAAAGCTAACTAAGTAATACTTATTTAATAGTTAAAAAATAAATATTAGTATAAAAAATATATTAAGGTAGTATAAAATATTATTTAAAGCTAAAATTTTAAGCTAGCTATTAATATAGCAAGGGATTTTAATAATATTAATACCTTAGGTATTAAAAACTCCAGGGCTAATATTTTTAATATTAAGGCTAATATAAGGCTTAAAGTTTTAAAATAAAAAGTAATTATAAATAATATATTATATATAGCTATTATTTATAGTAATTTATTAAATAAAACTATTTTAAATAATTTCTTATTTAAAATTAAAGTTAATTTAAGTTATAAGCACTAGCTTAAGCATAGGCTTTATATTTTTCTTAAATTTAAAGTTTTTTTAGGGTGCTTAGCACCCTTACCACCCTAGGAGTTTTTTTAAGTAGTTTTAAGCTTAAAATAAAATTAATAATAAGTTTTTTAGCTATAAAATAACATGTTATAGTAAAAATAATAATATATAGTAATATTTATAATACCCTTATTTTTATATATTTAAATAATATTAAGGTAATTTTTATAATATTTAGTATTAGGTTTTATAAATACCTTACTAAAAAAAAGTGCTAGGGTGCTGGTGCCCTAGTTTTAGTTTAATTTAGTAAACTTAGTAATAATTATAAAGTTATTTAAAAAGGTAATTAATATAGTAGTATTCCTTAAAAAGCATTTAATAATTTAGTTATTAAAGTATATAACCTTAAAATAATTAAATTAGTTACCTAGGGCTTAGTAAAAAATAATAATAATAAGCTTAGTTAAAAAAGTAATATTAATATAGGTAAATTTTTATTAAATCTTTTTAAGTTTCTTACTAAGGTTAAAAATACTTTTATTATAAAATAGGAATATTAGGTTAGCCTAGGTCTTAAAAATTATAATATTAGTATTAGGTTTAAGGTAGCTTTTAATCTTATTAAGTAGCTTATACACTATTTACTTATTAATAAAAAAATTTTATAAATTAAAACTTAAATAATTCAAAATTAAAATTATAACCTAATTTTAGTTTTATTACTAGATCTTTACCTTATTATGATTTACCAGGGGTATAGGCTTAATAATAATAGTTTTAATAATAAGCTAAGTAGAAGGTATAGTAGTAATTAAAAACCTGCTATTAATACTTATATTTTTAGCTTGGCTTATAATAAATTATTAGCTAGGGATTTTAATATTTTTACTTACTAAAGTTAATATAATAAAAAAGAAATTAATAAGGGTTTTTACAAGGCGTTTTTAATTTAGTTATTTTAAAAGATAGCTATAGCTAGCCTTTTAAAGCTTTAAAAATACTTGCTAGTTTTATTTAATTTACTAGTTTTTTAATATTAAAACTAAAATATTCTTTACTTTAATTAAGGTTATTTTTTTTATTTTAACTTAATATAGGAGAACTAGACATAAAAAAAACTAAATAATAAAAAAATTAAAGTAATTTAAAAGCCGGGAATTAAAGCGCTTGGAAATTAAAAACCTAAAATAATTAAAAATAGTAAGCCTTAAAAAGTTATTATAATAAGGTTAAAATTAAATAAGCTAAAGCCTATACTAGGATAATTATAAAAAAAAATTAATAACTAAAAATAACTAGTTAAATATTTAAAAATTAGTTTAAATTTTTAAAAAGTAGTTAAAATTAAAGTTTAAATTAAAAAATTTAAAAATATTATATTACTTTTAAAGATCCTAAAACTCTTTGGCTATTAAAAAAAACTTATTTTTATTAAAAAATTAAATATATATAGCCCTAAAAAGCGGGTATTTATAAAGTTAAAAGCTAATTAAAAAGGTAAAAATAAAAAAAAAATAAATAATTTAATATAAAATAAAACAAGGCTATAATATTTATACCCTTATAATAAGGCCTTTATTTTAAGTATAGGGCTTTTTAATTACTATAATAACTAGTAAAGTTAAAAAAAATATAAAATTAAATAGGTAAAATAAAAAAATACCATGTATTTAGTTAGTATAGGTTAACTTAAAAAAAAAGACTTTTAGTTAGGTATATAAGTTAAGTAAATCCAGGCTTATAACTTACTAAAAAAAATAAATAATTATTATATATAAAAGTTTTTTATATTACTTAATATTTTAAGCTAAATATTTTAGGGATAAATAAAAAGTTTTATGGTGGCCATTCGGGCCGGAAGAACCTTCCTCCACCGGAGGCCTAAGGTCGCCGGTGGCCTCAGGCACCCACTTCCAGCAGGGTGAATGTCCCCGAACAGTCAACTGGTGCGGAACGACGTTTATTCACCCAGCTTCGGGACTTCCCCCCAGCGACTTAAAGCGAACCATCGCCCACAACCAGACCACGACGCCGCACCAAACATTCCTGCTCTTTTTTTCGAAAATGAAGATCTCCTCTGGGACCATGCAGGCCGAGATTCCGATGGCCGTCAAGGGAGAAATCAAACCACCCAATGCCAGATTACCCCCAGTATCGCTGCGCGATAAAGGTGCAGCAGTGGGCCAACTGTTGTCTGTTGTCCCTACTGTGCTATTTTCCCTTTTCCGCCGGCGGGCATTCAGGCGTTCGGCCCTTCCATTACGAGAGGATATCAAACGGACTCTTATACGCAGGTATGGCCCTTCTCTCCGCGGGTGCTTGCGCAATAACTGACCGGATTTTCAGCTGCGCAGGGCTTCCGCTGTCAATCCTGATGCGCATGATCAAATCCGACAAGCCCGAAGCCATATTCCAAGCCACGCGTTTCCGCAACACCAAAGCACACTTTGGGATTCCGGTGTCGACTGCCCATTTCTCGGGCTATTGGCTTGTCAAGCAACCATCCGACAGCCGTATCTCAGGGCGCCGTCGCGTCGTGATGCTGTGGATTCATGGCGGCGCTTACTGCGTTGGAGATGAATTTGCGGGACTTGGTTCACTCCTGCGGCTCGCTGAATTGGCTACCGACCGGGGTATTGATCTTGACATCTTCTCCCTGGAGTACACGCTCGCTCCGGAGGCAAGATTTCCAGTGCAGCAACAACAGGCGGTCTCTGCATATCGCTTTCTGCTTGAGCAGCAGCAGGTCGATCCGGAATGTATCATTGTGGGCGGCGAGTCGGCGGGCGGCCATCTCGCCATTGCCTGTCTCCAGGGAATTGCGCGCGCCCATCTGCCTCGACCAAAAGGGTCGTTGCTTCTCTGCCCTTGGGTCAACATGACGAACACAGCTGCTTCGTTCGAACGAAACAAATGCAACGACATACTGGTTAAGGACTCTTTGGACAGGTGCGCGGCGCTTGCCCTTGGGCCTGATGCGTCTCAGGATTGCAGGAATCTTCTCAACTTCTGCGTCCCGTCGACCGGAGACTTGCAATGGGCGAACATACTGCCACCGCGAACGTGGATGAATGTGGGATCCCATGATCTTTTCATCGATGATATCATCTCCTTTCAGACGATTATGGCGGCGGAAGGCTTAGACATCGTGCTGTCGATTACCGAGGGAAAGACTCATGGATGGCAAGCGATGGCGGATAACACATCATCTAAGACCTACTTTAACTTGGCGCCTGGGGAGGCGCTTCCTCCCGGCTGCATGCCTGGCAGCGCAAACATGCTCTTGGGTTTATCATGGCTGCTAGGTTCTCAATAGCCTAGCTATTGTTAGCGGGCGAGGTCTCGGTGACGACGGGGAAGAGAGCGGGGCAGACCCAAACCAAATAGACATGCTTTTGATTAATGCAATAAATATCTTGGGCCATTTCACTCTGTTTAATATTATATTCCACTTATGCCTAAGAATCGCAGAGTTGACTCTCTGCAGCGGAAACCGGCATGTCCCATAAATGATTTTGTAACTGACGGTCGGGTCCCTTCCCGCTCATCTGAGAGAGTAAAAAAAAGCAAAGAGAGCGGATGACGTTGTTGGTAGCCCTCTCGGGCAATTAAAAAGGTTCTGCCACATAGGCTTAACAGCATGCTTAATTTAATTTAGCTTAACGCGCCCAAGGGCCGTTTTAATTAAAAAAGTAGTTTAAAAAATTAAGCATGTATTAAGCTTATTAAGCATATTTATTATTTAATTTAAATAAGCTTAACGCGGTGCTAGCATGGTTAAATAAGTATTATATTTATAAAGGCCTTGTAACATGTTTTAATATTTTAAAAAAATTATTTTATATCAAAATTTATATATAAAGTAATTTTTATATTATAAATAATACTTAAAGTTTATTTATTAAAATACTTTTTAACTTTTAATAATAACTAATATAATTTAATCAAGGTGCTTATAAATAATATTATATTATTTATTTTCAATAACTAGAAATATTAGGGGGGGTATTAATATTATTAATTAATATATTATATATAATATTTATATTTTTATATAAAATTATATAGTATTATAAATATTATACTTAATTTAATAATTTAATATATTTAGCACGCCATGTTAGGGTTATATAATATTACCTAATTTAAATTACCAGCACCATAAATTTAATAAGTTTTGCCAAGCGCTCCCGTGGCAGAACCTCTCTAATAGAGAAAGGAGCAAGTTGTTCATTGAAAGCTAGAGCTACCTAGGGGTTTATATAAACATCCTGAGCCTTTAGAAACTTATTAGTGACCTAATTCCTTCACCGGGATAGTAAGGCATTAAGCGCCTTACTTTTTTATACTAACGCGGCATGTGGAGGCGTTAACAAATAAGAACTCCACCAAACTCCACCTTTGGCTGACACAGGCCATGGGTCCTCTCTTAAAAGTGGAGCACGTTGTGCCTCTATTCCTCTAATATTAACCACCTTTGATTGTTTGAAGCTTCTGACACCATAATACACAATGAGTGTGATTCCAAAAGACAAGCAAATGGAAATGGCCCTAGAAGCCTATAATATGGGCTGTTTCAAATCAAAAACCGCGTGTGCAAAGGCATATAGCGTGCCTAAAAGCACCCTTATCAACTGTCTTAATGGAACAAAACCGCGAAGAGAATTGCTTTTAAATGGTCGAAAATTATCTGATCTTGACAAGGAAACTTTTTGTAAGTCGCGTTTATATACTGCGGTGAGCTTAGGAGAACATGAATTACTGTAATAAAAAAGGCGTTATATATTTATAGTAGGAACTAATTGCTAATTCTTTTAAGTTAAAGTTTAAAGTTAAACTTAATATTTTATATATTATATAACTAGCCGCCGCCTTAGCACGCGGCTAGTTTAATATTAAAGTTTTTTTACCTAGCGGCCTTAGGCTACTAAATTATATTATTATAATATTATATAATTATAATATTATAATAATAATAATAATAATACTTTTTTTTAAGCAATTACGCCCTTGTAATTTATAAATTTATATTTATATTTTATAAAATATAATTTAAATTATAAATTTTATTAAGTGCTATAAAATAAGCTATTTTTAGGTTTATAAAATATTATAATTTACATGTAATTTATATTTAAAGTTAGGTATAAAAATTTAATTTAATTACCTTACTTTATTTTTAAATTTAAATATAATATTACTGCCTGTGGTAGCTAGGCATAATATTTTAGTTTTAATACTAAAATACCCTTGTAATTTTTTTTTTAAGTTTTTTTTATAACTTAATTAAAAATGCCTGCTATAAGTATACATTTTTTTATTATATTTTTATTATTTTTTAATTATTTAATTATATTTTTAGGGTTAAAATACCCTATATTTACCCTTTCCCGTGCTTTTTAAGTATTATATTATTTATTTTAATAATATTAATTTTATATTAATATTATTAAGCTTATATATTTTATTTTACTTTATATTTAGTTTTTATAATAAAGTTTTAAGTTTTAAATAGCTAAATTTCCTTATTTTTATGCTTTTTTTAATACCTTTAGTAGCTATTTATAATATGTGGTTATTTTATTTTAATTATTAATATATTATTATATTAGCTTTTTATTTACCTTTTTTTTATATTTTACTACACACTTGCTTTTTTAATTTAATTAATAAGCTTTTTATATTTAGCTCTTGTTATTTTTATATTTTTAAAGCTATTTTTAGCAGTTAAATTAAGTATAATTTATCTTTATTATAGCCTTTATTATACTATATGTTTTTAACCTTATTTTTTTTCTTAAAATTTTTTATGCTTGCCTTTTGCTTTATATTTTTCTTACTTTAATATTTAATATAGTTTTATATTATACTTTAAATAATATTATTAATAATTATTTATTTTATTATAATATTTTATTTTATATTTTTTTATTATAATAATTAAGCCTTGGTTTTAGCCTTTATTTTTTATTTTACCTTTAATATATAAGATTATATTTTCCTACTCTTTACTTATATATTAATAATTATTAACATGCTAGTTATTAAAATAACTTAATTTTATTATTTATATACCTTTATTATTATTATTATTATTATTACCCCTGTTACTACCCCCGCTGCCCTTATTAATAAAGCTTTTATTAATATTTTTTACCACCCCTGGGCTTTATAGCTTTATTACTTAATTTTTATATTTTATAATATATTATATATATTGCTACCGCGGGGTGTTATAATAAAAATATATTTATTATAAATATTATAATAAAAGCCCTTATATATAATTATTTAAAGGGTAAAAAGAGCTAGTTTTACTATAATATAAAAAGGGTACTTTTAAAATATATAGCTATTAATATTACCTTAGTAGGTAACTAGTTATAAAATATTTTTAATATTACTAATATTATATATATAAAAATTAATAATCCACGTGCTTATAAAGAGCTTGCTGCTTTAAAAATAGCTTATTAAATATTTAAAGTAATTATTAAGTAAACCACCGTGGCTAATAATATATAAATAATTAATCTTATAAATATTATTATATTTATATTTAACTTTGCTTTGCAGGTTAGTACCCCTTTTAATAAAAATAATAATTTATTATATAAGTTAGTTTTCTTTTTATAGTATTATTATGTTTTAGTTTATTAATTTATTATAATAATTTTTTTTTAGTTTTTAGGCTGCTTTTTAGTATTATTTTAATAGCTATAGTTTTTTTATGCTAGTATAGCTTTAGCTGCTAAGTATATGTTTATATATTTTAATTTATATTATATTATGTTACTAATTTTTTTATAAATTTTTATTATTTTTAGTGCGGGGTGTGCTATGCTTTAGTACTTTTAAAAATTTTTATTAAAATTACTTTTATATTAGGTATTAGTATTAGCGCCCTTATAGGCTTAATTTTTATTTTATATATATTAAGTACTACGCGCCGCGCGGCTTAGCTACTTATTTAAGTTTTTTATTATTTTTTATTTATTTTATATTTTTTTATTTTTTTTTATTAAAAGGCCCTGCGGGCGCTGCTAATTAATAAAAATAATATATTTTTTTTTATAAGTGCGCGTAGGTTATAAATATAAATATTTATATTTAGTATTTTTTTGCTTTATATAATTTATTTTTATAGGTTTTTTGAAAATCTTTAAATACTATAGTTTTAGCTATATAAGCTTTTAATTTTTATATATTATTTTTTATATTATTTTATTCCTACTATTTTATAAGGTATTATACCTTGCCCTTAAATTTATAAATATTAAGAATTTTTTTAATAAAGTATTTTTTTTTATTATTTACTAGTATAGGGCTAATATTTAGCACTTAAAATAGGTTTTTATAATAAGGTTTTAAAAGTATAATATAAAAAATATTATATAATTATTATATATTTAGTAAAAGTAGTAGCTTATAAGATTATTTTCCCTATTTTATAATTACTAAAAACAAGCTAATAAGTGTCTTACTTAATTTATAATTTAGTTTTACTAACTTAATATTTTTTATATAAAGCATAATATAATTATTAACTTTAAAGCTTATTTTCTTATACTTTTTATTATATTAAATTACTATAGCTTTTTTTAACTTTTATAGTTACTTTTTTAAATTCACGTGGATCTTCTTAAACTTTATAACTTTTTAAAGTTTAATTTTTAATACCTAGTTAGGCCCCTTAATATTAATATATATAATTATTTTTAAATTTATAAGAGCTTTAGTAGGTGTGCAACCTATAAATTACTTATATATATTATTATTTATAAATTATATTATTTTAATTTATTATAATTAATTATTTTAATACTAGTTAATATAAGCACGGAGGTAATATTTAAGAACTTAGTTTTACCTTTTAATTTAGCTATTTATTTATAAATAATATATAATAAATAATTTTTATTTTACGCCTAGGTAGTAGCTTAGTATAGCCTAAAATATACTAGTAAAAAAACTTTTATAATTATTAACCATGTTTTTTAGTATGTTAATAAAGTAAAAAATATTATTTATAAAGGTATTTATAAGTTATTTTATGTTAATATTTTTTAAGTATAAAATATATTATATAAATTTAGTATATATTTTAATTACTACTAAAATAATATTATATACACGCTTATTATACTTTATAGGTAGTAAACTAGTAATAAAATTTATATTAATTTATTTTATAAGTACCCTTGGTAGGCTTAATAATTTTAATAATTTATATAATTTATATTTATAAACCGCGATTTATTAGTAATTATTATATTTTTTAATATATTTTTTAATATGCTTGGTTATATCTAGCTAGTAATACCTTTAAAAAATATTTATAATAATTATATTAATACCTTAATACCTATCTTAGGGCTTATTATAATTTACTTTTATAATTTTTTTATAAAATACCACTAACTTTAATATATAAACTTAATTTTTAAAGTGTAATAAGCTATTATTTATTACTTTTTAATACTTAAGGTTTTTTTTATAATCTAGATTTATAAGGTTATTTTTTATTTTTTTAAACTTTTTATTATATTTTTAGGCTACCTAAAGTAATTTTATAATACTTAGTTATAATTTATTTATATACAGGTTTTTATTTATTATAATAGCTTATATATTAAGTTATAATTTAAACTTTAGGTGTAATAATAATTAATTATTTAGTTATTTTTATAATTTATAAAGAATTATCCTACTTATAGCTTTTTCCTCCCCTTTTTTAAAAATATAATCTACTTTTTTATTTAAAGTATTTACTAGGTTTTTTGCCCCCAGGTAGTGTTTAATAATAAAATTAAAAATTATAAGTTTTTTAGCTTATTATACTTATTTTTATGTTAGGTTTTTAGTTATTATAAATTATTATAAATTATTATAAATTATTATAA
>NW_020797888.1:3154521-3180132 GCF_003369625.1 Aspergillus mulundensis
TTTAAAGTTTATAATACGTGTTTTATAAATCTAGTTATATAAAGATTTTTCTTGTTTTTAAATAATTAAAGGTTGCGTTAAGCAGTAGTAATAAATATATATTTTTAATTATAATAATATTTAGGCCTTAATAGTTTACGTAAAAATATAGGCTATTATTTTTTTTTAATATAAATAATACTAAAGCTCCCGCAGGGCTTTTAAATAGGTATATTTAGCTTTTTTAAGGGCTTTTTTAATATATTCACGTAAAACCTTAATCTTTTTTAAAAATAATAAATAAATATACTTATTTAAAGGCTTAGCACTAGGTTATAACTTAATTATATAATTATAAAATTAATAAAATATAAAAATATTTATTTTTACTTTTAAAAATATATTTATATATTTATAATATTATTTAGGCAGCAGGATTTTTTAATTTTTACCTTATTAAGGTATATTATAATATGGTTTTTTTACTTAAAAATTTATATTAAAAGTACTTTAATTTTTATAATAATTTTTGCGGTATATTTTTATATTATTATTATATACTATAAGTATTTAGAATTATATTTTACTTTTTAATTATATATTTAATTACTAGGTTATTAATTTAAAATAGGTATTATAGCTAGTAGCCATAAAAATCCTAAAATTATATTATAATTATTAATATTAATAGCTTTAAAATTTTATTAATAATACTATATATTACACGTAAAATCTTTAGTATAAACTATAAGTATATATTTTTTATAAAATATTATTATATAATTATTAATTACGTGTATTTTATAAGCTAACCCTTTACTTTATATTAGGTAGGACTTTGCCTAGCACTAGTTTATAAAATTTATTTTTATTTTAAAGTTAATTAAAACTCTTATATATTATTTTTTTTTACCTAAATTACCCAGGCCTATAATATATTTTTTTATTTTATATAAACCTTTAAAGCTTGTACCGCGTAAAGCTTTAAGGTTTTATATTTTTTATATTATTAAATTTACTTAAAGATTACTATTATAAAGACACTTTTTTTTTAACCTCCGCCTGGTAACTAGTAATATTACTTAAAATATTTAGTATAATTATAATTTAAGCATTTACCTAGGTATAGCTTTTTTATAAATAAAAAATTATTTAAATTATTAGGTTATTTTATACTAGTATTTACTTTTATACTTTTTTTAGTAATAAAAAGTATTTTAACTTTAGTTACTAATAGCCTTATGCAAGTTTAGTTAAAAAACTTTTTTTTTTATAATTATTTTTTTTTACTTAGGCATGTTATTTTTAATACTTATTAAATATAATATATAATTATTATAGCGCTTTAATTCCTAGTATTTATAAATAAAAAACTTTTTTTATATATTTTTTAGGATCTTTTAGTATAGGTATTCTTAACACTAGTTATTTTTATACTTATAAAATAAGTGCTTTTTAATTTAATTTAGTAATTATATAAATTACCTAATAATTTACTATAATTATTATTTTATATTACCTTACTTAATTAGTAAGTTATTAACTAGCACTATCTTATTATTAATTATTTTAATTAATATATTAAAAATTTTTTTTAAGTAAATATAGTTTTTACCTTATAAATATTAAATTATTCCTATTTATAATTTTTTACTAAAAATTTAATAAATTAAAATATTTTATAGCTGTTATTTAAGTAATAAGTTAAAAAGGTTTTAAAGTATATTTTTATATGTAACTTTTAATTATTAAATTTCTTAATATTATTTGCCTAGTATAATTTTATAAATAATAATTTTTTTAAAAAGTTTTTTTTAAATTATATTATTATTACTATAACCCCTTTAGTAATTTTTTTTAAAATTATAAGGTTATTAAAGTTTATTTAGCACGGGATTATTAATTACTTAATAAATTAAATAAATATATTATATATTTATTATTTAGCTTTAGCCCTTGTAATTTATTAACATGCCTTTTTAATTTAGGTATAAATTTATTAATATTTTTTTTTATAATATTCTTATTTTTATAATTTTTTTTTTTACTAAAATTACTTTTAATATTACCTATAGTTTTTTAATAATTTTTTTATTACTTTTATTTTCTTGCCCCTGGGCGGGTACTTTATATTTTAATATTTTTTATATAGTTTAAGATTTAGTAATAAGGGCGCCCTTAAAATTTTTTAGTTAAAAATTTATAATTTTTTTTTAGGTATATTAATTAGTTATTAAGTTAGGGTTTATAATTACTTTTTTAAAGTATTATTTACTAGCCCTTAAAATTAAGTTTATTACCTAGCTATTATATAAAATAGGTTTTTTTTTTAAAAAAAATAATTAAAATTATAAATTATATTTATATACTATAATAAGCTTAAAAAATATAAATTATTATAATAAAAAAGGTATTATATATTTATAGTAAAAATTAATTACTAATTTTTTTAAGTTAAAGTTTAAAATTAAACTTAGTATTTTATATATTATATAACTAGCCGCCGCCTTAGCACATGGCTAGTTTAGTGCTAAAGTTCCTCCGCCCGGTGGCCTCAGGCCACTAGATTATGTTATTATAACACTGCGCAGTTGCAACACCATAACAGTGATAACACTTTTAAAAAATGGATTATTAATATATATAAACATGGCCTAGGCCTAGGGTATAGTCGCGCATTTATGCCTTTAACTTCCTTTTTATTAATAAGATACTTAAAATAGTATAGTATAACTTAAGTACCCTATTTAATACCGCCCTTAATAACCTTTAAATAAAGCTAAAAAATATATTTTAATATAAGCTAATATACTATATAAAAAAATATATAATACCTCAATATTATATAGCTTATTTTAATTTTTTTAATATAAAAATATTAGTTATTATAATTAATTAATATGTAAGTTTTTTTATTTATTAAAAATATTTTTAATACTTATTATTATTATAAATAATTATAATAAATGAACCCAAGCCTTTTTTAGATTTAAAAATATTTTAAATAAAATTAATAAAAAAATTAATTATATTTTTTTATTTACTATAATACCTTAATATAAAATTTTTGTAATAAAATAAGCCTTAGCGGGCATGGCTACTAAATAAGTTAAATAATAAATATTTTTATAAAATAAATACTTTTATTTTTAAGTATAAAGGTTAAATTAAATAACTAGGGTAAAAAAATATTTATATAATGTTAAAGGTAGACAATTTAAAAAAGGGTTTATAATATTATTAATACTTTTTGAGGCTAGTTAAGTTCTTAGTTTAAGAAAGGGGTTATCACAAGTAATAATTAATAGTAATATAGCCAGGCTATTATATTAATAAGTCCCCTGTAATAAAAAGGCAGATACCCTTGTTTATTAAAAAATACTAGTAAAGAAATTTAGTATAAAATAAAGGAAAAAAGACTTAAGGCTAAAATAAAAGTAATAATAGTAATAACTAAAAAGTTATAAGCTAAATAAAAATAAAAAATAAATAAAATAGGAACTTAGCAAAAGAAATGCTATATTATAATAAGTAACTATAATAAAAAACCTTAACTAAAAGTAATAAGTAAAGTTTAGTTTTATTTTAACCTTTTTAATATTAAATATAGTATATTTATAAAAACCTCTAGGACCTAATTATTTATTTAATAGGTTATATTAATAATAATATAAGTATACCTTTAGGCTTTTAATAAAACTTGCACAACCTTATAAATAATAAGGTATTTTTTAATATATTTAATACTATATTATAATTAATTAATAATAAATTAAGGTCCTGCGTGGTTAAATAAAGTAAAGTATTATAATTAATTAAGTTTTAAATAATATAAACTAAGGCTATCCCAGTCCCAAGTAATATTATTAATAAAGTTTATATAGTTAGCAAAGGTGTTATATAAGTATATTAAGTACCAGGTAACTTGCAGGCTTAAGAGCTATTAAGTAATAAAGTAGGAAAAGTAGGAAAAGTAGGTAGGAGCGCTAAAGCACGGGCTAATAAAGTTAAACACGCGGTAAAGGTAGGTGTATTTAAAGTAATTTTAGTAAAAGTAGCTAGAGTCTTTAAAATTTTAAGGGGCGCCTGTGTTAATATACAAGGAACTAGCGCTGTTAATTTATTAGCAGGAGTTAGCTTATTAAATTTAGTAAAAATAAGATTTAACACTTTTTTAAGCCTTTGCTTTTTTTACTTAGTTACTAATACTATTATTATTAAAATAGCAGGAGGAATTAAAGTATTTTTTTATTAATTAATAGGCTGCACGGGTAATTATAGTTTACTAAAAATTATAAAGCCTAGTTTTAATTATTATAGGTAAAACTTAAGCTTTACTATAAACCTAAGCTAAGCATGCTAGCTGGTTAAGGGGCAAAAAAATTTAATAATTTTAAACTGCTGGTGAATAACACGTTGGTAAACTAAATATTTCTTTACTTGTTAGTAAATAAAAGGGCGAAAGGGTTTAATAATTTTTAATTATTAGTAAATAATAAAGGGCCAACAGGCTTCGCGGCGGCAGCGGGCTTAACTTAGTTATTAATTAAAAAAGCTTTAGTAGTATTTTTTTTATTAATTAATAAGCCTTGGCTAGCGGTGTCCTACACCTTTTTTATAGTAGGGGGAATAGGTTTATTTAATACCTTTTTTTTAAATTAGCTGCCCTGCGCAGCTTTATTTAAGCTACTAATAGCTTTTTTTTTAAAAGTAGTTTAAACAGCCTAGTGCTTTTACTTTTTAAAAGCTACTAGTTTTTAATTAAGCTACTTTATTAGCATTCTTAAAGTTATTTTTATTAGTATTTAAGTTAAAAAAATATTATTAAATTTATTAAAGTTCTTGTTAAAGTCCTTTTTTTTATTAAAGTTATTAAAGTTTTTTATATTAGTGTTATTCTTTAACTTTATTATAATTAACTTAAACTTATTAATTAATTTTAACTCTAGATTTTTATTCATGCGTAATATTAGGGTGCCTTTAATAATTAATCCTAATTTTTAATACTTTTTTATTTTTTTAGTTTTTATTACCAGGAGGTCCTAATTTACTATAACTTAAAGTTAATAAATTCTTATTCCTGCTATGTTAAGGCCCTTAAGTACTAGTAAAAGGTTTATTTTTAATAATAAATTTAATAAATCTTAGTTTACTATTTAATAAAAGCTATAAGTAATAAAATTATTAAAAAGTAATAAATATAAATAGCTCCCTTTTATTATTTAAATAAACTTATTATAATTTATTTTTTTATTACCTATATTACTAGGCCTTTTCTTAGGAAAATAATATAAATAAAAATATTTAAAATATAATAACTTATAGTAATAATTAAGAATAATAATTAAGTATTATTTACTTTAATAATTTTAATAAGGTGCAGCCTTAGCCTGGTAATAAAGCTAAATATAAAATTTAAGTTTAATATACTTAGTAAAACTATATTTTTTTAATTTTTATACTTTAGTAAATACTAGCTTTTTATTATATAAAACTATTTATTTATAATATACAGGGAACTAGTACTCCCTATACATGTAAATTTATATAATTAAATTAATAAGCACTTTTTTTACCTTAAAATCCCTATTAAAATTAAAATTATATAAGTATTTTTTATGCCTAAATAATTTATTTATCGCGTAAATAATAAAAAATACGCCAAGGTTTAAAACTTATATTTTTTTTTAAAAAAAGCTATAAATCTTAAAATTTTTAATTTATTTATTTAATATAATTACAAGCTTCCTCCCTATTTTTAGGTTATTTAAATTTATTTTATTATTTACTACCCGCGTCCACGGGCGGTTATAATTATTACTATTATTATTATATATTTAATATATTAAAAAATAATTATAGTAATTATATTGCTTTTTACAGCATTTTATATAGCTTTCTTTATTTTTTTTTTATTTTTTATTTTTTTTATTAATAATATTAGTATAATCCTGCCTTTGGACTACCCTTAGTTCCTTTATTATTAAAAAAAAATTGTGGATAAAGGGGAAGTTATGTTTTTTTTTTACTAAAATAAGGATAGGGAGATTTTATTTAGGGGAGATATAAGCTAAGCCTTGCTTGTTAAAAAAACTTGCTTAAAAAAAAAAAGGGAGCTTGTTTAATAAACTTGCTTAAAAAAAAAAGGGAGCTTATTTAATAAAGGTAATAAGTTATATTACTTATTAAGATAAGAAAATAAAAATAAATTAAATAATAAAATAGGAAAACTTTGCTTGCTAAAAAAATAAAAAAAAAATAAAATAAAGTAAAAATAAGTAGGCTTTAGCTAAAAAAAAATATATTATAGTTCTTGCTTTATTATAGTTCTTGCTTATAAAAGTAAAAAAAGTTAAAGTAAGGTTTACTTAAAAATAGGAAACATAGTTAATAAAAACACTTATAAAAGTAAAAAAGGTAAAATAAAAAATATTAACTTATAAAAACCACTAGAGCAGGCCTTAAGGTTTAAAAAAGGTAAGAATTTATAAAATTAAAAATAAAAACTATAATAAAAAAACGTAATATTAAAATAAGGCATAAAAAATTAAGTAAATTAATAATAAAAATAAGCATGTAAAATTAAAATAAATATAATAAATATAATAAATATAATAAATATTAAAATAAATATTATAAACTACTTTAAGTAAGTTTTATTATATTTTTTTATTAAGTCTTTCGCGCCTTTAAGCTTAAATTTTAATAATTATTAGTTATTTTTTACTTTATAGCCTGTCTAGTAAACTAGGTACTTTATTATTAAAGTTTATTTATATTTTAAGTATATTATTTTCCTGGTAACTATTTTTTTTATTTTATACTAATTTTTATTTAACAAAAAGCCTTTATTAAAAATAGCGCCAGGTTTTATTAGCTATTAATTAAAAAAGTTCTTTTAAAAAGGTTTAAGTATTTATACCAAGATAACAGGGTAAATTTACTATTTTTTTAAAAAGTTTAATTTATATACTAATTAACCTACTTAGCGCATGACTTAAAAAAGGCCTATAAATTATTAACTTAGTTTTTTTTAATATTTACTTATTCGCGGGGATATTATATTTTTAATAAAAATATAATAATACTTTATTATTAATTATAAATAATATTAACTAGTACTTGCGGTTATAGTGCTTTTTTATTTATATTATAGTAAATAATAATACTTTATAAGTATTTTACTATATTATAAAAAAGTGGTTATTAAGTTACTTTAGCAGGTTTTATTCCTAATAAAATAGGTGGTTATATAGTAATTTATAGGGGCTATGGCTAGTAAAGAATTTTTTTAAGCTATTTAATATAGCTTATATTAAAGGCAGGAGCTTCTCCCACGCTGTTTATTAATTAAGGTTTAATAATAATTAATAGTAAAGTATAGTTTTTATTATTTAAATTACTTTTTTAAACTAGCTATTTATTTATAAGTAGTAGGTTATATTATATAATTATTAAATACTAAGCGCTTTAAATATTACACACTAAAAATTTAAAATAAACTTTAAATCTTAATTTAAAATAATTTTTTATAAAATACCCTAGTCTTTTAACTATATAAACTAAATTAATACCATGCCTTAATTTTTAGCTTTTTACCTAAAATAGCCTAAAATTAGGCTAATTTATTTTAAAAACTTATTAACTAGCACTAGGATTTAATTATGCCCTTTATTTATTATTAGTAAACTTATTATAAAGTTTATAGTTAATATTTTATAAAAAGTATTAAATATAGTAATAAAATTTAGAAGTTTATAAAACTTATAGTATAAAATAATTAATAGCTTATAGGGGCAGGATATAATATATTTTTATAGTTTTATTATGCCTTTATATATAGCCAAGCCTTATAACTTTAATATATAAGTTTTTAGGCTAATATGGCCTTGCTAGTTATAAATAATTATAAAAATATTTTTAAGTAATTTTTATGCAATTACTAACTAGAGCTTTTTATTATTTTTTTATAGGTAAAAAAGCTTTTTAACTATTTAGTAAGGGATTAAATAAAATAGTTTTTTTTTTTACTTTATATAAAATAGTAATAATAGCCATGTAATAAAAGTTATTTTTATACTTATAATAAATTTTACGTATAAAATTAAGATTAATATAAACCTTTAAATATTTTAATTAAACTAAAGCAGCATTTAAAAATAAATATTTTATTAAAGTATTTAAGTTAAGGTTTTTTGCTATTACCTGCATATTATTTTTTAATAATTTAAAAAAGGTATTAATAACTAGGTTTATTTTCCTAGGCTGGTAATATATAAGTAAATTAAATTATTATAAATATTATAAGACATAGATTAAGTAAAAATTTAGGCCTTTAATAGCTTGTAATTAAAGTAATATTTTTTTAAATATTTTAATTATTATAAAGTGGTTAAAATAAATAATTATAGGTAAGTAACACGGAGTAAACTTTATAAGGTAATATATTTTTTTATTACCTAAACTAGGTATAAAGTCTTAATTTTTATTAGCTAGTAATTAAACTTTGCCGGTGTTAAACCTTAACTAAAAATAAAATTAACTTAATTATTAATTTTAGTAAAGGCTTAGCAAGGTTTATATATTTAAATAAATTTTTAATATAGTATATTATTACTTTATATTTATTTATTATAGTGTTTAAATTAATATAAAAATATTTAAATAAATTATAATATATAAGAAATCTTAGGCAGGCAAACTCTGCCTAAAGTTTTTAATAAGCTTTAATCTTTAAAAATATTAGCTTGAAAACTAAGGTTTTTACTATTTATTATTTTTAAGGGTGCCTTATTAATAAAGATTTTTTTAAAAGGCGCACCTTATGTTCTTATAAAGGCGCTATTATTAAGGTATATTAAGGTATATAATAATATAGGTAACTAGTTATGCTAAGGTATATTTTTAGTTAATAAAAGTATTAAAAAAATAAAGATATTATATAGCTATAATTTTTTTTTATTTATTATTAAGCCTAAGGCATTTACATGCTATTTTAGTAGCTAAATACTTAAATAAGTAAGAAAACTTTTCTTTAAATCCAGGCTAAGGTTAAGATTTTATAGCTATTAAAATACCTAGTATAAATAAGTTAGGTATTTATTTAATATTTTTAAGGTAATAATAATATTATTAATATAGCATTTGCAAAAATCTCTAAATTTAGTAAAAAATAGGTTTATTTATTATTAAATAAAAGTAATTAAGTTTATATAGCCTATAATAGTTATATTAAAATACTTTTAACCTTAGTGGCTTATTACTACTAGCTAATAATAGTAATCTTAGCGTACTAGCTATTAATAAAAACATGCCTTAGCATTAATAATTAAGATAAACTATTTACCTTTAAGCATGTTTAAGATCTTGGTTTATTCCAGGACCGGATATAAATTAGGCTTAAAAATAATATTTAAATATTTAATATTTATTATAACACGGCCTTTACATACTATTTTTTTATTTTTTATTATATTTTTTTAAATAATAAAAATAGGATAGGCACTTAAAATATATTCTTTTACTTATTTTATTTTATTATTAGTATAAAGCTTATTAAATATTTTATTTACTAAGTTTTTATTTTTTTATTTTAGTTAATAAACTTTTAGTTTTGGTATTTAGGACTTTTATTTATTAATTAATAGCATGCTTATTTACTAGTTTTTTAAAATAGCTACTACATTGCTATTTAAAAAGTTTTCTTAAATATAATAATTTTTTATAAGGCGGGAAATTTTTTATATAACCTTTAAAATTTTATAGATAAAAATTTTATTTTATAAAATAGTAGTTTAAAGGTTTTTAAATATTTTTAAAAGAAATAAATATAAAGGTGGCTTAGGAGGCAGTAGCTTAATAAGTAAGTAATTTTTTAAAAATTTATATAAAAGTAATTACTTACTTTCTTAAAAATTAATAGCTTGCGTAGCTAAAGTCCGGGTAGTAGGATTAAATCTTATTAAATAGGCGTTTTTACTACTAATTTATGCTATTATAAAAAAATCCGTGTTTAAAAAATAACCTAGTCTTATTTAATAGCTAATAATAATAGGCCAAAAAAAATAGTTTTTAATCTTAATTTATAAAAAAAAAAAGTTTATTAACTAAGCAAATAGCATGTAGCCTAGTTAGTTAGTTAGTTTAAAAAAAATTTTATTAAGGGGAAGCAGCTTTTTTATTATTACTAGTAAATAGCCTTTATAATAGGGTTATAAAGTTACTTAACTAGTAAAATATATAAACACTGCATGTATTTTATTAGATTTTACCTAAATTTAAAAAGGGAACTTTAAATTTTAACAAGCATGTATTTATCCCTTTTAGGTTTATAAATTAATTTTAAAACCTTTTAAACCCAGCGTGTTATTATTAATAAGTAGCTTTATTAATAAGTTTTTAATAATATATATAATTATAAGGATTTTTTTTAATACTAGCTAATTATTAACCTGGCTAGGTAAATAAATATTAAAAAATACTATTTTATTTACCTAGTAAAGAAATTTAATACTAGATATTAATATATATTTAGCTAATTTTAAAGTTAGGCCTAAATCCTATATTATTTAATAATTAATTAAGGTTTTAGTATACCTAGTATTTAGGTTAACCTTATTTATTTTTAACTTTAAGCTAATACCTAAAAAAATAGTGAAATATTTTTATAATTAATATGGTTTATTTTTTATGCTAGTCTTAGCTAATATTTTTAATTTTATAATAAATAAAACTTTGGTATTTACTAGTAAAACAAGCAAATAATTTTATTTTTTATATAATTTTAGGTGGGTAAATAAAATATTTTTAAAATTAAATTTTTTATTATACTTATAATATATAGCTATAATATTACTTGCTAACATGGCCTAGTTTTTATTTAAAAAATTTAAGTTTTTTAAGCTTTTAATTTTAGCATATTCTTTTAGGTACTAATTTTTAAATAACTTTTTAAAGTAAGCTGTTAATAAAGTCTTGGTTAGTTTTTTAAAATAAGTAGCTAATAAAAAAGGTATAAATATTAAATTATTATAATAAGTAAATAATAAAAATATTAGTAAAGGTCTAGCATAAAAAGCTAGCGCTAGTTATAAAGGTTTAATATAAAAAATAGTTTTAGGCTATAACTAAGTAATATAAAAAGTATAAGTATTTAAGTTTATTATATAAAAAGCGCTAGTATTTAAATTAATATAATATGCTTATAATTAAGGAGCTAAAATAAACTAAGCTAAAAAAAATTTTATATTAATTTTAAGGCTGCCTCCCGGGGCCGCGTTGTTAATATTAATTATTATTTTTTTAATTTTTATTTTTATTATTTTTAGCAGGATACTTAAATTTTTAAGTAGCTTAAAAAATAAAAGGCGCTTTTCACGGCTATTAATAAACTAGTGGTTAAAATATTATTTATAGTAGTAAAAAAAGCGGTTAAATTAATTAAAGTAATTAAACCTAATAATTTAGCCGCGCTTAGTATACTTATATATATAGCTAGGGTTATATTTTTTAAAAACACTAGTTAGTTTAATAAAAATTATAGCAAGGTTTTTTAAGTTTTAATAATTTATTTTTTTACTTATTATTACAAGCTTTAATAATATCTTTTTAAATGCTAAATTTAAAGTTAAAAATATTTAGGAAATCTGCTACCGTGGTACGGCGTGTTAGCTTATTAATTTTTTAATATAATATATTATTTAGCTTGCTTTAAGCCAGGGTTAGTTAGTTAAATATATTACTAATATTTACTAATTTTATATTTTTTAAAAACTTTTATGTAAAAAAGCAAGGGGTTTTTTTAGCTTAAATATTAATAAAATTATAGCTTATTTTTTAAAAATAAGTTATTACCTTAACTAGTTAAAGTTTAAAATATTTAATAAGCTTAGTAACTTATTCTTATTTTAGGAAAAAGTCTTATAACTTTTATTTATTTACATAAAATAACTTTATAATATACTATTTTAAGGCAGCGCCTTTTAAATAATTATAAATATTAATTTTTACTACCACTTTTTTTTAAGAATTACCATATTAAAAATATAGTTTATAAAAGTATATATATTTTTATAAAAGGTTTTTAACCCGCGCTTCTTTATTAATAAATTTTTATTATTAACTTTATTAGGCTAGAAGTAACTAATATTTTTTATTTTTTAATAATATTTTTTTAATATAGCTTTGGCTAGCTAAGGCTCTTTCTTATAAGGAACTAGTTTTAGTTTATTAGCTAATAAAATAAATTTACTTCTGCCTTTTTTATATTCGCGTCCCCTTTTTATGTTTTTTTAGTTTTAATAAAAAGGATTTAGGGGTTTTAGTTCTAGTTCTTATTTTTAAGGTGCTTGCCTTTTAAAATAGGGTTTTAGCTATTAAACTAGGCTAGGAACTTTATATATATTTTTAAAATTTTATTTATATGCGTTTTTTAATTCCTGTGTCCTGTTAGTTTAATTATTTCTTTAAAAATTTTTAAAGTTTTTTTTTAAAGTTTTTTTAAAGGCAGCTTGCCTGTTATTAATAATTTTTAAATAGCTATTTAACTTTTATTATAAAATTAATTTAAAGTCTTTATTTTATTAAAAACCAGGATTAAGAGGCAGCTAATTTGCCTGTTAAAAACTAGAATTAAAAGGTTTAGGGTTAAAAAGTTACTAATTTATTTATTATAAGCTAGAGTTAAAAGGTTACTAATTTACCTATTATAGGCCGGAGTTAAAAGGTTATTAAAAATCTAGATTTATTTATAAATTTATGTTATAAATTTAAGGATTAATATTAGTATTAATATTAATATTAACTACACTATTTTTTTTATAATTAGTAAAATAGGAAAACACCTAAGTTTAGTAATTAGCTTTATAAAATACCTAGTTTTAATAATTAGCTTTATAAGGCGCCTAGGTTTAGTAATTAGCTTTGCTACTACTTATTTTATATAATACTATAAGTAGCGGCTAGTAATTAATTAAGTTTATTAGCTTGCTAGTTTATAAGCTACTAAAGTATTTAACTATTATTTAATAAGTTTAATTAAAAATATAAATAAGCTAGTAGTTTGCTAAGGGGTAAATAAGCCAGGCTAAAAAATAATAATTAAAAAATAAATAAACTTATAAATAGCCTGGAAAATAAAAAAACGTCCGCGGTAAAAATAAAAATTAATATAAAATATTTATTAGTATTAAAATAAGTTAGCTAGCTAGCTTTATTAATAAGTAGTTATATAATTATTAAATTATAATTTTTAATTATAAAGGTTTATTCCTGCCTAGTTAATTTTAGGCTAAAGGTTAGTTTTAAAGTAATAATATTATTAATATATGTTAAGTTTATATATATTTAGCTTAAAGGTTACTTTAGTTTTAGTAAGAATAGGTTTAAAAGTATGGGATAAGTAATTTTTTAAGCTTTTTATTTATTAACTTATGTATTTCCTATCCTATAGCTAAGAAATAATAAGTTTTTTATAACTTAATAAAGCACTAACCTATTAATATCCCACGCCAGGGGGTAGGTATACTAAGTAAAAGATAATATAGTTATATAGTATATTATAAAGTTAATAAAGAATATTATTTTTTAATTAAATTCTCTTATAAACTATTGTTTAACCTACTAAAAAACCTTTAACTAATATATTAATATTATTAAGGCGTTATTTTAGTTTATTTAGGCCCCTTTTATATTAGTAAAAAAAAACACTTGCTAGTTAACTAATATATATAAATAGTAAATAAAAGTTTAGGAATTTAATAACTTTTTAATAAATAAGTAAAAAATAAAAGGTTGTAAAAAGAGAATTAAAAGGTTTATTAAATTTATTAGTTAGTTAAAAAAAAAGAGGTTTTTAAAAAAAAGAATAATTATTAGCTAACTAATATATAGGTAAACTTTAAAAGCTTTAAAGTTTGGTTAATCTTAATAAAAAATAATTAAATAAATAAGTAAAAAACAAAGTAAATTAAATAAAGAATAATAGTAAAGAATTAAGAGAAAAAGATTTACTAGGCTTTTTAAACACTAAAAATTACTTAGTTAGCGTTTACTAGCCTAATTTTAATTAGTGTGCCTAATTAAGCTATTAAGTTCTTTTAACTAGTTATATTTTAACATGCTACTATTATTAAAGGTAAATAATTTAAAAAAGGGTTTATAATATTATTAATACTTTTTAAGGCTAGCTAAGTTCTTAGTTTAAGAAAGGGGTCATCGCGAGCGGTGGCCGACGGCAGTATGGCCGGGCCGCCACGTTGACATATAATTAATAATTTAGCTTGCTGCTAGTTTAAAAAAATTTTATTAATTAAAAAAATAAGTAAGGGCTAAAAGTAAAAATTTTATTAATTAGCTACTTTTAAGCGTTAGACTTACTATTATTAGTGACAACTGGTATATATATCTAGCATACAATTCCATAGGACATTATCACGCCAAAATTCTTTGTGAATAATCCCCAAAGGCACTACTTGCACGTGCCAGTAAGACCGCAGAGTGTTAGTAGGCCTTGTAAAATAGTGTTAAGTACGGCCGCTTTTGGCTGCTGGGTAACTGTTTTCATTGTTAAATGCAAGTATTGCTGTTGGTAAGGCTACCGTCTCGGGAAGTGATCGGCTCCCGGAGCCCAGACTGAGTTAGTCATCCTGCTGCCCTGATGCACGAATCTTGTTTTCTGGCCTTTTTAACTGCTCCAACCGGGTCACGTGAAACACTGGCAGTCATGTGATCATGTTTGTCTTTATATCTTACTTGTCACTTTGCTGAGCCTTCGGCAGACCCACTAGGCCGCCCCGGGGCCTAGTGGGTTAGCCACATAGTAATAATAACCTTAAATTAATAATAATTTTAATTAACATAAAGCTATTTAAACTACTATATTTTTACTAAATAATAAGCTTTTAATATTTTAAGTACATAAAAATAAAGCTAAGCTAATAGTTAATTTATAATTATAATATTAAATTACTAACTTTAAAACTGCGCGAACAGTCGCGCCCTAAACTTTTTATAATAATTTATTATTAAGGGCTACCTAATAACTTTAAAAAGTAATAACTTAATATTAAGATAAAAAATAAAGTTTTACAAAGCGCCTTTATAATTAATAATAAATAATAATTTATTTAGGTTTTTTTTTTAACTTTTTTAAAAATAATTTTATTATAATAACTAGCTTTGTAGTTATTTAAAAACTTTTTTTTAATATTTTTATATAATTTTAATTATTTTTTTTAAAGGCCGTGTTAATTTTCTTAACTCTTTTTTTATTATATTTTTTTTTAAAATTTTAATAATATAGGAGGCCTTAGTGGCCTTTTTTAACCTATTACTTTATTTAAGGTTTATAGTGTTTTTTAAAGTGTTTTTTAAGATAATTATTTAACTTAATAATTTTAAAGGCAAGATTTACCACCTGGTATTGCGCGCCTTTAAAAATAGCTTTTATACTTAAAAAAAGCTTTAAATAGCGCTTGTTTATATTAGCTATTATCTAGCTAGTTATACAAGCTATACACAAAGTTATTAATAGCTTTTTTAAAAAAGTTTTTAATATTAAGTTTTTAATATTTAGCTTTTTACTAGGTATTAATTTTTAATTTTTTTAAACCTTTACAGGGTTTTTAATAACTTTATTTTTATTAAATATTTTTAAAGGGGTTTTTAGGTTTTTATAGGCCCTAATTACCTTTATTATTTTATTTATATTAATATTTTTTTTTTAAGGCTGGTTTTCTCCCATCCCTTTATAATTATTTTAAAGGTAAAAGTTTTGGCTTAAATAAAGGTAATATTATTTAAAAAGTAAACTTTATTATAGTTATATTTACTTATTTAAAAAAGCTTATTAACTATATTTATATGGTTTTTTTTTAGCTATATAAAAGGAATTAAATCAAGCGGTTAAAAAATATAAGTTAAATAAGGTAATATTAAAAATAATAAAATTTACCACCTTTTTATAAACTAAGTAAATTTAATAATTATATAGCTTATATATTAATTAAAAAAAAAAAGACACTAGGTTCCTTTTTATTAAATAATAAAGTAAAGGTTAAAATAATAAAATTAAAAATAGGTTAATTTCTTATTAATATAGCCTATTTTACTAGTTTTAATTATAAAGGTGTTGTACCCCTTGGGATATTTATTTTATTAAACTAATTTTTTATTTTTACCTTTCCAGGGAGTATTAAAAGCAAAGGAAGAATAAAGCTATTTTTAAATATATACTTAATAAAGGTAACTAAAACTTAAAATAATATAAAGTTTATAAAAAAAGTAAAGCAGGAATAATATATATAAATAATTTTTATATACCTTTTTTACCCTATTTTAAAGCTAGTTTTATTTATATTATAAATATTTGTATTTTAAATTCCTTTAATTTTAATAAGGTTTTTATAATATTTTATTTATTATATAATATTCCTAGCGCGCTCCGCCTTAGCTTTTTATTAATTTTTTAAAAATTTATTTAATATAAAAAACTCTGGATGTTTTTTTATAAAGCATAGCGCCTATATCTTATTAATTAGTAATAATAAAAAGCCCTTTTTAATATAACTTAATTAAAAAATAGTATTAGCTATATATTTAATTTAGGTAGGGTTTAATAACACGCGTAATTTATTATATTAAGTAACATGGGCTAATAAAACCTTTTCCTGCGTGTTAATAAGGTGTTTTTTTAAATTTTTAATATATTATATAAGGCCTAGTTTTCTTTATTTATTTTTATAGGTGTTAATAATTAACTTAATATTTATTTATAATTTTTTGTATATTTAGCTTAGGTTTTAAAAACTTTATAAAGTAGTAAAAAAAAAGCGCTTTCTAAAGCTTTAATTTATTCTTACTAAAATATATTATAATAAAAATTAATAAAGTTATAATTATTTAAAAATAATATATATAATTAAAATTTATAATTATTATTACTTTAAGGTTATTATTACTATGTGGCTGACCCACTAGGCCCGGAGCGGCCTAGTGGGTTTGGCCGAAGGCTCAGCGGTGTGACAAGTATCTCCTTTGTGACCTACTCATAGTTAGTTAGCATTGGGTGAGCAAGCTTTGAGACCTTTCTCCTTGCATCATTTTCCGAGCAAGCGAGCGATTACCTGCCTGCCTTTATTTGCAAAAAGTATACCCTGCGCTGTGATGACTAGTCATGCATTAAGCCTTCCACTCCTTCGGGGCTGTATAACATTAGAAGAAGCTCTTCAGCAGGAAGAGGATATGCTTCTCGACGTGTCTTATCCGGATTCTCGTATAGAATTTTTTGTGTTTCTCTACGGCCATCGCAATGATATTGCAGCACTTGTTTCAGGCCATTTGGGACTGGATCAACCCAATCAGTGTCGCGTCGGAGAAGTGAAGGAGTGGATACATGGCAGCTTCAACGTTTGCATCCCGGTCCACGTTGAAAATTGGAAAAAATGTTCGGCTAAGCGAGTCCTCATCCGATTCCCTCTGCCATACAAGGTGGGAGAATCGGCTTACCCTGGAAACGCCGATGAGAAGCTCCGTTGTGAGGCAGCCACCTTCATTTGGATACGAAAGCATCGCCTTGATATCCCGATCCCTCGCCTTTGGGGATTTGGATTTGCTGGGGGTCAGACCGTATGCATTCAAACACACGTGGACATCTAACTTTGATGCTAACAATAGTTGGTCGCAGTTCACTACTCCCGAAAACATGTCCATGACAACCCTGGCATTCTGGTACTCCAAGCGATTCGTGTCATGGCTCTTAGGATTTCCGCTACCTTGTCCTTATATAAACTATCGTCGTCAACAGGTGCTGGAGCACGGCTACCTCGTCATGGACTATATTGACGAGCCAGGAGTGCAAATGCTATCAGAGACATGGGACAAGCTGCCACATGATCCGGACAGAACAGCTAACTTCTACCGGGACTTATCTCGCATTATGCTTTCTCTGAGCCAACATCCATTACCTCGGATAGGGTCATGGACGATAGACTCAAACGGAATATTACAACTTTCCAACCGGCCTCTCACTCTTCGCCTTCATCAGTTGGAGAATGCTGGTATCCCCACAAACATCGGTCGGGGTTTGACATATCCGTCAACCGATTCATACTACCTCGATATTTTGTCCTGTCACGACAGCCGTATACGACACCAGCCGAACTCCATCCATGATGAGGAAGACGGACGTGCCCAGGTGGCGAACCTCAGCATCATGCGGGCGCTTCTTCCTCATTTCACTGACCGAGAACTCCGCCAAGGTCCTTTCTTCTACAGACTCACAGACGTCCATCAAAGCAACATTTTCGTCGACGATCAATGGCATATCAAATATCTAGTGGACCTTGAGTGGGCATGCTCACTTCCAGCCGAGACCTTGCGCCCTCCATATTGGTTAACTGATCATGCTGCAGACAACATTCTTGGTGAAGGCCTCATCAAATTCAGCAAAGCACACGACCAGTTTATGGAAATCTTCGAGGAAGAAGAGAAGCGATATCCGCCTCTATTTAATGTCCACGCATACCGGACAAATATCATGAGAAAAGGCTGGGAAGTCGGAAATTTTTGGTTCTTCCAAGCCTTGGATAGTCCCAAAGGCCTATTCAACATTTTTCGCGACCATATCCAGCCAAGGTTTGCACCATCTCAGAGTGCTGATCCATCAGACTTCTCGAGAATAGTATCCGAGTACTGGACTGTGGACACCAAGGGTGTCATGGAGGGAAAGTTGAAAGACAAGGAAGATTACGAAAATGAGCTACGTCTGCGTTTCCAAAATGGTCGCGATGGCACATGATACTGAGGCGGAGCAACGGTGGTTTAATTTTTCGTCAAATGCATAGATCTTTCGTGCCATATGAATCACTTTAGTCCTTTCTGCGTCTTCTCTGGGCATCAAGTCCTGACGACGATAGCTGTTGCATCGTCACCTGGTCTGTGAGACCTCTTGTAACAGCTGCATGGTCCTCCCGGGCCTGCCGCTCGGCAGCCGCTCTAGCAGCCGCCTCAGCTCTTTGTCTTTCCACCTCCGCATGTCTTTGTCTTTCTTCTTCGTCGGTGGTCATGTTGAAACCTGTGCTCATTGGTTAGTATAACGGACGAATTACGCTGATAGGGCGCTTCGATGGCCCAGCTTACTATGTTTCGAAATAGAACCCAGTTCGGGGAATATAAAGTAGGTAGGGAGAAGCTACTCCTGGGCCAAGTGCCAACCAAATATAGACTTTCACTGGACGTATAGCAGACCGTGATCTTAGCAGTCAAGTTAGACTTAAGAACTCCTTCGACCTACTTTACCTATTATAACTTAGTGCTTTTTAAAAATTTTATATTTTATATTTTTTTTTATTTTTTTTATTTTTTTTATTTAATTTTATATTTCCCCTAGCCTGCAGTACTATATTTATTTATTATTTTTTATTATTATATATTACTTTTTTTACTAGCTATTTACTTACTAAAATTGTTACTACTTACTTATAAAATCTAGGGCGCTAAAAATTATAACCATGGCCTTATTATTTTTTTTAATTTTAATTTTTTTTAAAAAAAAAATAAAAAAGTAATAGCCGCCTAATGCAAGTGCTTAAAAAAGAGTAAAGGCTTTTTAACCTAGTAAAGGTGCTAGTATTAAGTATATTAAAACTTATTAATTTTATAGCTATTAAGCGCTTAAAAGCTAAAATATTTTAAAAATAAATAATAATTATAATAATAAAAGTATTTTTTATATATATATATAAATTTATTTATTAATATTACCTAATACCGCCCCTTTTAATTATTAACCCTTTATTAACCCTAGTAACATGCTTTAGTCTTATATTTATTAAATACTTTTAAATAAACTTAAATAATTATAGGTACTATTTTCTTTATAAAATAGTAATTAATTAAAATTAGCCTGGTAACTTATACTAATATAAAAAAAGCTATTTAAGCTATTAAAAGTATATTACTTAATTTATAATATAAATAACAAAAAAAAATATTTACGGCGCTGTTTATTGCAAAAAATAATTTAAAAAATATTATTATAATACTTTAAAAACATGTTTTAAAAGCTAAGGTATAAAAAGTCACTAACTTTATAACTATTAATAAAAATAAGTTTTAAAATACTAGTAAAAAAGTTATTAAAAATAGAAAAAAGCAACGCGCTAAGGTAAAAAAAAGTATAAAATACTTTTATTTAAAAGTAATATAATAATAATAAATATATATATATTATTATAAATATTTTTAATTATATGCACTTACAGCCCTTAGCTAAAAAAGTTTAAAAAATATTTAATAGCTTTGTTATCACCAMTATGGTGTTGCAACTGCGCAGTGTTGCAATGACGCAATCCGGCGGCCTGAGGCCGCCTAACAGAGGAACTTTAGCGCTAATCTAACCGCGCGCTAAGGCGGCGGTTAGCCATGTAATATATAAAATATTAAGTTTAACTTAAAACTTTAACTTAAAAAATTAGTAATTAATTTTTATTATAAATATATAATACTTTTTTATTATAGTAATTTATATTTTTTTAAGCTTAGTATAGTATATAAAGGCGCCTTATAGTTTTAATTACTTTTTTTTAAAAAAAAAACTTATTTTATATAATAACTAAGTAATAAACTTAATCCTAGGGGCTAGTAAATAAAGCTTTAAAAAAATAATTATAAATCCTAACTTAATAACTAACTAACATGCTTAAAAAAAATTTATAAACTTTTAACTAAAAAAACCTTAGGGCACCCTTATAAATAAAAATTAAATTATATAAGAAATATTAAAATATAAAGCACCTGCTTAAAAACATAAAAATAAAAGTAATAAAAAAACTACTAAAAAACTATAGGCAATACTAAATATAATTTTAGTAAAAAAAAAAATTATAGGAATAAGAATATTATAAAAAAAAAAAATATTAATAAATTTATGCCTAAATTAAAAAGGCACGCTAGTAAATTATAATAGTTAAAGCTAATTAATAAATATATAATACCCCTATTTAATTTATTAAGTAACTAATAATTTCCTATTAAATAGACTTTAACACCCTTGTAAATTTTAAAAAAATTATTATAAAACTAGTTATAATAGTAACTACACGCCCTAAAAAGAATTTTTTAAAAAAATTATTATTTATAAAATTATACTAAGTAAATAATATTAAGAAATTTAATAATTAAAAATTAAATATAAAAATATACTTTAAAACCTTTTTAACCTACTATTTTAATAATAGTTGCAAAATATCTTAGTTTATTAAATTCCTAGTAAAAAACCATTAATATAAATAGTTTAATATTTATAAGATAAAACCTATATTTACCTAAAAAAAAWTTTTTAATACACTGGTTAAAATAATTAATAATAAAACTATGCTTATTAATAATTTACTTATTAAATAGGGCAACGCAAAATAATAATTATAATAAATTATTAGGTAATTTATATAATTACTAGATTAAATTAAAAAACACCTACCTTATAAATATAAGAACAACCAGCGCAAAGGGCACCTATATTAAAAAATCCTAAAAAATATATAAAAAAAATCCCTTATTTATAAATACTAAAAATTAAAATATTATAAGGACTATATATTATATTTAACTAGTGTTAAAAATAACATGCCTAGATAAAAAAAAACTATTATAAAAAAAAAATAAGAATTCCTAAATTAAATATATACTAGGTTATTAGTAATAAAAATTAAAGCGCTATCCACCTTTAAAAAAGGTGTAAAAGTAAATACTAGTATAAAATAACCTAGTAATTTAAGTAATTATTTATTTATAAAAAAGCTATACCTAGGTAAATACCTAAACTATGGTTATATTAAGCACTTTAAATAATATTACTAGTTACTAGGCGGAGGTTWAAAAAAAAGCGCCTTTATAATAGTAACCCTTAAGTAAATTTAATAATATAAAAAATATAAAACTTTAAAGCTTTACGCGGTACAAGCTTTAAAAATTTATATAAAATAAAAAAGTACACCGCGGGCCTGGGTAATTTAGGTAAAAATAAAAAAAAAAATAAAAAATAATAATATATAAAAGTTTTTATTAACTTTAAAGTAAAAGTAAATTTTATAAACTAGCGCTAGGCAAAGTCTTATTTTATATAAAATAAAAAATTAGCTTATAAAGTATATATAATTAATAGCTATATAGTAATATTTTATAAAAAATATATACTTATAGTTTATGCCAGAGATTTTACATGTAATATATAATATTATTAGTAAAACTTTAAAGCTATTAATATTAATAATTATAATATAATTTTAAGGTTCCCGTGGCTTTTAATTATAATACCTATTTTAAATTAGTGTACTAGCAATTAAATATATGGTTAAAAAGTAAAATATAATTTTAAATACTTATAATATATAATAATAATATAAAAATATACTATAAAAATTACTACAGGAGTTAAAGTACTTTTAATATAGATTTTTAAGTAAAAAAACTATATTATAATATACCTTAATAAAGTAAAGGTTAAAAAAATCCTACTACCTAAATAATACTATAAATATATAAATATATTTTTTAAAGCAAAGGTAAATATTCTCGTGTTTTACTACTTATATAATTATATAATTAAATTATAACATAGTACTAAGCCTTTAAGTAAGTATATTTACTTATTATTTTTAAAAAAGCTTAAGGTCTTACGCGAATATATTAAAAAAGCCTTAAAAAAAGTTAAATATATTTATTAAAAAGCCCTGCGGGAGCTCTAGTATTATTTATATTAAAAAAAAATAATAGCCTATATTTTTATATTAACTATTAAGGCCTAAATACTATTATAATTAAAAATATATACCCTTTACTATTACTTAACGTGATTTTTAACTATTTAAAAATAAAAAAAATTTTTATATAGCTTAATTTGCGTGATATGTACTATAAACTCTAAATTTATAAAAAAAAATAAGTAAAAAATAGTATTTAAAATATATTTTAGGCTTTATAAATACTAAGTTATGCCCTTTAAACTAGTAAACATGCTAGTAATATTTTAATTTTATATAAACCACGCCCTAGCTAGGCTAATTAATATAATTTATATTACCTACTTAAATAATATTATTATCTTCTTAAAAAATAAAAAAAAACATAAATAATATATATAAATAGTTTTTAAGAAACTGCGTGATTTTAAGCTATATATAAAAATTAATAAATACTTATTTTATATTAAAAAAATTAACTTCTTGGGCTTTATTATAACCATTAATAAAATTAAAATAAAATTAAAAAGGGTCTAGACTATTATAAAGTAGCTAATACTAAAAAATATAAAAAAAGTAATATTTTTTTTAGGATTTTATAGCTTTTATTAAAAATTTATTAAAAACTATAGCTAAGTTGCGGCAGCGCTATTTAACCTTATAAAAATTAATATAGTTATAAAATACTTATTAAAGGGAAAAGTATTAAAGGTATTTAATATACTACGCCTAAGGTTTATAAAGTAGCCTTTATTAAAATATTTTAATTTAAAATTACATATATAGTTATAAACTAATACCTTAAGGTATGCTATTACTAAAGTACTATTTTAACTAGTAAAAAATATATAATAATATTTAGTTACTTTTTAGTTTTATAAGTTAAAAAACATGGAAACCTATTATAAAACCTATAACTTTAAAATACTTATAATTATAAAATACTTTTAAGTTTAAAAATACTACCTTAAAGGTAATAAGTTTTTTATTAAGGTACTTATAAACTATAATAATTTATAATAATTTATAATAATTAAGAACTTAACGCGAAGGCAAGTGCAATAAGCTAAAAAACTTATAACTTTTAATTTTATTATTAAGTATTATTTAGGTATAAAAAACCTAGTAAATACTTTAAGTAAAAAAGTGAATTATATTTTTTAAAAAAAAAAAAAAAAGCTATAGGCGGGATAGTTTTTTATAAATTATAAAAGTAATTAAATAATTAAATACTATTACACCCTAAATTTAAGTTATAAATAAATATATAAGTAGCTATGGTTAGTAAAAACTAGTATATAAATAAACTATAATTAAGTATTAAAAAATTATTATAAGTAGCCTAAAACTATAATAAAAAGTCCAAGAAAATAAAAGGTAATCTTGTAAATTTAAAACACGTAAAAAACTTTAAGTAATAAAAAGTAGTAAATAATAGCTTATTATATTTTAAAAACTAAGCCTATATACTAAAATTAGTAGTACTATATAAAAAAATTATAAAAGTAAATTATAATAAACCCCAAGGCGGATATTAAGGTATTAATATTATTATTATAAATATTTTATAAAGGTACTATTAGCTAAATATAACTAAATATATTAAAAAGTATATTAAAAAATATAATAAATGCTAATAAATTATAGTTTATAAACATAAGTTATATAAACTTTTAAAATTACTAAATTTATTAAAAGTGCTTATAAAATAAATTAGCATGGATTTTATTACTAAATTACTACTTATAAAGTATAATAAGCGCGTGTATAACATTATTCTAGTAATAATTAAAATATATACTAAATTTATATAATACATCCCTTATTTAAAAAATATTAATATAAAATAACTTACAAATATACTTATAAATAATATTTTTTACTTTATTAATATACTAAAAAACATGCTTAGTAATCGCAAAAGTTTTTTTACTAGCATATTTTAGGCCACGCTAAGCCATTACCTAGGCATAAAATAAAAATTATTTATTATATATTACTTATAAATAAATAGCTAAACTAAAAGGTAAAACTAAGTCCTTAAGCACTATCTTCGCGCCTATATTAACTAGTACTAAAATAATTAACTATACTAAATTAAAATAATATAATTTATAAATAATAACGTGTATAAATAATTTATAGGTTGCATACCTAGTAAGGCCCTTATAAACTTAAAAGCTATTATATATATTAATATTAAGGGACCTAAGCACGTGTTAAATATTAAACTTTAAAAAGTTATAAAATTTAAGAAGACCCGCGCAAAGCTAGAAAAGTAATTATAAAAATTAAAAAAAGTAATAGCTATATAGTATAATAAAAAGCATAAAAAAATAAGCTTTAAAATTAATAACTATATTATACTTTATATAAAAAATATTAAGTTTATAAGGCTAAACTATAAATTAAGTAAAATACTTATTAGCCTATTCCTAATAATTATAAAATAGGGAAGATAGTTATATAAGTTATTATTTTTACTAAATATACGCTAGTTATATAATATTTTTTATATTATATTTTTAAAACCTTATTAAGGTAATCCATCCCAAGCACTAAATATTAATTTTATACTAGTAAATAATAAGAAAGAATACTTTATTAAAAAAATTCTTAATATTTATAAATATAAAAATAAAGTGTAATACCTTATAAAGTAATAAGGTTAAGATAATATAAAAAATAATATATAGGAGCTAAAGGCTTATATTACTAAAATTATAACATTTAATAAGTTTAAGTAATCCTATAAGAATAAATTATAAAGGGCAAAAAAAAGGCGCACTTAAAAGTTTACTTTTTATAAGTTATAAGTAATTATAAAAAAAAAGCATATTTTATTTTTACTAATTAGCAGCGCCCGCAGGGCCTTTAGTAAAAAAAAAAAAAA
>NW_020797888.1:3180144-3204617 GCF_003369625.1 Aspergillus mulundensis
AAAATAAAATAAAAAATAAAACTTAAACAAGTGCTTAAGAGGCGCGGCACGCAAAACCTTAAATACCTAATATAAAAATAACACCTAGCAGGGCACTAATATTAACCCCTAATATAAAAGCTAATTAAATAATAACCCTAAATAGCATTATAATATAATAAATACTAAACTAAAAAAAACATAAATTTATAACAGGGTTAGTAATATAATACAAGGTAAATTAAATATATAAATATATAATTAGCGGCTAAAGCCGCGCTAGTATAAAAAATAAAAGTAATTATTAAGGTAGTAATAACAAAGGGCCTAAAGGCGTAAATCAAAATTACATATAATATTAATATAAATAATATTAGCAAAGTATAATTATAACTTATAAGTAATAATATTATCACGGACTACACGGGTACTAGCTAAAAAAAATTTTAAACTAAATATTAGCGTAATTAAATTAATAAAAAAGGTAACTATACCTATAATTATAATAACCTAAATAGCTATAAAAAAGGTATTATAAGCTTTTTTTAGTATTATAATATTTATATTTTTTTATAAATTACTATTATTAATATATATAATATTATATAGGCCTAGGACCTAAAGTAGTTTTAGCTAAATTATAATTATATTAAATATAATATACTTTACTAGGGTTTTATAGTTATTTTTATAATAATTATACTTTTTATTCACGGGCTTAATATATTTAAGATATTAGGTTACTACCCACGCATAAAAATAGTAATTAATTTTTTAGGTAATAAAAAGCACGTACTAAAAATAGTAAGCTTAAAGTAAATTAAGGGATAGTAAAGTAAGGGGGGCCAGGGCAGGTATTAAAAAAGCTAGGGCCAGGGCTAGAAGTTATACTAAAAATATAAAAAAAATAATAATAATAAAGTTAGTAGCAGGGATAGTAACACAAGCATAATAAAAATAAATTATTTTAAAAAGTATATTAGTAATTAATACTATAAAGCATGGGCAGGAAAATATAATCCTTATATATTAAAAATAAAATAAAAAGTAAAGGCTAAAACTAAGGCTTAACTACTATAATAAAAAAATATAAAATAAAACACTATAATAAGCTAAATAACTATTAATAATAGTATTTAAAGTATAATATAAAATTATATTAGGTATTAAAGTAAAAAAAATATAAAGCAAAAAGCAAGCATGGGAGACCTTAAAAAATAAAACAGGGTTAAAAATATATAATATAATAAAGGCTATAATAAAAATAAATCATGTTTAATTTAACTATTAAAAATAGTTTTAAAAATATAAAAATAAAAAAAATTAAATATAAAAAGCTTATTAACTAAATTAAAAAGATAAGTATATAGTAAGATATAAAAAAAAGGTAAATAAAAAGCTAACACGGTAATATATTAATAGCTAAAATAAAATAACTATATATTATAAATAACCGCTAAAAGTATTAAAAAAAGTATAAAAATAAAAAAATTTAGCTATTTAAAGCTTAAAGCTATATTATAATAACTAAGTATAAAGTAAAATAAAATATATAAGCTTAATAATACTAACACGTGGCTAACACTACTAAAATAAATAATATTATACTTAAAAAGCATAAAAAAAGACAAATATAAGGTATTTTAACTTTAAAAATATAATTAAATAATTAAAAAGTAATAAAAATATAATAAAAAAGGTATATACTTACAGGAGCCATCTTGCTTTAAATATTAAAAAAATTTAAAAAAAAAAAAAAAAAAATCGCGAGGGCGCTTTAATATTAAAACTAAAATATTATACCTAATTACTACAGGCAATAACATTATATTTAAACCTAGTAATAAAATAAGGTAATTAAATTAATTTTTTATTTTTAACTTTAAGCATAAATTACACGCGAACTATAATACTTTATAAACCTAAAAATAACTTATTTTATAGCACTTAATAAAATCTATAATTTAAATTACTTTTTATAAAAAAAAAATATAAATTTATAAATCGCAAGGGCGTAATTACTTAAAAAAAAAAGTATTATTATTACCACTATAATATTATAACTATATAATATTATAATAATATAATCTAGTGGCTTAAGGCTATTTAATAAAAAAACTTTAGTATTAATTTAACCGCGCGCTAAGGCGGTAGTTAGCCATGTAATATATAAAATACTAAGTTTAACTTAAAACTTTAACTTAAAAAATTAGCAATTAGTTCCTACTATAAATACACAACGCTTTCCTATTGCGGTAATTCACGTTCTCCTAAGCTCAGCGCAGTATACAAAGGCGCCTCACAAGCTTAAGTTTAAATGCTAAATAACAAGCTATTTAAAATAATATTAATAAAGTAATAATAAATTATATAAGTAATAAGACATAAAAAAAGCACGTGACTTTAATTATTATACTTAAAGATATAAATTATACCTTCAACATGCCTTTTTAGCCTGATTATAATAATTATTATTTAAAAAAGTTATAATTAATTATAAAAGTTGATAGGCTTATTTACGCCCGGGACTTTATAAATAATATAAATAAAAAAATTTAATTAATAATTTTTTATATATTTATTTTTATACTTAACCTTATTAAAACTTCCCATGCCTTAAACTAGCTATTAACCTAATTTTTATTTTAACCTAACCTAGTTTTATTAACTAGCTATAACTTAGTTATTTAAAGCTAAGTTAAATTACACGCCTTTAGCCTTTTATAACTAGCTAAAACTAGGTATATAAGCCATGTAAATATATATAGTATTATTTTTTAAAAAATACTTAATAAATTTAAAAGTTAAGCCCTAGCTAACTTTTAATATATTAATAATATTATATTTTTTAATTTCCCGGCTTTAAAAACCTAGTACTAAAAATAAATAAGTATAATTAATTAAAGGTTAACCTATAATACTACTATTTTATAAATATTAATAGGTATAAATTAAATATTAATTACTAATATTTTATATTTACCTAAATATAAAATACCTAGCTGATTAAAAAAATTACTAACATATGTAACTAGTTATTAAGTAATAAAAATAATTACTTAAAAAGTATTATAAAATAATATAACTAACTTAACATAAAAAATACTAAAAACCTATACTTATTTATATTTATAAAAGTATTAGCCCTATTTTTTAAAAATAAAAATACTTATTATTATATATAAGTTCTAGCTAGTATTAACTTTATAATCAAAATTAGTAAAAAAATAAGATGCTGTTTTATAAGCATGTACCTTATAAAAAAATTATAAAAAAATTATACTAGCTTTAAAAAAAACTGCTAGTTTATATACTATTTTTATATAAGGTAACTAGGCGGGAAACTAGTATAAAAAATAATTTTATAAATAATATTTTATGCCTTTACATTTAATTTATTTTAAAAAATTACCTAAACCTAAAAAAATATTATAGTAAGTAAAAAATACTTTATATAATTTAAATATAATATTTAACCTTTATATAAAAAAATATACTAGGTATTTACTAATACTACTATAAGTATCTATAGCTTTTTAAATTATTTTTTAAATTTTAATATCTTAAAAATTACCCGCGGCACTCTCCCTTAGAATAAGTAAAAAAAAATTATAAAAATACTTTTAATAAGTATAAATTAATTTATATAAAAGGTCTTTTTAACTATTAAGTTAAAAAACTTAAAAATGTAGTATTTAAAGGGTATAACTTATATACTTAATTTTTAAACCTTACCAAAAAAATAAATATTTATTTTTACTCTTTATATAAATATTAAGGTGTGCTAAACTATAAATAGCTATAAAATATATATTATATTTATTTTTTAATAACTTATATACTAAAACTTATTTTATTAAGCCTGGTATATTATATTAAGGCTTAATTATAAGTATTAATTAATTTTATATTTATATTATATAAAGTACACTTAAAAAGAAAACTAGACCTACTTTTAACATGTTAATATTAATATTAACCAGGCGCTTTAAAATAAACAAGAAGTAAATATTATTTAAGGGTTATTATTATTAAATATAAAAAACAATAATAATTATACTAAGGTTTTACTAGGTATATATTAAAAAAATGAAATAAAAAAGTAGTTAGCGCGAGTATAAGCGCGAGACAAAGCTAATAACCTTTTTAATTTAATTAATTATATAAAAAATAAAAGAATAAACTAAAAATAATACTAAATACTTTTATATAAATTAAAAAAAACCTATACTTAGAATTAATTATTTAAATTATATACCTACTAGTACTGCATGGATTTACTAGGCTAGCTATAATTATAAAATATATAATACTACCCTAGTATATTATTATATTAGCTAATTATTAAATATTTAGCATAATAAAAAAAGTACCTAAAAAATTAATTATTATATATTATAACCTTATACCAGGACTTACCTTTTTATTTAGCGTTTTAAATTATTACTTAATAATTTTATAATTATTTACCCTAACTATCTAGCTTTAAGGGCTGAGAGCTATTAGTAATATATTAATAAAATTTTATAAATAAAATTTTATTAAAATAGTTAATAAAATTAAGTTAATATTTAACTTAAATATGTTTATTAAGCAAGACTTTTTTAAAAGCTAAAAAAGGCTATTTTGATTACTATAAATGTATATATATAATTTTAAAAGCTTAAATATAAATATTTTAAAAACTTTAATTATAATTATTATAATATAATATTTTTTTACCCTTATTCTTGCCCACGTGGCTATTATTATTAAAAAATATTAAATAAAGATACTATTATTAAAATGCCTGTGAATTATTATTAATATTTCTTACCTTAATTAAATTAATAAGCTTTAAAATATATATTACTAAACAACCTGGTTACTACTTAAATATAATATTAAAAAAAAAAGTAAAAAAAGGCCTAGTAAAGGCTAGCTAAGTAAAGTATAATTAATTATTATATTTTAAAATATTATTTTTAAAAAAAAAACTTAAATAAAAAGTTTTACCTACTAGTAAGTTTTAACTCCCCCTTAAAAAAATATAATAGGGTTATACTTTAATATTAATTTTTATAATATTTATAGCCTTATAACCTACCTTTTATACTTAATTAATTATGTACCTTAATATATATATATTTTTTATCATTATTTTATTTATATTATATACTATCCAGCCCTAGGCTACCATCACTATTTAGCTTCCTTAGCTCCCATGCTCTAGTACTGCCCCTCCACACTATTAGCTTTAAAAAAATATTTAAAATATATATAATAAACCTAGTTATTCTTTTAATATAAAGCAAGCATTTTTTATTAATAAGTAATTTACCTAGGTAATAGGCTACTTTTTTTTAATTTAATAAAATTTAGTATATTATATAGGTATTGCCCGCCAAGTTTACTATAATTTAATACTTTTTCAAATGAATTTTTCTAGAGTTAGGCTTTTTCTAGCATATATTTATAATAAATATTAAAAAGGTTAGTTATATCTTATTTAGTAAATTTGTTTTTTAAAAGATATTTATTATAAAATATCTTTTACTAATTATTAATATACTTTTTTTATATAATATAATCTAGCTACTTTATTATATAACTTAGCTTGCTTAGCCACTAAGTTTTTATGCTTATTTAAATTTTTAGTAATTTTATAATTTAATATATTAACTTATTAATATATACCTATTATTATAAAATTATTTTTAACTTTTACTATTATTATAGCATTAAGCTTTTAAAAATATTAAAATTTTAATAATAAATTATGCTTTTTTTATTATATAAAACCTATAATTAAATTCCTTATTTTAAAAGCAGGCACCAAGATTAATTTATTTAACTTTTAATTAATATTTTTAAAGGTATTTAAATTTTAATAATTTATAGCTTGGGTGCGCGCTGCTTTAAAAGCCTTTATTATAAATTAATTAATATTCCCTACATGTGTGCAAGGTATTAAATAACTTATAGATAATTATATTTGCAACCACCCCTTGTATTTTATAAATTTCTAAAAAATCTTAAAAATAAGCTCTTTTTATTCAAAAATTATAATTATTTTATAAAAAAAGGTTAATACTTAAAATAAATCTAGCCTAAATATTATTACCTTATAAAATACTAGTAATTTAAAAGTGTATTTTTTTACTTAAGGGTTTATAATTCACGCCCTTTAAATAGGATTTTTTTAGTAGTTTATTTAAAGTTATAATTTTTTTTAAAGGTATTATTAGTAATTTTATATATTATAGGCTAAAATATAAAATTTGTTTTTAAATTCTTTTACTTATTAATTTAATTTTTTAAACTACCTACTATTAGTTATTAGCTTATTATAAAAAAAATTAAAATAACTAAATATAATTATCTTATTATTATAGTAATAGCCCTTTGAAAACTTTAGGTTTAATATAACCTAATATTTAACCTTATATTATAAAGCATCCTATTTTAAGTTTAATAAAATAAATATTAGTAATAGTTAGTATATTATTAATATTAAAATAAAAAAATATTTATAAATATTATAATAAAAAGCTTTATTTAGATTTTTATATAAACTAAACTTAATAATAGCCCTAGCTCTAGCGCTTAATAAGGTAAATAATATAAGGCTAAATATATTTTAAAATTTAAATTATTTATAAATATAATTATAATTATTTTTTTATATAAATATTTAAATAAAATATTAAGGTTAAGTTTAGTTATAAAAAAATTTAATATTAAGTAAAAAGCTTATACTTAAAAGTAAGCATATTTTTAATATATTAAAATATAATTAATAAGATCTTTAAGTGGGTTAAAAAATCAACTAAATTATATATTATAAATATTATTTTTATAAATTTTTCAAATACTTTTAAATATTATTTTTTCCTACTTATTTATAAAGCAGGAAAAAGTATAAATAATAATATATTAATTTAATAAAAAACCCTTATAAAAAATAATAAAGCTTTTAGTAAAAAGTTTAAGTATTTATATAGGTGGGAAAAAATTATTATTTTTTAAATACTAATTTCTAAACAGGCCCTTAGATAGTATTTATTTAGTATAAAAAAATAAATTAATTAATAATTTTTCTATTAAAGCAGGTAATATTATAAAATATTTATAATTTTAGTAATTAAGTGCCCGTCCATACTTTTTATTAATAATAAAATAAAATCTATAATAAATTATATTTTTTTATATTATTTATTCTTCATGGTAAAACTTTATAAACCCTTAAAATTTGATAAGTTTTTAAAGTAGTTTAAGCCTACCCTTTAATTCTGCCATGTTATGGTTATATAAGCGGGGTAAAAGTGGGAAAGTAAGAGAAATAAATATAATATACTAATATAATATATAATAAAGGTAAAATTACAAGAAGCAGGAGAGCCCTTTCTTATTTAACTACAAGAGATAGGTCCTTAATTTCCTTTAATTACCCACCAGGGTGAGCCGCTCACCCCCCAAGGGTGACCTACTCACCTTGCTGAGGTGAGCGCTCACCGCGTTCACCTACACCCTGTGGTTGTATGTGATTGTTTGTTTCATGAAGCGTTTGATAATACCAAAAAAATGGCGCACCAATGCGGCCATTCTCTCTTGGTCAGGCTAGACAACATACATTCAAGTGCTACACGTAGTATTAGAACTATCATGTCCTTACTACGCCTACAAATAGGTGATATATGGTATATGTATGTGGTGATTACCATGCTTACTTATCTGCCGCCCAAACCCACCTCCCGCCTAAAAATTAATCTTTACTACTAATAAAACATAAAGCTTTTTAACACATATAAAAGGTATAAGAACCTAAAGTTTTAGTAGTATATTTTATACTAGCTAATTACTTTATATATAAATTTAAAATTTTTAAAAATATTATAATAACTAGATCTTATAGCCTTAATAATTTACTAAAATTAAAATATTAAAAATAACTTTAGGGCTAAGGGGGGGGAGTTTTTTTTAAAAAAAAAGGCCTTTAATATTATTAAAGGCTATTTTAAACCTATATTTTTACTTATTTAGCTATATAAGCCTTTTTTAGTATTTTTTAGCCTTTAACTATATAGCTTTAAAATAATATTTTTTTACATTTATAGCTTATAAGGCCTTATTTTTATTAATTTTTTTAGCTTCCTGCTAGCATAACTTATTTCTTTTAGTAAGTTATATAGCCTTATTTTTTTAAAAAAAATTACAGGCTTGCTAAATTTTTTTTAAAAAAAAATAAAATATTGTATTACTATTTTTAGCTTTTAAAGTTAAAATATAGCCTTAAAACTATACTTTAGCTAGTATAAGCTTTATATAAAAGTAATAAACTATACTTTTAATTTTTTAAATCTTTTAGGTGTAAGGGCTGCTTTTATATTTTTAATAAGTTATTAAATATTTTTTTTAGTTTTTTACTTTTAATATTTTTACTAGGGGATTAATTAATATTAAAATTTTATTTATATTTTTTTAAATTACTTTAATACACGCTCTGGATCCCAGGGGAATAAGCTAGTTAAACTTTATAAATTTTAGATATTTTTAGGTATTAAGGCCTTTATTTAAGCTAGTGAAAATAATTTAAAAAAATTTATTTTAATATAATACTAAGGACTTGGCAAGAATATATAAATATATTTAATTTATTTATATAAGCCTTAATAAAAAAAGATTTAATATTAAAAGTCTGTAAAATATAAATTAAATAAGGTAAATAAATAATTATAAAAATCTTATTAGCCTTATAATAATTTAAAAACTTTATTATTATATAAAAGCCATAATTATTAAAAATAAAACGCTTTTAATACTTTTTTACTTAATTTTTTATTTTTTTATTAAATATATTTTAAAGCTATAAATATTTAAGCTTATTATTTATTTATTTTAAAGATAATAAGATAAAAAAATAATTATAAATATTAATATTAATATTTCCAAACCAGGAGTCTTGTAATTTATTTATAATTAATTAATAAATAAAACCTAGTAATAACTATTTTTTATTAATTAATATATAAATAATAATAATTATTTACTTTTAATTATTATTTTATAAGTATTACTTAAAGCTTTTTTTATAAAGTTATAATTTTTTAAAAAAGATTTTTTTACTTTTTATAATTATTTTAATAAAAAATCCTTTTTTATTTATATTATAAGTATTTTTAAGTAAAACCTTATATTTATTAATTTTATGCTTTAAGTAATTAAAGTATAAAAAGTATTTATATTTTAAATTAGCCTTTTTTAAAAGCATTAATTTTAGTTATATAAGTATTTATAAATTTATTTTAATATTTAATAAGCTAGCGCGAAACCTAGTTATTTATTAGCTTTTTTTAAATAATTTTTTTATAAAGTTTTTAATTATATTATAAAAGTAAAATAAGCCTTTACTAACCTATTAATTAATATACTTTATAAAAACTTTTAATTATTAAATACTAAGTAATAATTAATTTTTATATTACTTTTTTATACCCTAAATACCTTTAAAATATTTAAATAAAGTTATATAATTTATATTAAAGTTTTTAATAATATTTATATATAAAAAAATATTTTTTTAGCTTTAAGAATTTAAAATATTTTATTACTTTATTTATTAAAATAAAAATAAAAAAGTTATACCTGTTTAAATTTTACAAGCAAATATTAGTATAGATATAATTTAGGCGCCAAGTGGGTTTAGGCGGCAGATAAGTAAGCATGGTATATGCTGGAAACGCGGCACAGCGTGGTGATGCTGGGCTTCATGTCAGAAATATATATAACCTCACCACAGCAAATTTCCTTTTTTTTAATCTTTCTGGCGACCACCATGTATTCAAAGAGAATTTCAAGGACCAAGTGGCTCTACCAATCGGGTAGACTCCAGGCGAGCCATGGATCCACATATGTAGGTATCCCGAGCCGAAGAAATGTATATACTATGTACTTCCCTAGGCTTGAGTAGCGAGTTACGTACAAACCTCTCGCCTCTTTTTGTGGAAATCATCAGCAGTGACATGATACCCTTTGCGTAAGGTTTGATGAGCTGTTGGAACCCTGACCGGCCACCATATACATGCACATAATCGCGGTATTTCCAATCGTCAGGTAGATGAAGTGCTCTCCATACACTCCAAAGCTAGCACAGCAAGAGCTAAATCTTAATTTTCTACAATTTTGCCCCCTCTTCGTGGCGAAGCATCCGCCTGACGCCCTCTTGGATCTCTCTCACAATATCCCCCGCGTCCTTGACATTCCGAACTAACCCAACAGACGCACCCGCATACGTAGCAGTCCTCCCATCCGGCCCCCAAGCCTTCTCGCCCAATCTAACCAACTCATCGTGGCGCTTCTTCAGCTCGTCGAAAGACGTGCCAGCCTGATGCTCAATAAACGACCTATTGATGACACCCCGCGGGCTATACTCCTTCGGCCACCCGGTAACCCCGCGTAGGTGGTTGTATAGCAGAGTCCGCGTGGTGCTTACAGCGCCGTCATCGGCCCGGATGATCTCGCGCTGGTAGCCCGGATTTATCTTCGCCTCGGTCGAAGCAAGGAATCTAGTTCCTAGCACGACTCCGGATGCGCCGAGGCATAACGCTGCAGAGGCACCTCGCGCGTCTGCAATGCCGCCTGCTGCTAGAAGGGGAATGCGACCTGCAACAAGATCGACAGCTTCGGGGAGAAGCGAGAAGAGGCCGAGTCCGTCGCTTGCGCGGCCATGGCCTCCGGCTTCTGAGCCTTGTATCACAATCGCGTCGGGCGGCTGTGCTGCCTTCAAAAGTGCCCTGACTTCGGCGAGGGTTCCAACCTGGACCCAGATCTGGGTTTCGGAAGAAACATCGCGGAACCGCCGAGACCAGGTATCTAGGTCCTTAACATCTTTGGGCGCGTAGAGCCACACAACGCACGGCTTGTACTTTTCCACAGCTTGTGTCGCAGTTTCCAGGTCGTCGCTCCAAAGCTGGAAGCCTACACCGACAGGGAGATTCTTTGATGCTGGTAAGGCCAGGTTCGTGGACTTTCTGGTGAGCGCAGAAGCTTCTTTCAGCACTGCTAGCATCTCGTTGGTTTTGATGGTCGGTCCGATGAAGCCGAGGCCGCCGGCCCTTGAAACTGCGACGGCAAGCGCGGGTCCAGCCATTACTCGCATCGGGGCGCTGACGATTAGCGGGCTAGATGCCCATTGGAAACGGGCTGTGAGTTTGGTGGCAAGTGAAGACATTTCAATCCGGGCCCCTGGCGAGTGGATATATTCTAGGAAGAGACGGCGCGAGTTTAAGTCAGGTTTGAATTCTTTGGGAGTTCGCAGGATTCCTACCTATGTCGATGCTGGAGGTGAGATGCCTTGAGAGGTAAAAAGGCCCTGATATCTAACCCGTGCCTGACTTATAGCGATGAACTCTGGATCATCTCAGATCGCAGCGTGGGCGGGGATGACGTGTTTGACTCGGGTACTGCGGGTACTGCGGTTGCGTAGGTACGTGAGCTGCAGACTTGGAGACCGTGAATCATGCTAGGTAATCTTCATAATTCGACAATTGATTCTGTCAGGGGGACGGCCTTTAATGGGGAGTTTTAATTTATGCATCTTGCGCTGGGTTCAGACTTCAATTGACAGGAATACATAGAGTTTATGTGAGAGTCACGGTTAAAATACCCTGGTAGCCCGCGTGCTAAGTGGTTGCAGCAATTTAGTTTAATCCCTTGGAGGATAAAGGTTATTTTATTAAATAGGTATTAATATTATAAAAGAAGGTGCGAATAGCAGGGCTATGGTAGGTCACGTGTAAAAAGGCAAGCTATTTTAAAGCAAAAAAGCGTAGGTCCACGTGACACTACTTTGGCTTTAAGTGGCTATTTATGGGATTAGTTAAAGAAGGGGCAATTAATTAAAAACAGCAGAGCTTGCTTAGTTAAAATTTGCTAACCTAGTTGGTCCCGGAACTAACTTTTAAATTGCAGTCCTAAAGTACTGCAAATGACAACCCAACCTAGTTTCAAATTCCGAACACAAAAACTGTCAGCCAATGGTGGTGTCAGGGCCAATGTTTTTCCGTTCAACGTCACCGGAGCCAATCCACTGTTGGTCCGGAGTTAGCGCCTGAGTTTTAGCCTTAGGCCGCCAAGGCTTGGCATACCTTACTACTATGTTAGGCTATATAACTTAACTAGGTTATTAGTATTTAAGGTTTTAGCTACTAGTTAAGTAAGGCTAGGGTAGGCCTTAAGTATAAGCTAAAGTAAAAACTTATATATAAAATATTTAAATTTATATTTATTTTTTAATTAAAAATAATTTAAATATAATTTAAAAGTTTATAAAGGTGGCTTTAAGGCTAGCCTTTTTTTTAAATTTTTAAGTAACTTTTTTAATATTATTTAATAGGGTTTAAAATACTTTATTTTTATTAATTAAATTTTTTTATTAATATTTTTATTATTAGTAAAGATTTTTAAAACTTATTAGTTTTATAGTTAAAGTTACTTTTACCTATTACTTTTTAAACTTTTTTAATAATAATATTTTAAACTAAATTTTTAAAGGGTAAGTAAAGGTAATTTACAAGCATTTTAATTAAAATTTTTAAAACTTAAACTTAAATAACTAAAAAAGTGTCCTCTTTTTTATTTATACTTAAGAATTTTATTATTATTAAAAATAGTTAAAAAAAAGAACCTAACTTAAATAATTTAATTTATTAACTTAGTAAAATATAGGGTAAAATATATTTTTTACCTTATTATTTTATATTATTATTAAAACCTATTAATTTAAAATTTATTATAACTAAAGGTGTTTTAAAAAAAAGTAGCTTAAAATTATAACTTTTAGCCTATTTATTTTTTAACTTTAATATAATTAATATCGCGTGTTAAAATTAAAATATTTTTTTAAAAAAAATAAAAAAAAGTTACCCCTATAACCTAAAGCTAAAATAATATTAAATTATTAATTTTTATATTAATTTTTTTATTAATCCCCGCGCTAATTTTTTTATTAATATTTTTAATAAGTTTTAAAAAAAATTAATTTTAATATTTTTTTAATTCTAGTTTAAAATTAAGCTTAAATAATTTAAGTTATTATTTTAAAGCTACTTTACCTTTAAAACCTAGTACTAGTAAAGCTAGCTTTAAAGGGTTTAAAAATTTTAAATATATATAAAAAAGGTACTAAAAGGTTATTAAAAATTATAAGCTTTATTATAAAAAAAAAGGCTTTTTAAAAGCCTAAAATTAAGTTTAAAAAGGTTAAAAAGTTAAAAAAAAAAATATAACAAAGCTTAAAATTTAGTTTAAAAATTTAAAAAATTACTTTTATAACGCCTTTAAAAGGTTTTAAATAAATAATAAAAAAATTATATTTATTATTTAAAATACTTTAAAAAACACCTATAATTATTAAAAAGGTTAAGTTAAACTTTAAAATAATAAGTAAACCTAGGTAAATTTTAAAAAATTTATATATATATAAATTAACCTAGTTATAAACTAGGGCCACCACACTATTTAATATTTTTTAATTAAATAATAAAATACTTAAAATACTATTTTTTAAAAACTTTACTTTATAAAATTAAGCTTATACTTTAATAATTTAAAGTTTAAGGTACAAGTACTTACTAAAACTTATAATAAAAATATTTATTTATACTTAAAAAAGTTAAAAAAACCCTTAAAAACTATAATTAAAGTAAATATAATAATAATTTATATAAAATTTATTAATAAGCATAACAAGGCCTTAAAGGCTAAAAAAAAAAGTTTAAAGCTAGTTTTAACTTTAAAAATAAAAAAAATAAAAATAACTTAAAATAAAACTAGAATAGTAGTAAAATAGCTTTTTTAAAAAAGGGAAAAAAAAAGGTAAAAAAAAAGTGGTAACTTACTTTTTAAGAAAAAGAAAAAGCGCTATAAAAAAAGGGTTTTTATTTTAATTATAGTAAATTAGGCTACTTGTTAAAGGCCTATTTAAATAAAAAAAAGCCTAAAAAAAATTAGTAAAAAATAAATAATAATTCCCTGGTCTTAAGTTATTAAAGTTATATAATTTAAAAAAAAAACTACTTTTCTTATTCTTGTAAATTTTAAAATATAAAAAAATAGGGTAAATTAATAATTTAAGGTATTACTTAATATTAAGGCTAATATTAATTTTATTTTAGTTTAATATTTATAAAAGCAAGGTATTAAAATAAATACTAACTATATAATATAACTAGTTTAGTATATTAATAATATTTTTATTTTTTATTATAGGCATTTGCAAGCCCGTACTTAAATTTATAATTTAAAAAAAGTTATAAAAATATTTAACTTAATATATTATATTATTAATTTTATTTATAAGAACTATTAAGTAGTCCTAGAATATTCCTAAATAATTAAATTAAATTTAAACCTTTACCTTATTATAGTAAAATAAACCTAGTAAAATTATATACCTTTTATTAAAATTAAAATACTATAAAAATTTATAAAAACTATGCATAAGAAACCGGTACTTATAATACTTTATTAATTAAAAAAAATTAAAAAAAAAGTAAAGGTAGTCCTGCCACCCTAGTATATTTATTAAAGTAAAGTTTTTTTTAAATAAAAAGTTACTTAACTTTTAACTAGTAAAGTAAAGCATAAAATCTTATTAAAAAAAAATAAAAAGCCTTTATAAGATTTTATTTATAATTTTTTTTAGTATAAGTTATAAATATTAAAAAAGTATTTTAATAAAATATTTAAAAAAAAATAAATTAAGCTATTTTAAAGTAGTACTAAAGTGCTAGTACTTTTTATTTAAAAACTTAATAAATTTTTATATTTTTATATTAACTACCGCGGGTTAAATATAATAACTAATAAAAATTATTATTTATTATTATATATTAATAAGCTAATAAATTAGCTAGTAAATATAAGATATTTTACCAAGCTAGATTTACATAACATGTATTATAAAATATAAATTAAAAAAAAAATAAATAAAAAATAGTATTTTAAACCTATTATAATTATTATAAGTATATAATTATGCCTTTTAGCTTAATAAATACACTAGCTATATTTTAATCCTATATAAATATAGTTATAAGCAGGATTTTTAACAAGTTTTGCATTATTTACCTTAATAATATTTTTATTTTTTTAAAAATAAAAAAAAATATATATTATGTTTAGGAAGTCCTTAATTAATTAAAAAGGCATAATTTATATATAAAATTATTAAAATATAGTTTTTATAAAAAGAAGGTAAAGTTTTTAGGCTTTATTATTAAATAAAAAAAAATATTTATTAATCTAGACCGCAGCTAGACTATTATTAATTAATTAAAATTAATATTATTTTATAAGTTATAAGTTTTTTTAGGCTTTGTAAATTATTTTTAATATTTTATTTTTAGTTATGCTAAAGTAACATGTTTAATAACCTAGCTTTTAGTAAAAATAATAAAAAAATATAAAAGTAGGCCTTTTTTATTTTTTATTAATATAAAAAATATATTTAAAAAAATTAAGTTAAACTTTACTAGGCCGCTGGTATTATAATACTTTAATTTTAAAAAAAAGATTTTTATTATTATTAATATATTAGGGTTTGCTATTACTAGGATTATTATATAACTAAAGTAGGAAAAGTTACCTAGCAGAAAAAAATAGGACTAGTAATATTTTATAATTTTTTATTTTTATTAATTATATAAACTAAAGCTTTATTATAAGATTTATAATTAAAAATTACTTATAATAATTAAGTACTTTAAAAAGTAGTATTATTATTTTAAGGGCTTTTTATATTTTATACACGTGTAATATAATTATAATAACCTATGCTATTTTTATATAATAAAAGTTTTAAATTAAAGGCAGGTATAATAAGTAAAATTACTTATAACTTATAATTTTAAAATTAAGTATAAGCTAGGTAAGTATAATCTAGTAAATATACTATTATAATAATTAAATTATATAATAAAAAATAAAAAGCACTAAGTTAAAATACTCCCTACTTTATAAAAAAAGCTAAGTTTATTTTTTTAATAAACTATTATTAAAATAATACTAAAAAACCTAGCTATTCCTTCACGTGATTAAGCTTATAAGTACCTAAAACTTTTAAGCCTTAAAATATTTATTATAAAGGTAGTAAGTAAAAAAAAAACCACTAGATTAATTATAAATACCCTTTAGTAATAATTAATTATAGCCTAATAAAAAAATACTTTTATAGGTTAATTATAATAATAGCTTAAAGATATAATCCCTATTAATTTAAAATAGGCCTTTTTTATTATTAAATAATATAAAAAAAAACTTTTTTTTTATAAAAATATTATTTATATACCTCCCGTGCCTGTGTTATAATATAAAATTATAAAATAATATTATAATAATTTTTATATAAGCTACTTTAGCTATAAAAAAATTATTAAACTACTTACTTATAAATTTTAGTAGGAAAAGCTTAATAAAAATACGCGTGTGTATATTAAAAAATATTTTTTATATTAAAAATTTAAGGTTTTAAGGCAGCTACTTTAAAAAAGTTTAATATTTTTTTTAATATTAAATATATTATAAAAAAATATTTTTATAAACTTTATTATTAACCTACCTTTATTAAAGTATAAAGGGCGCGTTTATAATATAATTTTAATAATTATAAATTAATTTAATAAAAAAGTAAAATATCTCCCTACCACTAATAAAATTACTATAAAAAAGTTAGCTAACTTATTTATTAAAAAAATTATATATAATATAGGGTTGCCCCAAAGCATAGTAATAAATTAAGATTTACTTTTTACTTTAAAATATTAAATAGCCTTTTATTAAGCGCTGCGTATTAAGTAATAACTTAATATAGTATATTATTTTTAGTTAAATAGTTAAACCAAGCGCTAAAACTAAATGTTTAAGGTGTATTTATATATGTATTATAATTATTAATAAAGTAATTAGGTATTATACTTACTACTAGCACGCTTTACCTATAATAATTTAAAAAATAACTTAACTAGCTATGCTCCGCTTATAGTAAGCCATGGGTAAAAACTAGTAGTTTTTAGGCTTAAAAACCTAGGGGAATTAATATTTTATTTTTTTATTAAAAAATACTTATGCTATTTAAAATAGCTTTATAAAAATTTATAAAATTATATAAATAAAGTATAAAAAAAGCAAGTGCTTTATTATAATTAAAAATATTATTTAATAAAATTTAAGGTTAGAAATAATATTTTAATATTTTTAAAAAATATTAAATTAATATATTTAAATAAAAAACTTAACTTAAAGTATAATAAACCCTTTAAAATTAAATTTATTATTAAAAAATAGGTGTATTAGCTCTGGCTTACTAGTATATATAGTTAGTTAAAAATTTATTTAATATTTTATATTTTTTTAAAGCTATTTATATAGTAAGATAAGCCTAAAAAAAAAAGTAACTACTAACTATAAAATTAGTTAATAAAAAGGAAAAATAGGAAGTTAAGGCTATTTTTAAAAGATAATAAATTTATAAATATAATAAATTTTTTATTAAGTAAAAGGGCTAGCCTAGTTATAAAAACTTATAAAAACTACTTTTTAATTTTAAGCATGCATAAAAAGCCCTAGTAAATTATAAAAAACTAGCTATAATAATACTAGTTTATTACTAATTTAAAAAAAAAAGGTAATAACCTTACTAAATTAAATACTTTTTTTTACTAGGTTTTAAGGTTAATAAACCACTAGTATTATTAAAAAATTATTAAACTATTATTTAATTACTACTAGTTACCTATGGCTTTAAAAAGGGGTATAAAATTTTTTATTTTATAAGGTTTTAAAATTATACCCAAGGCCATAAGTAAAGTAATTATTTTTTTTATTTTTTTATAAAATTTTAAGATTTAATAAATTATAGCTAGATTACCACTAGCTTGGTATTAAAACTTATTTTAATTTATAATTTAAAATAAAAAACTATATTTATGTTAAAGTTAAAATATTAAAAAAAAGAAAAATTTCTTATTTTTTTTAAAAAAAAAATAATAACTAACTACGCGGTAAGGCTATAATAAAAAATTACTATTTAATATTAAAAGTAGGAGCAGGGGCCTTTCTAGGCATTTTTTTTTTATATTTAGTATTTTTTAAAAAAAAAGGCGTAACGGGCTTGTTTTTTAAAAAAAAATATTAATAAACTAGTAATTATCCTAGCTATTATTAAAATAGGCCGGGGGCTATTTAGTAATAAGTTAAAAAAATTAAATAAGCTTTTAAATAACTAAAGCTAATACCTTTATTATATAAACTTTAGTATTTATTTTTTTATTATAGGCCTTTATTACTAGTTTAACCTAATAATTAAATATATTTTAGTAATAAATATATTTATTATAATTACTAGGGTTTATTTATTATAAAAAAATAATATTTTTTTTATATAAAATAGCAGGGGGAGGCAAGTACCCTTATTATAAATATAATAAAAGTAATTACACCCGGGGGCTGGATAAATATAGTTATTAAGGTTATTAATTAACTTATTATTTTTATATACTTAAATATATTTTATATACTATAAGTAAACCTATTTTTTATTAGCTAATATTTATATTAAAGTTATTTTACAAGCAAACTAGCCAAGAATAAAAAGTACTTATAAAAAAAAAAAGCTAAAGGCTAAAAAAAAAAGCTTAAGGGGGTGATAATATAAAACCTATAATAAGGGTATTAGTAAGGGTAAAGGCTAGCATAGCGCTAGGTAAAATAAAAAAAGGTAAGTTAAAAGGTATAAGGGCTATAGTTAAATAATAAAGTGGTTATTATAAAATTAAAAATTAATATATTTAGTAAAGCGCTGGCGGAGCGCCACTAGTTAATAATTATTAAAATAAAAAAACTTATTAAATTATTATTTATAACCTTATTATATATTTTAAAGGTGCTTATTAAATATAAATTATACTAGTTATTACTATTATTATTATTACCTAAGAACTAATTAAAATTAAAGTTTTTAAACCTAAAGGGGGATAAATACTAAAAAAAAATTAAGGATACTAAGGGCTTTTAAAGTTAATAAAAATATTATATTAAAGGGGTTTTATAATTATATTACTATAAAAGTTTAAGGGGTAAAGGCAGGGGTATTTTAAATTATTATAGTTATAGTAAGGCGCTTTTTTTTATTTATTAAAAAGCTAGGGCAGCGCCCGAAAGGGCTTTTTTTTTAACTATAATAAAAAAAAAGGTAACTTTTTATTTAGTAAAAAGTTTAATAAGTTTAAAAGTTTATAAAACTATAAACTATATTATAATTTATACTTTTATACCAGGTACTATTAAAACGCCGCCTTTCCCCTTTTAATTATAAATAAATATTATATTTTATTTAAGCACTATAAATAATAAAAATAAGATATTAAATTTAATATATTAAATAATATTTTAATAAAGTTAAAAATAGCAATAATAAAGCTGTGTTTAATATTAATATTAATAATAATAATGGTATTTTATTATTATCTTTTTTTAATTTAGCGGTGGGTCGCGGACAACCCTTTAATTAAAAAAAAAATTATTAAGGCTAATATTTTTTTATTTAATATTACTAGAGCTAATTTATTATTAGTTTAAAGTTAGTATTTAAGCTTTAGCTTTAGGCTACTAAGGCTTAACATACCTTACTATTATATTAGGCTATATAACTTAATTAGGTTATTAATATTTAGGGTCTTGGCTATTAATTAGGTAAGGCTAAGATAGGCCCTAAATATAAACTAAAGTAGGGACTTGTGTGTAAAGTATTTAAACCTATATTTACTTTTTAATTAAAAATAACTTAAGTATAGCTTAAAGGTTTATAAAAATAGCCTTAAAGCTAGCCTTTTTCCTAAATTTTTAAGTAACTTTTTTAATATTATTTAATAAGGTTTAAAATACTTTATTCTTATTAGTTAGATTCCTTTGTTAATATCTTTATTATTAGTAAAGATCTTTAAGACTTGTTGGTCTTACAGGTGGAGATCGCTTAGTTCAATAAGGAAGCGCTGCAGCGCTTTAACAGCGCTTAGGCGCCTTAGACAGTCTTAATTAAAATACTGCAATGCCTACCACTAAATTACTTGCCTGTATAATTATAATATTTATAATTTTTTAAATATTATAAAGTGTTAATAAAAGTATTTAAAATTTTTATTATTTTTAAAAGCTTAAATTATTTATAAAAACCCTAGTTAGCTTTAGCTTTTAAATATTATTATATTTTTTATTTAATTTTCTAGTATTTATTTAATTAATAACTTTTTTTTATATAATATTTAAAGGGCCTTATAGTTATAAGCCTGGAAAATTACTTAATAATTTAATTTATTAAATTTTTACTTACCTTTTTTAAACTTTTTAAAGCTATTTATATTTCTTAAGTACCAGCCCTTTTATTATATAAAGGCCTTTTATAATTAATTATTTTTTATACCTAGAAAGTTAAATATTAATTAAACTTTAACTTTTATACTTAATTTAAAAATTATTATAAGCTTTATTACTAGTGCCTTAAATATAATAATTTTTTTAAAGTTTAAAAAAAACTAGCTAGTGTGGTATAGCTATATTTTATATATTATAATTATTATAAAAGTTTAAAAGTATTTTAATTTAAAAGTAACTTATTAAACTTTTTTTAAAGCTTTTTTAACTTCCTGGAGATAATACTAATAAAAAGGTATTTAAAATATTTAATTAAAAATAAAATTATGTTAAGCATGTTTTTTTAAAAATTTAAAATATTAATAATATTATATAAAAGTTAATTATACTTTTTATTTAGTAACTTGTTAAGGATAAGCTTATTATAAAGGTTTTTATTAAATTAAAGTAATAACTTACTTTTATTAATTTTAAAATTAAACTTAAGGCCTTTAATAGTTATATTACTACCTTTATTATATTAATTTAATAAGAAAAAGTTACTTAATAATTTTAAAATTATAAATATACTTATTAAAAAATTTTATACCTTAAGTAACCTAAGGCTAATAATAAAATAGCTAATATAATATTTTTAAAAATTATTAATAAATACTTAATAGCCTATACGGAGCGCTATATAAATTAATTAAATTATAAAAAACCTAGTAAAATTAATTATTTTACCTTTATTTTTAAGTTTTAATAATATTTTTTTATTACTAATAGCTTTGCTAAAACCTTTATAAAAAAATAGCCTTTACTATACTTACTAAAAAGTTAAATTAGCCCTTTACTAGTAATTTAAATACTAAAAATTTTTTTATTAATAAACCTTTCTAGGCATTAACTAATAATAAACTAATTTATTTTTATAAATATAAGCATGTTATAAAGTTTTATTATAACTTTATATATTCACGCTATTTAAAGTTTTATAAAATAAATAAAGGTTTAAAAAAAAAGATTAGCAAAGCACTTAAAAAAAATAATAAATATAGTAAAAAGCTCTAAAAGTTAAAGGTTAAAAATACTAAGCTTTTTAAAAATAGGAAAAAAAATACTAAGAACTAGAAAGCTTAGTAAAATAATTAAAAAAATATTTAATTTATAATTTTTAAAGAATACTATGGAGCGGCCCTAGTATTTAGTATTTTAAGTAATTTAAAACTTTAAAATACCTTTATTTTTAATACTAGTGTTTTTATCCATGTTTATAATAATTTTAACTATTTTATTTTTTTAAATTAATCTTAAGGTAATAATATTTAAGCTAAAAATATAATTATAGTTATATAAGGCTATCAATTAGTTTTTATTTATTTAAAAGTATTTAATAAAAAAATTATATTATTTATATTATATAAAATTATATATATTTTTAAATTTTACCTTAATATTATGGCAGCAAGGCCTTTTTAAAAAGTTAAATATACCTAAAATTTTAATACCCTAATACTTAAAAATAATAAACTAGTTTTTTACCTTAAAAATTATTTCTTAGGCCTTTAAATAGTAAAACTAAAAAAAAGCTTTTTAAAACTAAAAAAGGCTAACGCTCTAACTTAATAAAAAGTTAAAACTTTAACTTAAAAAGTATAGTTTTAAAAAGATTTTAAAGCTTTTTACTAATATTTAGATAAATATATTAATGATAAAGCGCTTAAGCATCTTCTTATAATAATATAAAAAGTTAGTATTTTTAATTTTTAACTACTTAAGTATTATAATACTTACTAGGTTAATTAAACTTCTTAATAAATATTTAAATAGCCTAAAAAACTAGTTACTAAGCTATTTATTTATATTTATACCAATTTTATTTTTATAAAGCTAGTAATAAATAAAAATTAATAAGTAACTTATTTTTATAATATATTTTTTAAAATATACTAGGCCTATACTTACTAGCTTAAAAGTAATTATAAAAATATTATTAAATAATTTATATAATTTATATAAAACTATTATAAAGTTACTTCTAAATTCCTATTTAATAATAATAAATCTATTTTTAGTAATAATATTCCTAACTTTACTATTTTTAAAGGCATTTTTTAAAACTAGTTTACTTTATATTTTTTATTTTAAAATAGTATGGCTAAGCGCTCCGGAGGCATCCTAATTTAAAAAGCTAAAATAATAACTTTATATAAAAATATTCTGCTTAATATATAGCCCTAGGTTATAAAAGTAGTAGCTTATATTAGTAATTAAATTTTTATTAAAGTTATTAGTTAAATAACTTTATAAAAAAAACTTACTAATAAAAAGCCTTATATTTTAAGTATTTAAACTATTAGGTGTTTTTTTTAGGTAAGAAAATCCTGGGAAAAAGGCCTTTATAAAATAAAGCTAAGGGCCTTACTTAAATATTTTATAGGTTATTAAGCCTTAAATATTTAGTAAATTTAATTTTCTTAAAATTAACATGTTAAAGCTTATAAAAATATTATTTTTAATAAATCCTGGCTTTATAATTTATAAAAACTATTTCTTACTATTAATATTTAAATTAATTTTTTTAAATTATTAGTTAAGATTTTTAAACTGCCCTCTTACCGCTGCATTATTAAAAATATAAACCTAAATTTAAACTTTACTAAATTCTTTAAAAAAAAATAAGGGTATTCCAACAACAAGCAAGCCAAGGATAGTAAAGATATTTAAAAATAAAAATATTAAAAAAAATAAAAATAAAAAAAGATTTAAGTATAAGGTTATACCTAGGCCTGATTTTAATAAAATTAAGGCCTTTAATTTATTAAAAAACTTATTACCTTTTTTTACTTTAAACCCTATTTTAAAACCTTATTATTATAAAAGTTTTATATAAAAATTAATATTAGCTAGTTTTTTTAATAAGTTATTATAGCCCTTATAATAGGTTACATGCTTTTAAACTTAAAAAAATTTATTTTTAAACCTAGCTAATTAATAATTATTATAAAAAATAAAATAAGCCCACTCCTAAACTCCTATTTATTTTATTATTAAAAATATAAGGGGAGGCAGGAGACCAAGAATTAAACTTATTATTTTTTTTTAAATAATTAACTAAATAAAGGCTAGCACCTTAAAATAATTAAAAAAACTTTAAGTTTTACTTAGGTGTTTTAATAAGCTACACAAGCTATATTATTATTATAATTATTTTTAATTTTATTTCCTATAACTATATATAATTTACCTTTTTTACTTTTTATTAAAACCCTAAAAAAAATATTTTTATTAAAATAAACTGCTGCCTTCTTCCAAGCACTAAAAATTTTTTAAAAATTATTTACTTAAAAATATATTTTTTAAAGTTATTAACCTTAAATTAAATAAACTTAAAAAAATAAAAGCATGGGAGGTAGTTAATAAATAAAAAGTAAGTTTAAATAAACTAATTTTTTTATTATAAGTATTTATATATAAGTTTAATATAAATAGCTACTTTTTTAAGGCTAAAGCTTAAATTTATATATATAAAAATCTTAAATTAATTAATTATAAAAATAATTAAGTAGCTATAATTTTTACCTATTTTTTTAAGTTATTATAACACTTATTACCTTTTTTAATATAAATATAAAATAATATAATATTATTAATACCTTTTTTAATACAGGCCTTAATAAACTTATATACTTTTAATTTTTAAATAACTATAAGTAAAAAAAAAAGCTTTTAAAAGCTTTTAAAATTATTTATAGTCTTAAAAAGTCTTTTTATTTTTAATAACTTAATTTAACTACTATTTTATATAAATTTAGCTTTATTATAATACCTAAAAAAATACCTTTTTACTAGTAAGTTAATAATTTTTTTAGTATATATAAATAATTTTATTTTTATAAACCTTCCTACTAAGCAAGGCCACTTTATAATAATTATTTTTAAAAAAAAAACTTTTAGTAAAGTACAAGCTTTAGCATTTTAATAAAGCTAAATAATTTTTAAAAATTTAAATTTTTTAAAATAGGCCTTAGCGCAAGCTTTAGCTTTTTTAAAATTTTTATATTAAAGTTATTATAAATTAATTTTACTTAAATATTATAATTTAG
>NW_020797888.1:3204672-3447298 GCF_003369625.1 Aspergillus mulundensis
CCTTTAAAGTAACTTATTAATAATAAAAAATTTTTAAAGTTATGTAATTTAATTTTTAATACTAACTTTTAATTTAATATAATAATAAATAAATAATTAATATTTTTATTAATATTAATATATAATTTTACTTAAAGCTTTATTATATTAATATTTATAATTTATAGCTTAAATAAAAAGTTTAATATAAAAACCTTTATATTAAATAAACCCTTATTAATTAAATAATTATAAATAGCCTTATAAAGGCGCTTATTAAGTAATAATATTAAAAATTTATTAAAATACTAGGTTTAGTAAACATTTTTAACCTTATTTTTAATTAATTTAAAAATAAGTAGGTGTTAAGGGGGCGTGTTAACTAATAATAAAAATTACTTAATTTAATAAAAAAGTATTATAATGCTTTAATAATACTTAAATACCTTAGGTAATTTTAATTAAAATATTATAATACTTATTACTAAATTACTTGCCTGTATAATTATAATATTTATAGTTTTTTAAATATTATAAAGTGTTAGTAAAAGTATTTAAAATTTTTATTATTTTTAGGAGCTTAAATTATTTATAAAAACCCTAGTTAGCTCTAGCTTTTAAATATTATCGCGTTCCTTATTTAATTCTCCAGTATTTATTTAATCAATAGCTTTCCTTTGCACGGTATTCGAAGGGCCTCATAAAAGCCATATCATCGAACTGATCTAGGATTCATTGCTACTTAATTATGATGGACCAAGGACATGAACTCACGTTGAAAAGTATTGGACTACGGAAGAATAGCCACAGAACGCTATCCAGCGCGGCGCCGTAGCCGCGGCCCAAGTCTATCGAAGACGAAGGGGATCGGGACCAGTGCCGCGGCTAGACAGCCGAGAAGGGTCCCAGCCCATTGTACTTGCATGTTTTCGAACATCTGACGCGTGAACAGGGGAAATCCTGATGCGAAGGCCGAGCGGAGCATGATGTTGGCTGCGACGGCGGACGCGGCACTATGAAGAGAATTGTGAGAATTGAACAAGCGGTTGTTTGTTGTGTCAAAAGACAGATGTGATACTTACACCGGCAGGTAGGCGTCCACAAGATAATTGAAACACGGCAGGAAGATGCAAAGGACACCGAATCCGATAGGAATCCCGGCGGTTGCTGGGGCGGCCCAGTGGATATCAGGCGTGAATCCGGTCCAGCCAAACCTAAACCTCGTTTAGACATGTTTAGGACCCTCAGAAAAGACACGTACCAGAAGAGACCGACAGTAAATACTGGGGCACCTATCATGGTTGGACGCAGCCGCCACTCTGGGACAGGGACGTTTCCGTTCTCTTGCAAATCCTTGGTATACTGCCTCTGTTGCGAGAGGATAAAGCCAAGGGCCAGGACGATGCCGACAATGAGCCCGACGAACATCAACCCAGCGGGTCCCGGGCCCAGGCCATGAATATGCTCAAAAACATATGGATATGCCTGAAGTAACGCATAGACCAGGCCATAGATGAAGGACATGTAAAGCGAGAGGAGGAGAAGTACGGGCTCGGTGATGAGGAGTCTCAGCGGCCGCGTCAAGTACTTTTCGACCAAGGTGCGGACCTCGAGCTCAAGCTCTTCTTGTTTCGCGTGGATGGCCCAGTTTCCTGATCTTTTTCGAATAGACGAAGCTTTGTCGATAAGGAGACAGGGAGGGTAGGTCTCTTTCAAGTAGAACAGTGATAGTGCGCCGATGGCTAAGGCGAGGATAGCAGGTATATAGAGCGTCCATCTCCAACCAAGGGAGCTGGACACGGTAAACCTACCAGCAATGGGAGCTATGAACGGCCCCCCAAATACTGTCAGTGCGTACAGAGAAATAGCGACACCTCGGTAGGTGTTGTTGTATAAATCGGCGAGCACCCCAGGCACCACATTTAGTTGACTGGCGCCGCAAACTCCTGCGAAGAATCGACAGATGATCAAGGTCTGGACATCTGTTGCGACTGCACATGCGATTGTAAGTATCCCTTGGCCAACAATTGCAATCACCAGAGGTATCCTTCGACCCCAGAGTTCCGACATTGGTGCCCAGACCAGTGGGCCAGTTGCAAAGCCGAGCACGAAGAGAGTCGTACCAAGTGTTATGACTTCTCTTCCAACGCCAAACTCACTACCTACTGGCCTTGACTATGCCAGGGGAGAACATAGCGCTGTTTAACGATGCGATAAACGTGAGGTATGAGGATTCAGAGGGTCATCCGGCCCTTCAAAGTCGACCAGGTAACGCTCGCGGTCTGGAAGAGCTGGCGGGAATGGTCTTCCTTCGCCGATTGGGCCTTTCTCGCTATCCTTTTCCACCTCGGCAGAGAACATCGTACCGTGCTTACTCACCTGCCGCCGAAACCCACCTGCCGCCCGCATTTCCCCATATAAACTTCTTATTTTTAATTTATTATAACTCAGCCAAATTTATAGTAAAATAAATAAAATTTAATACATAAAATATTTAAATATTACTTTTAACTTTAAATTTATTAATTTCTTAAAAATAAAAATATAATATTAAAAAAAATAACTAAAAAGTTTTAAACTTTTATATAAAAGTATTAATTAATATTAATTTATAATAATTAAGAATTTTTATAAAAAAAATATATAATTTAATAAACTAATATATAAATTATAAGTATAAATAATTTTTATATAATAATATATATTTTTAAACAACTTTTTATTATAAAATAAAAGTTAAAATTATTTTTATAAAAACCTTATATAATATAAAAATTATTAATATTATTTTATATTTTTTTTAATATAAATTTTTTTAGGAAGGTTTATTTTTATATTAAAAAATTTCAATATTTAAATTTACATATATTAAAAATAAAAATAAAGATTTTTAATTTTTAATTTTTAAAATATTTAAATTAAGTAAAATTAAGATATTTACTTAATAAAACTATAATTAAAATATAAAAAATATATTTTATATAAAAAAATACTTAAATTTTATATATATAAACTTACTTTCCTAGAAATATTAAAATAAATTAAAAAAATATTATATTAAACTTTATTTATTTATAATAAGTTTTAGATTATTTAAAACTATATAAAATATATTTTATAATTAAAATTTATAAAATAATTACTAAAAATATTTTATTTTTATAATATAAATTTAAAAGTTATAATTTATTTATATATATTTATTATTTTTTAAAAATAAATATTTTACTTAAAAATTAACTTTTAGTTTATTTTTTAGAATAACAAAAAGAATTATTTATAATTTTTTTTAAATTATAATATTTTTATATATTAAAAATATTATTTTTTATTTTATTTTATTAATTTATCCTTTTTTAAAATTATTATTATTAATTTTTTTATAATAATATATAAAAACTATTTTTTTATTTTATTTTATATTTACTTTAAAATTTAAATAAAAATTTTATATAATTATTTTTAATACTATAAACTTATAGTATATAAATTTTTTTTTAATTTATATATATATATTTTATTATATATTATACTTTTAAAATATTAAAAAATTTACTTATATTTTCTTACCTTTATTTATAATAAATATACATAGAATTTTTATTTTAAAAGTAATTAATTATAGTGTATTTCTTTCTTAATATAAAACTTAAAAAATTATTAAAATACCTCTTAACTTGGGCGTGTTAGACATATTTAAAAGTATAGACTTTTTAATATTTTATATGAAAAAAAGCGGGCGCCAGGTGGGTTTCGGCGGCAGATGAGTAAGCACGGTAACTGACTAAGCGGACCTCGTGAGAGCCTGAAAGCTGTGCCATATTGGCCGTCTCTATGGACTTCTACAACCTTCCCTTCCAGACCGAGTACTCGCTTTGTTCCGGAGAGCCCTTCACTCCGTCCGAGACATGCTGACGGCCTGTTGCCCATGGCAGCACATCGCCAACGTCCCCTTCCACATCATCACAATACTCCTGGAAATGGACACCTGCGCTTCGCTCACATTACTTGCGAAGGCAATGGAGACACTAAAGGCGGTTGCTTTAATATATAACACCGCCATAATATAGGAGGCTTATACCACTGCTTGATTCCTAGTCTTCCTATACCAGAACTGATAATCCCGCAACGCGCAGTTATTAAATAGCGTGCTTAAAGCAGACTATCAGCAAGAGTCTTAGCCTGGCACCGCTGCAGCGGGCCCTGGTCAGGCGGTGCAGACCTTACTGCCGCGTCGGAGCCTAAATTTAGACAACATGCCGCTGTTAAAGGGTTTGGTTGCTGACATGTCTGGACTCCAGGAATTAGATCTGGACTTTAACCAGTTCTTAAGTTTTAATATGTTTCGGCCGATGATCGGTGCTGATTGAGGAAACTAAGACAGCCACCCTGGTTTTATAAAACCACCGTGGTAGTCTTGGCCACAGGAACAACTTAAATATGGGTAAGCGCAAGTGCGGGAATAACCTGCTCATTATATTAAATTACTTCCAGCAAACTAACACCGGCGTGCCAGGCATGATTCATTACAACCGGAAAGATCGTGAAAAACCTCACCAGGGAGCTGCACAGTGTCTGATGAAATCGGGCATGGAAAGGGCAGAGAAGGGAAACCTCCCTGTTTGTTTATCGGCAACGCCTGCGGGGGTTCCGGTATATAAGAGTCTGGGGTTTCAGACTGTTGGGACTTGGAGATGGCGGCCTGAGCAGGAATCTGAGTGGGAGATGCTGCAGTGGGATCCAATAGGTGAGCACCAGAGTGAGGTCTCAATTTGTACCTTAAGGATCGCAAGTCAGAAGAGGTACACAAATTACTCCATTGATCTTGGGAGGAATCCGGATGATCCTGTTTCAAGCTCACACAAGGACCCTTGACATTAACATCGCTCATACAACCGCACTGGCCTGTGGTCACTATCGCGGTATGGATTTAGATCAAAGTTGTCGATTGAAGATCTCTCATTTTGCAGCGACAACTCCGCCCCTTTCCACCTCTTTAACTATAGGTATTCAGATGTCATAGCCAAGGTCTGAGGGGAGACTGCCTAGCATGGATGCATAGCGTAGCAGCCGCGCTGGAAGGACTCCACCCCGTAACGCTCAGCATTGCGTCCGCTTCAACACGTTTTATATACATTCATAATGGCCTTGCGGGTGAGCACCCCGTCTTTAATCCATTATCTGGCTAAGCTCAGTTCCTGTGTCATACGGTTCTTGTTTCGGGGCATACGAGCCGAGCAAATCAGCCACTCACACGCACCTATACCAGCGGCCCATATATCCAGGCAGGGAGCCTTGCCCCATTGCATATCCTCAGCCGCAACTCGAACCTCAAGTTATCCATATGATGCCAGGCCAGAACCACCAACCAAATCAATCAGACATTATGACACCGCGAACTCGCTACATCCTATCTTCAAGACGCGCAAGGGATGCAACCAGAAGAGTTAAGCTCTCGTTCCATTTCCCTAAATCCAAGCTAACCATGACCGATATCCAGACACTTACTCTCTCCGCACGCGCTGCCTTCATCGCCTGGCGCCTGGTGACGAACCCCTGGTTCGTCATGCAACGCACCGTCCAGCGAATCCTAGACATCGACGATCCGCCCCGTCAAACCGCGCGCCTTGTCCGCTGGCAGGCGGATAAGAAGGTCGAGTATCAGTATGTTGGGGTCGTGGTGCGTCTGCCTCCATCGCTCCTATACCTCCCTGTCAATCGTATCCATGCATATCATGTTCATCAGCACAGGGCTCCCTCGTCGCATCCTCCGTCTCCGGCTCTCTGCAATGGGCAATTTCCAGCTCGGAAAATACATTCTGGCTCGTTTTGGCGTTCTGGTATGGGGCGCTGGCGCTAACGCTGTTCTGCGTTATTGGGGCGTTTTACACAAGTATTTTGGTGTCGAGTTTTGATTTGCGCGACGATGGTAATGGGGATGTCGAGCGGCTCCTACTTTCTCTTCGCGGACAGGCCAGAAATGACGAGGACGGTGGGGGCATGAATGGGCCGCCTAGACGGCGGATGCTCTTTGTCCTCCAAGCACCGATTATGTTGCTCAGTTATTCGATCTTGTCGTATCTCGTGGGGCTACTGCTGTGGATTGTGGCGCCGCTTTGGCGCGTGGGGGTCTTTGAGAATGGGCAGCTTTGGGTGAGTTTAGTCCATTACTCTGTTGTTCAGTATGAACGGATCAAGGAGAAGTATACTAATGGAATTGGCTGCGTGTAGATTTTTATTATCTTTCTAGGGTACCTCATGGTCTGGGCGGTTACATACTGGATGGTCTGCTTGGAGATGTATCCGGCGGCCTAAATTGAACCCAGTTTCCTGAACAAAACCACTCGTACATAATGGATGGCTCAAAGAGCAGTTCGAAGAACTCGCAGTCAAGAGTCCTACCTCCCCTTCTGCATCACCTCTCACAACTGCTGATTAAACGTGATAATGCCCTGAATCCTCACAGAAGCAGTCAAACACGACGCATCCCCAATAACCGATGTCAGGTACGAATTGCAGGTGGTGTCCGAGTACACATTCATCTTCGGCGCCCAGCCGTTCCTCGTATACCCATTGTAGCCGTAGAACGAGGCGGAGCTGTGCACTGTTAGTCCACTGGGTATCAAACGAAGTAATAGAGAAATGGTACGCGGGGTGAGACCTACTTGGCATAGTCGGTAACCTTGTTGCACCCGATGTTGTATCCAGTCTGCGCGGGACAGGTATCCCGCTTCGCCAACGTCCCGGCTGCAGGCGCGTCTCCGGCTGCATCTGGAGCTGCATCCCGCTTGGCGTAGTACTGGTAGCCAGAGCCGTAGCCGTAGTAAGGGTAGTAGGAGTTGTAGCCGTATCCATAGCCGTATCCGTACCACTGGCGGGCTTCGAGGGTGGAGGTGCCATTTGCATCTGCAGCACCGCTTTCGATCACGGAGGTGTTCTCTGGCTCTTCGAGGAGGGTCTTCCAGCGCGAACTGTGGATCCAGACGGGGCCCACGCCGGGGCGGATCGCGACGGCCCACTCCTCGTTGCCGAAGAAGTTGTGCGATGACAGGGAGTGGTCGATGGTTGTGTCGGTGTCGCGGGCGGAAAGGCCTGTTGGGACAGTGGAGAGGTCGATTTGGAAGTGTGGTGTGTTGTCGGGGGTGAGGTCGGGAGATGGGGTGGATGGGGCGGCAGAGGCAGTTGATGCCAGGGTTAGGCTGAGGGCCGCGAGGTCAAGGAGGGAGCGAGATAGCTTCATTTTGGAAGGGATGAGTTGAACCAGGTAGTTGGAGGAATGGAAAGATGATAGACTATAGAGCCGTGGACGTCCAGGAGCTATATATACCAGTGGACATTGTTATTGTTTCCATGTATACAATGCTCTGGTGGATCACCTGAACCCTAAGAACCAGTGAGAGAACCATGTAGAGATCGGAGTGGATGGTCGTTAGTTTGTCACCTTTACATAACGCCCTAGCATGAAAATTCTTCCTCTTCAGCCGCGATGGTTCCTTGGGTTCATCATTATCTGGCGTACCGGTGTGATTTGCCGCTGCATTGTAACCCTTACCCAACAATTTGTAATGGGCGCTAAACGCTGTTGAGCCTGGCGGACTCCACCTGAAGGGCACTTAGGGCCCTTAGGGCCCTTAGGGCCCTTAGGGTCAGTAAGGTTAGGCATGGACAGGCCCGAGGCGCCGCTAGCAGGCTCTGCGCCCCGCTTAGGTCCCTAGAGGCTAGAAGACTAGAACATTTGCCTCTTCCTCATGGTGGCAAGGGCTTGATTCTTCCTTTTGACCGCGCTCCTATCGCAATCCATCCAACCTCGCGTTCTTCTCAACCTACTGTCTGCCTAGGAGAGTAATGACAAGAATGGACTCACGCGCAACATACGAGAAACTCAACTCGGCGGAAAATGCGAGCATTGAGAACAACCAGAGCCGGAGCCAGTCGTGGCCATATTCCAAGCGCCCCTCGGTAGCAACATGTTTCTTTGCCTTCACGACCGTCCTCTTCAGCGCCCAGTCGCTGTATCTATGGGCGAAATATAGACAAGCGCTGGCGCCCACGTGTACCAACGCTTTCGATGCGGGATACCCAACAGAATGGGGTGAGCTGCAACATGATCCCCGCTGCGAATTCATCTTACAAAGTCTTTCTTCAGGCCCGGTGGTCGAGTCAATCGAGCTGGAGCAAACTACCTTCACCAGCCCGCTGCGCTACAACGCGTCCTCGAAACAGCTGTATCGTGACTTTGATCCCACCCAGCCCCAGTACATCGGTCAGCCCTCGCCCGATGTTGACGCTGCATGGGATAGTCTTTTGGGCGGTACGTCTGTTGCAATCAGCCGTGTACAGTCGAGACGATCTTTTCTGACCGGCAATAGGACAGTTCCTGCTCCTCAGCGACGACGAAGCAGCGGGACTCGATGACCCGGTCTTGGTTGATGGTCGCTGGGTGGGAGAGTAAGTAGCGCCCCATGAGATCTATGTTTCGTTCCAGGACTGAGAAGCATACTGACACCGTCCAGGGTCGAGGTAATGCACTCCCTCCACTGCCTAAACACGCTGCGCAAGGCGCTCTCACCAGAGTACTACGGCCCCGCGCATTCGGCGCATCTCGGTATGTGAAGGATGCTCCAACCTGGGAGATTGTATTAACGCTGGTTGCCCGCAGAGCATTGCTTCGAACAGGTCCGGCAAAGTCTCCAGTGCGCGGGTGATCTGACGCCCGTGGTTTTAAGACCCCTTGGCGAGATCGAGAGAGCTGTGGTCGTGGGGACCCCCATGGTGCATACGTGTCGGAGCTGGGATTCGTTGAGGACGTGGTATACACGGCGGGGAGAGGAGAGCGGGACGGTGGGTTAGGCAGGGAACGTATGATTCGTGTATAAACAGTGCTTCATAGAGTGAATCATATGGGTGTATTTTTAGTCTGCTTCAAAGAACTCCTGGGCTCAACAAGACTGAGCAGGACGAGGCTGGGCGGCTTATTGATTTCGGGCTTAACAAACATCTAATCAACTCCCTTTGCCTGGTTAACGTTCTGGGCAAGAAACTAAAGAATGCCTTACCTATACTAAGTACCATCGATCCAAGACTTTTTGGTATATTTATCGAGTTAGATCACGAGTACCTAGCACTTTGAATAGAACATTAACAGGTGTCTCGCCAGACCAATGTTTGCCACATCAATGTTAAATCCATCATTCATCATCCCTCGCCTTGCTAACCTTCAGCAACTCCAGATAAACACCTAAAGGCGACGCATTCATCAGCCTGATACCATAGAGGATAAGATGAAACATACCAGCAACCCCCCACCTCCCACTCAACAACCTCAGAACTTCCTCACAAAGCCCCTTCCACACCTCCAGCTCGGGACTATTCGACTCAAGCGCCATCCAGATGATATTCTGCGCAGCGGTATATAAACATTCGATAACCAATGGCGAGATAACGTGAAGTTGTTCATTATCATGAGTGACTGAGAGAATCTCACGAACCTCCTGCGCTAGACTGGTAACGTTGCGGCAGGTATCTTGGATGATATCAAAGGCCTTCTTCATGGCTTCACGGGCGCGCGGGCAACGGCTTCGTCTAGGACTTCGCTGTCTGCCTCAAAGAGGTTGCAGGCATGGTGGTTGGTTAGACTGAACAGTGCGCTAGTAGTTACAAAGCCGCGGGTAAGCAACAAGGAAAATCAGACTGATAAATAGGAAAATCGGGAGTACCTGTAGCAGATGGCCTTTGCAGCGAGGCTATTGAGTAGATTAGTATCATTTGGGGTTAATATAGGAAGAAGCTCCAAGAGAGAGTAAATCGCTTGATGCAGGGCTTCAAAGTTATCAAGAACAAAGCGGACATCCATGTTCGATCCAGTGTTGTTGCAGTGTCTTATCACGCGCCCGAGGAGGTTAGATGCCTGTGCGAGGCGCGCGAATCCGCCGAGTGCGTTGGTTGTCTGGGACGAGAGGGAGACGCGGTCTGGAGGCATGATTTCCTTGCATGGAAGCTGTTAGCTGTCGTTGTAAAAGCAGATTTTATCATCGTTCCGGACGTACACCATTATCCCAGGCACGTTCATTGACAGGAAGGAGGGTGTCTCTGCCGGGATCCTCGGTGCATAATAGGCGATAGCTCCCACCAAGGCCGACATAACTAGGCTATTTGTCAGTGCCTGCCATAACCCCCTGATTGGAGGGGAAAGAAAACCGATCCAGTATCGCAATAGCCCACCAGACCCGCTGTCTCTCTTCCCAGTCTACCCAAGCCCGGGGTCTGCTGAGCAACTGCGGCGCGTCCTTGTTATGGAGCCCAAGCGCAACGCCCTGCCGTGCGCAATAACTGATAGTCATGAATGCTGCTGGAAAGATTCCATGTCCCAGCTCAAAGATAAGAAGCAGGATGTCTGCCTGAAGGATTCGCAGCGTCAAAGCTCCCTGCGATTCCAAGCCATTGTGAAATTTCTTCGCGGTAGTGTAGAGCTCCAGCAACTGAGGGATTTGCCTAGCTGGCACTTGTTGGACCAGTTTCATGCAGAGCAGAAGGAGAGCGGTGTCTGCACTCAGACGGCCGTCGAAGCCTCTAGTTGCTCGCTCCAGTTTGATCTTGCTGATAAAGGGCATCCAGCAATGGATCGTCTAAAAGTAAATATTCTGGATGGCGTCAATATCGGCCTGCAACCCCAGACGTGCTGAGATTTCATCAGGGGCAAATGCAGGCGTAGCAGCGCTGGAGTGACTTTAAACCAATGACCAGACGTCGGGGTCAAGGAAGTAGGCCTGCGTGGACAAGGTGGGAAAGAGCGGATGGGCTGGCGTTTCAGCCACGAAAGCTGAAGAGGCGGGGATCTGGCGTGTCAGTTGGGACACCGTTCGTTCGAGTTCCTGCACCCGACGCTGCAAGTCGCTTGACTCGCTTTCGACGACGTAGTCGCATTCTCGGCGGGCTCTAGGGATTGGTGTTAATGTAGAGCTATCCGGATGAAACTCAACTTCCAAGAACACGTCACAAACCTTCGGCAAGTCCCACAAGTAGGAAGCTGCTTGTCGCAACGCCGCTTGTTTCTCCTGCACGGAGCACAGGCGTGGTCAGCTCCGTCATTCATGGTAAATCAACGGGCGGAGGTTTGCGGGCGAGAAAAGCGCAGTCGAGGCCGAGAGCGTTGAAACTTAAGCGGCCGCAGCTCGGTCTTGCCGGGTGGCCTAGTGCGGGCAGTGCGGCCACAACAGGCCCGGAGATAAGCAACTAGACTGCTCTGCGGCCACAATGCCGCCTCTAGACAGCCTTAAAATGGATCACCAGAGATTATAAATACCTCTCCTTCGCCCAGCATTGTTTCCTTTCCATCATCATCTTAATCCTCACCCTCGAGCAACTTCAAACATCGTTTCAATACCTTCACTCTCACCATGACTGGAAAAGTATGGTTCATCACCGGCACTTCGCGCGGCCTGGGTCTGGCCCTCGCGCAGGCGGCCCTGAAGGACGGCGACTTCGTCATCGCGACTGCCCGCAACCCAGACCAAATCTCCCACCTCGTTGAGCAGTACGGCTCGGAACAAGTCTACCCAATTGCCCTCGACGTCTCCAACTACAACCAAGTCATCGCAGCCGTCCGGTCCGGCCACGAGCGCTTCGGCCGCATCCACTACGTCGTCAACAACGCCGGCTACGCGGACATCGCCTCAATCGAGGACATAACCATCACCGACTTCCAGGCCCAGGTCAACACGAACCTCATGGGCGTCGTCTACGTCTCCAAAGCCGTCCTCCCTATCCTGCGCCAACAGAAATCAGGACACATTTTCCAGATCTCCTCTATCGGCGGCCGCGTCGGAATGAACGGTCTGGCAGCATACCAATGCGCGAAGTTCGCCGTTGGCGGGTTCTCCGCGTGTCTCGCGCAGGAAGTCGCTCCCTTCGGCGTCAAGGTGACTGTCCTTGAGCCTGGTGGTATCAGGACCGACTGGTCCGGCTCGTCGATGAGGATCCCGCCCGTCAGTGAGCCGTATCAGTCGACAGTTGGTGCATTCGCGAAGTTTGTGCGGGGCCATAATGGTTCTGAGCCCTCGCTTCCTGAGAAGATCGCGGAGATTGTGCTCAAGTTGACGAGCGAGGCAGAGCCGCCGCTGCGCCTTTTAGTGGGACCCGATGCACTCATGTATGGCAAGAAAGCAGCGGATGAGTTGGCGGCGTCGGATGAGAAGTGGAAGGAGTTAAGTCTGTCGTCGACGGAGTGACTCATGTACCTAGCTTTTCTCTATATAGGTTATCGAATCTGCTGAACAAAAGGCTCCTGGCTTTTACCAACCATTCCTAGCCGCCTCCGAGAAGATTCTTTGCGTTATTCACTCGATCAAGTTTATCGAACGTTCTTTAGGCATTAAAGTTGATTCCCGCTGGCTAGACCGAGATGTTGAGCATATCAATCGTGATGGCTTCCGGGACTACAAAACTCCCAATTCCATAGGTCTCGCGCGGTCGGGACGGGGAAGTCGGACTGAGCATACCTAGTTAAAGTTTGCAGATATAGGATGTCAAGGATAAACAACCCCAGGTCCACTATGGGGAACGTTCCAAGCTTTTGTGCCCTAAGTCCAGGGAGGTGACATATTCGCCGCTGCCAAAGCGGATAACCAGAAGCTCAAGCTCAAAGAGAATGAGAAAGTCGCAATCGTAGATAGGCTGGTAGTGAACATCGTGGCTATTGAGGTCTGGGATCAAGAGTTTCACCGAGGGAAGGAACGCTGGCCGTACCTGAGGATGTCACTCCAGGGCTCTGGCATCCATTCACCGGATACGTACCATAAGGCATTGCTCCAGCACTCTAGTAATCCATCTATAAGAAAGCCCATGTTTCCTCAGCCATGAATTATTCTGCATCCACTAACTCTTGTCTTTTCTGTATTCATTTGTCCCCAAAGCTATTCCTTTCCATATCATTTCCAGCAACAACAACATTATGAAGTTTGCCGCCGCGTTCCTCGCTATTCTGGCAGTGGCCACCCAAGTATTTGCTTCCAATCATACACAGGCAAAGTACCTGTTTAGGCCGGAGTCCTCCCCAGTCTTATGGAATGTAAGCTCAATGCCCCCGTGACTCTAGAAAGATTCCCGCTCTAACCATATCCCACCAGGACAAAACCCCAGCTCTCTACGCCTTCAACGAGACCCAACTGGGCCACGGCTCATGGTGGAGCAGCTCCTTCATCACCGGCACAAACGGCAAGCAGTACGTGGCCATTGCGCATGTCCTCAATGTCAATAACATCACCTACTACCGCGGCTCAACCCTTGACCTCCAAACAAACGGCTATCAGCAATTTGTCACTCGCGGAAACGGCACCGGAGAAGGTCCAACCCTCAACATCACCATCAACAAGAACTCCTTCGGAAGTCTCTCAGACGATAACATCTCGCAGCTCCGCGCCGCAACAAACACGGACAACGTGAAATTCAACCTCTCCTGGACCTCATCCTCTCTCATCCTCGCCAACGGCGGCACGGGCGCGTTCCTCTTCGGCCCCGTCACTAGCCATGAATGGGGCATCCCGTCTTCCAAAACTCAGGGGACCATCAAAATAAACGGCAAGACCGTCACTGTCGACCCCGCAAAGTCCTCAACCTGGTACGACCGCCAGTGGGAAGGCGCCGGCGGCGCCATCACAGGGAACTGGACGTGGTTCCAACTGCATGTCCCCGGATCAGAATACAAGTTCAGCATCTGGGCCGTTGACAATCCCGCTACGGGCCAGGCTTCGCGGTTCGCGACGGTTCGTGATGGGGATGGTGCGCAGCTTGTTCTCCCTGTTGTCTGGGAGCCTGATTACGCGCGTCGCTATGTCTCTGCCTCTAGCGGTCGGGTCTATCCGCTGGACTGGAAGCTCCGGATTGGCGAACTGGCGGGGTTCCGTGTGAAGAGTGTGCGGGCTGATCAGGAGATTGTGGGCTCGAATGCGCTGGAGACGGCGTATGAAGGGTTCGTGACGCTCAAGGGGGTGCTGGATGGCCATCATGTGAATGGGTATGGGCTTGTTGAGATGGTCTCTGTGTCATAGATCATCATTCTACTCTGTCTTTTTTAGTTATGTTTTCGTCAATCAATGGGGTTAACCTTGGAATTTGACTGATTCGCCGGTACACATGCCTGGCGCAACAAAGCTCCTTGGAACCTTGGTCAGCCCCAAGTCTATCCGCAATCTGCATATTGGAATCGTAATGTTGGTTTTGCCGTCATCCTGATGAGAAATTACACTCCTTTATGCTCAATAGATCATAGATCACGTACAGCTGGCCCATAAATTCTATTTCACTCGTCAGATACATCCAATGCCTCCAGCCCCGTCGTTCCAGTCGACGCCAAACCATTCCTACGCGCTTCATCAGACGGCATGGCACCAGCGCGAGACTGCACCTCCACCTCTGTCCGGGTACACGCACAAGCCTTCTCCCTAACAACTGTCCTCAGCACATCACTAACCTTCAAATCGCCTAGTTCCTCCAAAGCCTCCTGCAATCTGCCAGCCTTCCGCGCATACTCCCAAACAAGGTCCAGCTGCTTATTGAGGCTCACGGTATCACCTCTCTGGGTTTCCCGCAGGCTCTTCAGCTCCTGTTCAAGCGTGCTATTCCACCTCGTGAATTTCGCTTCGGAGCGCTCGAGAATTTGTCGAAGCGTGTCTGATGCTCCTCTTAGCTGCTGGGTGGTTGCCGCAGCTGCTTTGAGGGCTTGGATCTCGTCGGACTGGGCTTGGAGTTGCTTTCTGAGGTCCTCTTGCTGGTTTGTAAATTGTTTTCTGAGGTCCTCTTGCGCGGCTTCGGACTGCTCGAGTCTCCGTCTGAGGATAGCTGTTTCGGCTTCAAGATGCTTGATCTCGTCGCTTCGTGGGTGGTTGGATAGGTCGACGTATTGGTTTAGGTATTTAAGACCGTGCTTGAAGCATTGGGCTGGTGTTAATGGTTTGGGCTTAGGCGAGGATGATGACGGCTCGTGTAATTCAGCTCTGGGTGCTTGCGCAGTTGGAGCGAGGTACTCCGAGACTGCGTCCGTTTCTGTTTTTGCCGGTATTCCCGCGGGCCCGAAATTCGACGAGGGAGGTAGTTGGCTCGTAGTTGACTCTTTCAGGCCATAAGTAGCAAAGGATTGCCTGACAGGGGTCGCCATGGCGGGGCCAGCACTCTCTAGAAACAGGGGCTTTGTGGGCGGCTGGTACAGCGCTGGGGTCTTCGAAGCATCAACCATGGATTGAGAAGCGCTGATAGGTTGCTACACGCTGTCAGTAAGCCATGCCAGTCTCTAGGGGCAGAGTTGCTCACCAGTCCCTGGCCACCATTCCCGATCCCACCACTCTCAAAAACTTGCCTTCGATGATTATCCTCATGCTTGAGCCTCGTGTCAGTCACCTGCCGCTTTGGGTTAATGCAAGGATGGGCGTCTTCTCCTTGTCGTTTTCTGCCATTCTGAACCGGAGTCTCTGGCATCTCCTCCCTGCCTTGCCTCCCGTATTCGAACATAAGAGCGGCCAGGAGGCTTGGAGATTTTGCATCAGGCGGGACATGTACTGCCTCGGAATTTTTCTGGAAGTCCTCTAGATTCTCTTGATTTGCCTGAGAGCGGGCAGCATTGTACTCCTCTAAGCTTTCCTCTATCGTGGCGGCCGCCGCGGCCATGGCGGCGGAGACGGCGGCTTTCATTTTGTTTCTCCTGTTCTTTCCCATCGATAGTCAAAGCAGAGAGTATTCAAGCAGGATGCGACGCCAGCTGTTGAGTGTTTGAATGTCTTGTGCACTTCTGCGGTAGAAGAGGAAGTGTGGTTGTAAGCATGAGTGTGTTACTGTTGCGAGTCGCATACCTACCTAGTATACCAGTCAGTTCACGTGACCCACTTCGAATTCGTTATTGTTGTCTATGGTAGCTTTAGAGTAAAATGTCGGCCAAATAGTCTACTTTAAGATACCAGGAAGCGTTCCCCCTACATTTCTGAGGTCATATTTCCACCCCCAGATTCCTGGCCATAGCCATTATCTTTGACATATCTAAGACATTCCAGTTCTTCGGTAGGCGAGATCCCCAGTCTCAATGTGCAGCAGAGCGGTGAAATGCGCGCGTATCTGGTCTACTAGGTATGCTTCTCGCCGCGGCACGTCGGATTATACCAAGCATATACGCCTCGATACAGCGCTCTACGCGACGCTGACAAGGCGTTCGGACGGAAGGTGCGACCCACGGACTCTCCTGAGCATGCTGCAAAATCTCCAAAACATACCTGCTACTTACAATGATGCTCTGGATATCATTTGGAAGGATGTCCTTGCGCGTGCGGTGGACTCTATTGAGCAAGATCCGCTAGTAGAAGACATGGACATACTGCATCTGGACCTCCTTGATTCGGATGGCATTGGATCGATAGAGGGGCCTCTGATTGATGCTCTTGATACATCACAACGATTTTTTGCATACGCCGATTGTTTGAGGTGGTTGGCGGTTATATTGGACTGGCGCTCGTTTCACTAGCCGCAGAGGACATCCTCTGTATCCTGGATGGCTTTATCTATCCGGTTATCTCCGGGAAAGGGACGGTTATTATCACTTTGTTTTCGGCTTAAGGGCCGTAGAAGCACTGGGTTTGTTGAACTCGGGGAAGGCTGGGCTGGAGAGATCTGAGTTCAGATAGTCACTCTCGGTGAGCGGGAACCTTCCTTATTCTGTGCTCAGATATGGCTCTCTTGGCTCTTTGAATTCCAAAGTTATAAGGCTTCCAGTCCACTATTGGTAGCGCAAGTTGTGCCGAATAGAACGACTCACCTAGGTATATGGTGGTAGCACTTGACCTCGGGAGGTCTACCCTTGGGCAAGGAGAAGATGCCCTACCTGCCTGCTAGTAGGTGCCTAGAGTAGTGGACCCTCTCGCCCGCATTCTAAGGTGAATTTGCACAGACACGGAAATCTTGAAAGAAAAGGCAAAAGCTTGTTACAGGGATTATGGTACATATTGCCGCCAGTCTTAGTTACCAGTACATACGTCGAAGGCTCCTACTCCTCTGTTCCAGGTGATCCTGAACGCTACTCGCGGGCATCATCAGTCAGAATGGAGTGCTGCGCCTCAGTGGCCGTGCGAGACTACGTCGCGGCGACCCTCCTCAACATATCGCTAGTTTTCAGTCTGCGATTCCATAGAAATTATTCTGCGTCTGAGTTGCTTCCTTTGCCTCCACCATAACTTGTTTTACCTGCTCGCGGAGGTCCAGAACCCCATCTTTCAAATTGGTTCGCCAGTCTCACAGGTCACTTTGTGATACGGAAGGCTGACTCTGTTCTTCGTGCTGTTTCTCATGTTGATTGAGTCTATCCCCGAGAAAGCCAATTCTGCGCATTACCTCGTTGTTGTTGTTTGTAATCTCGGTTTTGAGCCTCTGGAACATGACTCCTGGCAAATAATTCGAAGATTTCAGGTATGAGACTGATTGAAGGAAGGAGTGATGCTGAGCCTGCTGCTGTTTCGTGGAGTTACCAAGCGCTCGTTCCAATCTCTCGATATCGGCCTTTAGCCGCTGATTGTTCTCAGCTGCACCTTCGAGGGCTTGAATCCTCTCAGCCTGGGCGGCGAGTTGTACTTCAAGCTTTTCTTGGTCTGCCTCGGATTGCTCAAGCTTTTTTTTGAGGGCGGCGCTTTCAACTATTAGCTGGTCCACCTCTTTTCTTCGTGATTTGTTGCGTTTTTTGGAGAGTTTGAGCTGGACGTAGCGATTCAGATGCTCGAGTCCGTTCACCAAGTGCCGCGTCGGCGTTAGTGGTTTGCATGGTTGCTTGGCCGGGTCGCCATCTTCTTACGCCGCTTCCGCTGCCGTAGTTGTAGGACTCGCCATGGGCGTGTCGTCTGACGAGGATGCCGGGTGATTCGTAGCTAATTCGCGGAGGATTCGTGTGTTGTGAGAAACTGGGGACGGGGTTGGGTTGTGCACATGTTGCTATTGATTGTCAGCTTGCCAATGTACAAAAAAAGGTCATGGGTTTGTGGGTTCTTACAGGCTCTGTCCCGTCATCCTCGTCATCCTCCCTAATGTCGTCGATTCCATCAGTGGCCGCCCCGGAATCCGTAACAATGAAGTCCGAAGTGCGAAGCTCATCAGGAGATACATCCTTTTGCCGCTTTCGTTCTCTTCTGGGTTGGGAGTCTGCTCGGCTTCGTTTAACGCCTGAGGTAAGCTTCGATCCCCCCGGCCTCTCCCGTTTCAATTTCGAGTACTTGCGCTTAAGGGAAACTCGGGTTCTGTTTGGAAAATAGTATAACTATTCATCATGAGCAGACATTCGTATGAGATTTGGTTGAAGTCATTGGACAAACCGCGCAAAACTCCTCCCATGTAAGCTGAGCATTCTCTTCGCGTAAGTCCCAAAGACGATTTTCTTCCTGGCACGTCCACTGATAGTGAATACTCAGTCCAGGGAGCTCGTTGGCTGACTCGGCTTGTCTTGGAGAGTCGTCGGCTGCCGTAATCTGTGTTTCAGAGTGGGCAGACTCGGTCTCGTCTTTGACTCTCTCCTCCATCTTGCCGCTTTTTCTCCGGTAATCTTTCTTTCGGTCAAGCGAGGAGCAGGTCGAGTGAGACGTATCGGCTGCTTGAGGTGTTGGCTCTGATGGTGTGACTTATATTCAGTTAAGGTGTAGGTAGATGGACGCAGGTGTGTTAGTACTCTTCGGATGGATGACAACCAGACAGGCCACGTGATTCACCCTTCGACATCTGCTTCACTTCACTATTTATTCGCCGCAAAACCCTGCCTTCTACGGTTTGTGACGAGCCGAGATGTTCCAAACTAAAGGGCACCAAAGCCGGAAGCACACTCAGCTTTTGAAGGGAAATCAACAGGACTGACAATGAATCGCTACGGTGCACCAAGCATCAACCACGAATAAGTTCCCCTCTGCTTTTAACGTTAGTAATATTCGAGAATAATTGACTTGCGAATTGAAGATAGGCTGATCCATTGTGTAGGATTCCTAGACGTCCGGAGTTACGCTGCCACCCCTTTGACTTTTCGCCATAGCCATCATATTCAACATATCCGAGACCTTCCAATCCTCCGCCCCCCGAAACTTCTCCTGCTGCTTCATAACCTTCCTCGTATCCGCCCTAACATCATCCAGCTGCTTGTTGAAATCCGCCGTAACCTGCGATAGCAAACCCTTAAGGCTATCCAGATCCTGGCTCTTAAGCTCAAGCTGCGTCTTCAGCTGATCCTGCCTCCTCTCCGATTCCTCGAGTTTATCGCGCAGAGACACGACCTCGGCTTGTAGCACCGCCGTCTTATCGGTTTGTGCTTCGTCGTTCTGCTCGGAGAATTTGACGTATTGGGATAGGTATTGCAGGCCGTAGCGGAAGCAGAGACTCGGCGTGAGTTTGGGCTCGGGAGTGTCCGCTGGCTTGGGCGCTGGGGAGGAGCTCGCGTCTGGTTCTTTCAGAAGTGTTTCCGGTGTTGGTTGAGGCTCGAAAGGTCTGAGAGCTTTGAGGCCAGAGGCATCGACATTGTCGCTTGGCGACTGTGGGTTTCGGGTCACGGTTACCGCGTTCTCAGGCGGCTTGCTAGGGCGACTTTCAGCGCTTGGTTTTCCCGTCGTTTGGGGAATATGGGCTTGCACGGCTGGGGGCGCGGCGACAGGACCAGGCTTGGCGGATACGATGGAGTCGATTTGCATTTGGACGGGTCTCGGGGATCTGACTTGGACCTGGGCTGGCTCCTGGGCATGCTTTGGCGGCCCTTCTGTTATCGGCACCGGAGGATGAGTAGGAATCGGGTGAGGCGGCCTCTGCTGGGGAGAGACAATTGAAGGATCCCGCCGTTGGCCTTGACCGGTGGTTGGGGTACTGGCCACGATGACCGACGGTCGCTCGGGCGAGTGCGAAGCATGGAATTGGGACCGTTTTGAGGGACTCCGTAGCTTTCAGAATGTGAGTGTTGATCCTCACCCTTACCGATGAAACGGGGCAATCTCACCGGCCGTGTCTGGCCATCACTGCCAATATCCCCGTCGTCTGAGTTGCTTTCTTCGTCATCGTTATCCAGCCTGGGCTGTTTGGCTGGCCGGGCGGGCGAGCTTCTAGGATCGGACTGCGCGAGAATTGGCCTCTTTGCTCTGAGACTTGGACGGTTTGACCCATTGCCAGTGAGTTTATCCCTCGGTGACTGAAGTCGCTTCGTCTGGATCATTTTTGCGCTCAAATGGTGGTAATCATTTTAGACAGGAGTTCCTGAGAAAAAATTGGAACATTCCAGCGGACGGAGGTGGGAGAGCTCAAGTTTTTCTTTTCCGTTTGTCGCTCAATCGCTGTTTCTCCCACCATCTTTTCTTTTTTTTTTCTTGAGCTGATGGGTTGACATCTTCAGGCGGTGATAGCGTATGATATCACGGCAACATGCATTTGCTCTTCATGCCTATGAGACACCTCATGTGAGACACCAGCAACGACACGACGTGAACGCAGCGGTCAAAGCTGGGAACTGGGCTGGTGGGCTCTGGACCGGTCGCTCTCGGGATTCGCAAGACTATACGAATCAGTGGCTGAGCCAGATCAAACATTGGGGGTGCCGTCCAATAACAAAAAGTGCGCAAAGCAGCCACACGGGTATGCGCATTGCGCATGAAGTTGCGCGGAAATCAGTGGTCTGCTGCAACCAGGCTGCCCCCAAAGACAGACCCAACTTCCAAGAGTCTTCAGGGTCCAAGGCGTTTCTCGAAGATCATATTTCTTGACGCTCAAGATAGAGGCGCATTTAGATACTGTTTTCATTGACCATCTAAGGCGACATATGCCGCTCATGGGTTCCTGCACATACAGCATGTAGGAAATCCAGGCAGCATAAAGTGCCCGAAGCAATGTGTGGAGGTTTTCTTTGCCTGAATACCGATATTGGTGATGTCAGTGATAGGGAATAGCCCATAATATATCACTGTTCATCGTCTATTCGAGACCCCGGAACCTCCCAGAGCTTGCTCACCATCAGAACTTCCTTTTCAAACTGATTAGGCCGCTGGTTGAGTCTTCGTATCTCGTAGTTGAAGCTTGACACCAAGCTGGCGACGTTTGGCTTGAGGCTTTTGCACCAGACTTGCTAATACCACCGCTGTGGCGTTGCCTGAGCACTTGGTGGCCTTGTAGCCTGAGCACTTGGTGGCCTTGTAGCCTGAGGAACGTCGGCGCGGGCTAGGCGGCCTGAGGCCAAGAAGTGTCACGTGGCTCTGGATTCCTTCCTGATTTGGAGGAATCAGCGGTTAGCTCCTACTACAAATGCAATTGCAGCAACTCACGCTCGCCTCCAGCTCCGGGCTCTATTCATCGCGTTTACCTACACTACCGCTCACAGGTATGTGCTATCCTACAATACGACTGCTCCTCAAGGGGCGCCGAGGTCGCCCAGAGCAAGCTCTACAAATGAGGAAATTGTTCGCGCGAGGGTGATATTGTCATGAAGTTAAAGCCTGGAGGTCGGTCATTTCGGGACATCACTAGCAAACTGAGCCTACACTTCATGAAGGGCCAAAAGTGGTCCCAGAACAGCCCAGACGAGCACTTTTTCAAGTCTCTCCCCTGAGGTCTGACTCATCGACCAATTCAAACCATCCTCATCCTCGTCCTTCGCTTTGGCGCGATAAAACAGACATTGCCTGCAGAACTCTTGCCAGCCACTGCGAAGCGGCGCGATCGAACGTTTCAGCTCATCTATCCAGACAGACCTGTTCTTCCGGCGTTTGTATCGAATACACCCAATTACTTGATTGAAGAACTGCGAGAGATTGACGCCTCGCAACGGACCATTATCAAAATGTCGAAGGCCACGGGCCTGAGTGGGTATGTTCGAAATCACGGAATTCGCGCTGGTCCACTTCGTGACATCCTTGATCGAAACTCCAGCGGTAAATGTCGTGAAAGCGCTCGAAGCCGTCAGATACGTCGCCCGACATAAAAACACCGAGACAGCGCAAGGGTACACCGGCCAGATCCAATACGACTTTTTGATGCCTAGAGTCGAGCATGCAAGGACATTCGATGACCTATCTATTCCTACTCTTGTGACGACAGCGGAGGTCGAGGATAAGCTTTTGGAGATGCTCATGGACACTGGCAATGCAACGGCTACTGATCGCGCCGCGGCCGCAAAGAACATCAGAGACCAGAGGTTCCGAGCCTGGCGTGATCAGAAGTCCAAAAGGAGCCCCGTCCCCGAACCAAGTCCGGATTCACCAGCAAGTGACGAAGGCGACGAAGAGCTTGTTGAAGATGGGGTAGACGCCACGCCGCGTATGAGATTCTCGGTGAGGAGACAGAGGCGGATGACGCCGCCCAAGGTCAGACAATTGTATTGCACCAAGACCTAGCACCTCTCGGCCCGGACGATAAGTGGACTTTTAGTCGGATTAACACATATTGTCGCAGGAGGAGCAATTAAATGGTTTTAGATTTGTTCCCACTGGAAATTCCCGAGATACACCATCGGCATTCCAGGTTGCACCAAGACAAGAGAACACGAGGGCCTCATGCGATACAATGCAGGCGGTTGCGTCAACCAAATTCCAACTCGGAGCAACGACCAAAATCCCAGAGCTACCACTAGACTATGTCGATAGTGAATATGGTGATGAGCTGTTTGGCATAACTCCTGAGACGGTCCCATGGTATTGACGAGGAAGGGATTGACGAAGATGCCGAACAGCAGCAACAGCAGCAGCGGCAGGACAAATATGGAGATATTCTTCTCGAAAACGCGGATCGGCCCGAGGAGCACCATGGCCACGTATCCTTGAGAGTGTCACGGTTAGCTCTAAGACAGCCTATCGGAGCTTGACATGGCTGGGGAGGCTAACGAAATGGCCTAGACCCCCCGATTCAAGTCCTCAGTCATGTTGAAACGCACACGCGAATTCATCGAAAAGGACGGTCGTACTACAAGCCCTTGAATCAGATTTGGGACCTCTACCTAAGGAAAGAGAGGCTGGCCAACGAAGCGGAAAACGTACGTTCCGGCGAACATGTCCCAGTGGCCGCGACAGTGCTAAGTGGCGCACACAAAACATTGGAACCCTAGAACAAGCTAACAACTCCGCCAGAGCAGCCATTGTGCTGATTACCTCGGTTCTCTTCTACATTGCCCTCCCCGCAGCCCGAGCACACGACCTCCCCTTCGTCTCAGCTAGTGTAGGGCTGACACCTCTCCACTGCCACGGACAAGATCACGACTCGATGAGAATTATGCAAGCCAGTTCTCGTCGGGCGGGTATGGTCTAATATAAGCACGGCCAATTGTCCAAGACACAGCCAATAATCCAAGGATTATTCATCCAACGTCTCCCGCCCTCCCCTGCATAGAAACATACCTGACCAAGCTCTCACAAAGCCGATCCAGCACCCACTCGGGCTCCGTCTTCTCCGCCAGCAACGGGCTCTGCTCTCCGATCCAGTCCCAGCTCAGCACACCGTACTCGTCTTCATCAAGCGCCATTCCGCTCCCACTTGCCGCCCCGTCGCCATTCATTCCTGTCATTGGAGTGTTGTTGGTATTGACATTTGGATTCGTGAACTGGATCAACCGCGTGAAGCCGACCCACTCCTCGTAGCTGTATTCTTTTGCTTCGCCGGTCAGCGCGTCTTTAATGGTTTGCTGAATGGCCTGGGCGAGTTGCTGTGCTAGTTCCGGCGAGGGAGGACTTGGGTTCCGCGCGAGATCTTCGAGCGACATCAACTTCTTTTTCTGGGAGCTGCCTTGGCCTGGAGGCGTGCGTCGCCATGACGTTGTCCCTTCCTCCACGTCTAGATTATGGTTTTCTTCCGAAATCTTAGCTAGGTTGTCTTGGGCAGGAACTCGGTATGATGAGCTCCTCCCAAAGACCTTCAAGACCTTCCCCATCCCCCTATAACCCCAAGCATAGTGACCCCGTTCCGGAAAGAAAAAAGTCCTCGTCGCCACAAAGCTCGTCGCAGCCTTAAACCCACCAACAAGCGTATCACCCATTTTCGAAATCAGTATCGTCATCGTTGGCACGGCCAGCAAGGACCAAACCATGAAGAACGGCCGCGCCGCATTCGTCGTCGGCGTCACATCCCCGTACCCAATCGTCAACAGGCAGCAGAAGCCAAAGTACAGCGCGTCAAAGTACGACAGGCTATCCTCGAGCGCATAGAAAACTAGCGCGCCGCATGTCCAGACGATCGCGAAGGCAATGATGCTAACCGCTAGACTTGTCCAGCGTTGGAACCGCGCGGTCTGCGCTTGGATTGACCGCATGGCATTGAAGCGGTCGCGTTCCTCGCGCATTAGGTTGAGGCGTGTGCCTGTGCTGCTTCGTCTGAAGGGGTTTCCTCCGGCCGTGATGGTGCTTACGATGGGACGTCGTCGGGTATGGCGCTGTCGATATGAGAGCTCGGTGGCGGGGCCGGTGTCAGGACCACTAGGCTCGGTTTGAGACTCAGAGCGCCGCACGACAGCCTTGCGTTTGCGCTCGATGTGGTTCATCACAAGATTATCGCGCTGCAATTCCCCTGCAAAGCGGTGGATGCTCGAGATCACCAGACCCAGCATGACGATCCCCATTACTGCATACGGGAAGATCAGACCGCGGGCTACAGGGTCGGGACTGGTGATGTCGCCGAAGCCGAGGGTAAGGATCGTGACGTTGGAGAAGTAGACGGCGTCGGCGTAGGCGATGTCGATAACCTGCGAGAAGATCGCGCCGCCGATGGCGAGCCACGCGATGAAGGCCATTGTTTGCAGGATTAGGGTGCGCTGGTCGTCGGTGAGTATGAAGTTCTGTGGGTAGTGGCCGAGGAAGTAGCCGAGCATGTTGACCATTAGGGTGAGCGAGAGGAGGAAGTAGAGGGCTGCGGAGATCACGGCGCTCCAGTAGGCTTGGGAGAAGGTTTGGTTTGGGGGCGTGGGGGGTTCGTATATGGACATTGAGGCTGTTAGGCCGGCTAACTATGAGGTGATCAGTGAGGAAGGTCATGATTCCTCTGCTTATGTGCCAGGCCGGGACTCACGATAGCCGTTGACAGCAGCCAGAGACAAATCGACAGTGGCAACGCAACGATATACCGTATCACGCGGGTAAAGTTGCACAGCAGGAAGATATTCCCCGCCAGACCGCATGCGAGCGAGAAGGCATTGAGAGCAATGCACCTGTCCGTCATACCATTGGATCAGCCCTAACAACAGAGCACCATTAGGTACCTTGGAAGTGTCCATCAACTCACCATTTCGGATCCGCAAATCCAACTTCCACCACCGTCCCATCTACGCCGACTTGGTCCCAGAGAATGTTATTCCGCCACGGGCTCACCAGCGCAACGATGGACATGAGGTTCGCCAGGGGTCCTGTTGTGGCGGCTGCGAGGGGGATCGCGGTCGATGCGACCCACCAGTCTTGCGGCTCGTCGTCGTCTGGCGGTCTCATCTGGAAGTGACTCTCGAGGTGAGTCCAGAGACTCGGATTCCTTGCCTTTGGCATCGCGGTTTTGTGGAGATGCCGTATAAGATACCGAGGATGATATGATGCGGTCGGGTACCTTATCTGCCTAGAGCCCTTCTCCATGGATCCTTCATCGAGGGAACCGGGTGGAGAGGGTTGAGGAGCACATGGCGAAAGATCATCAATTTCATCTTATGAACGAAAGATCAAAAATGTTAGTAACAAAGTTTTTTTTAAAAAAAAAAATCTTCGCTGAAAGAGCTGTTTCTGTCTATGACGTACTTGGTGCAAGCCCCCGGGGATCGAGGTCAGTTGCATGTGACCGTGCCCTGCTGACTACCATTGCTGAGCCCTTTACGTCTCGTTCGAATATATATCACATTTACAATGGCTAAATTTCTGGTAAAGGACCTTCTGATTAGATCTTACACTAATATCCTTGTAGTGAGAGTCCGATGCTGCCCTCCCATCTCCCTACTTCCGCGCATGACGACGCCGCCAGAAGCCAGCATCTAGATAGTGGCAGTTTATAAGAGAAGCGCAGTTCTCTTAAACAGTAGTTGCAGGGCAGAACTAGCATGCTTTTAATCACTCTTCGGATAAAAATTGAAGTATACCGGACGTGGGCGGTACCTAGAGGAGGCCCGGACAGCCAGAAGCCCTAACTCCACAAGGGTCCTTCTGGCTCATTTTCACCAGGTTGCGTTGCTTTTGAGAGGTCTCGTATTGTCTCTTTATATATTTTAGAAGCTTCTGGGGCTGTGCACGACTCGTTTTCTCTTTGTCAGGCTTGTTTCCCTCCATCGCTGTTGCTAGAGACTGACAATATGGTTCAGGTTCAGCGTAGTAGACACTGGAATGAATGACAGAATTGGGTAGACGACGGAAAGATTTTCCAAATTCGCGCGTGATTATAACATTGTCTAAGTAGAAGTAACGAAGATGAGCCAGGCCTCTTCAATGTAGCATAGTCGTCCATGGACATCTCCGAGCAAGGCCGTCCGGTAGCATCCTGAGCAGGCCTAGATAACAAGATCCTCCAAATATCTCTGAAGCGTTTGGCTAAAGCTAAGCGCCACATAAACTAAATTCCTATGTATGGAGTAAGGTATCAAGCGCCCGATCGTCGGGGCCCCGAGTACTGTCTCCTGCAGAGAGCCTCTAAGAGCAAAGCAGCAAGTGCATATGGCGCCGAGTACCTTTCTACTTCTAGGGCTAAACTACCTTTATTGTTATTTCTGTTCTGTTATCGATTAGTTGCGGGCGACGCTTCCAACTCAGGGTTGGAGTACGGACGAGCTCTTGATTACCCTTTATATACTAATATGAGCTTTGGATGGCGCTTAAGGAGTTCCCTGTAGCTACCTTAGTCTTTTCTTCCTGTTTCCTGGTAGGACCCCATCCAAACTGCAGCTTGCAATGCTGACTTGCGGGATGATGTTCCTAATCCGAAAGACTCCCGCCCTACCAGACAGGCACATGCATCCGATCTTTGCGCTCTGTCTACTCCCTGATATCGACACAGCCGTATACCCCAGAATGCACATTTGGGGTGCTCCATAGTTCGTCCTCATCCTCCTGCAGGGCCTGTGCATGTGCACGGCTTCGGTATGGTAGCCAATGACGTAGCCGATGGATCTGAGATTGTAATGCGATTATGTACAATCAGATCAGATCTGGCCAATCGCTTTGCTCGCTTATATAGTGCCAAGCCACTGCCGACCAATGGCGCCGCCTTTGCCGAATCCCCCGGCCAGTTCCGACTCCCAAGTTTGCTCGTGTGCCTCACTCGCATACAGCTTGAAGCTCGAGCACAGACAGCCGGTGATTACGATGGGGTATACTGGTTCTCCAGTGCTCCATGTCTTTCACCCCGAATTCTCGTTCTCGGATACGTCTCCCGAAGATGGAAGGTCAGCGACACCGCACGGTCACCTCCGCATCTGCCGCACCGGCTGGGACGGTGGAGCTTGAAAGGTCAAGCTACGCTGCCAAAAGCCTCATGGTTGGCCAATCTAGGACCCAGCGCTGGAAACCGGATGCGACCCATCGCGACGTCTTGGCACAAAATTTTTATGGCGCCAGAGGGCAACCCCGAAGCTATTTGATGCGCGGATGCCCCTCGTCCTGCGTGCAATCTGGCAGACTTTCGAGTTCGACCTTGCCACTCTTCGCCGCTGCCGCTGTCATTTCGACTGTCGCCCGCTCCCAGCGTTGCGTTTGATAGTCTCCCAAACGAGATTTCTGTTCCCACTTGCCACTTACCACCACTTTGACCACCTCGAGCTTTCAAGTAGCTGCAAGCAAGCAAGTAGTTGCCGTCGGCTTCACCCCGCTGCGCCAAACATACCTTTTTACCGGCTATCCCGTTGTTCCACGGCGCCACGCACCTTCGAGACGGCAGCGAGTTGAGCCTTTGCGACCATAATCCTTGCGACAGCTTCCTAGCGACCATTGTCCATTGCAACCGCAACCGCCTCCATTGCAGCCACTCTCCCTCGCGACTGTATTCCACAGCAACACTCCATTGCGGCACCCCACCAACTCCTAACGCGGACTTCTAGCACCCCATCACTTTCCACTCGGCTCGGTAGACGCTCCGTACGCAAACATGCCTAACTGGAAGGACTTATTAACCAACCGGGACCGCGATTTCTACCCAGAGGTCGTGGTCCCCCTCGCCCGCGACTCGACGGCCCCAGTGACCGAGTCCAAGAACGAGGCCAATGCACAGGAGAAGGGCGTGGCCGGAGAGTTAACAATCGAGTCTCTGCGCGCAGAAATCGAATCGGGGGTTGTTGTTTCCGGCCATGACTCTGCCTATGACCGTACGTTTTTCTAGCGTGCATGGCTTGGCTAGCGTGCATGGCTAAATCGCTCCCGCTTCCATCCCGCCCCCGCCGCCTGCTGGCGCTTGCTTGAGATGGCGTTGCTTATTTATTCTTCCACAACTATAGGGAAAGCCAAGATCATCAACAGGGCCATCCAGGACATCGGAATGGGTCGCTACCAATGGGGCCTGTTTACGCTTTGTGGCTTCGGCTGGGTTGCCGACAAGTAAGACGCTCCACCTAACTTGCCGTATTCTGAACGTGAATAGAATGCTGACTTGACTTCAGCCTTTGGCTGCAGGTATGACTCTGACTTAACGCCATAGTAAGGCGCAGGGCCTCCACTAACCATTGATATTTCCAGGGCGTTGCTCTAACACTGACACCGCTGTCCATGGAATTCGGCATCAGCGAGTCCGAGTCTCGATTCGCGACATGCTCGCTCTTTGTTGGACTGATTGTAGGCGCCACTTTCTGGGGTATTGCATCTGATATTATCGGGCGACGACCGGCCTTCAACTGCACGCTTTTCCTCTGTGGTGCCTTTGGTCTTGCCGCTGGTGGCGGGCCTAACTGGGTTGGGTAAGATGGTTTCCCCTTTTTGGTTCGGGAAAGGTCTTTGGGGCATTGGCTAACAACCTCAGCACCTGTGCTCTGTATGCGTGTCTAGGCCTGGGGGTTGGCGGAAACCTGCCAGTCGACGCCGCCGTGTTTTGCGAATGTCTCCCTCCCGACTCGGGTGAGTTGCTCAGTGCTCTGGCGACATGGTGGTCCGTCGGTACTCTGATTTCCAGGTGAGTTATTCCCAGGAGAATTAGTATCCTATCCTCCTATGCAAATTCAAGCTGATGGACGGTGACAGTATGCTCGCCTGGGCTTTCATCCCCAACTTCTCCTGTGAAGACGCCGCAACCTGCACGCGCGCCGACAACTGGGGATGGCGCTACCTGGTCCTCACCCTGGGAGCCATTACCTTTCTTATGTGGATCTGCCGCTTCTTCCTCTTCACCTATTTCGAGTCCCCCAAGTTCCTGATATCGCGCGGCCGTCAGGAAGAAGCCGTCGCCGCCGTCCAGGGCATCGCGCGCAAGAACCGCACCACTACGTGGCTGACCGTCGATGTCCTGAACGAGGTTGGCGGATTCCCGGAAGAGGCTGCGGCGGAGCAGGCGAAGAAGGAGACTTCAGCTGCCAGTGCTGTCAAGCGCTCACTCGAACGATTTTCCCTCCAGCAGATCAAGCCGCTGTTTGCCGATAGGAAGCTAGGTTTTTCCAGTACGTCCGCACCAATCGTGATGCCATGTGTCTGATCGCTAACTTTGTCGCTCAGCCGTCCTCATCTGGTTCTGCTGGACCTGCATCGGCATGGGATACACGCTCTTCAACGCTTTCCTGCCGCAATACATCGGCGCAAACTCCACTGTCTACGAAACCTACCGCAACTACGCCATCACCGCCGTCTGCGGAATCCCCGGCCCGCTAGTCGCCTATTGGCTCGTCGGACTCCCGTACATTGGGCGAAAGGGCACAATGGCAATCTCGACCGCCATAACCGCCGTCCTGCTCTTCTGCTTCACGGCCTCCAAGGACCCGAACGTGCAGCTCGTGTGCTCGTCGCTCGAATCCTTCTTCCAGATGATGATGTATGGTGTGCTGTACGCGTACACCCCTGAGGTCTTCCCCGCGCCGAACCGCGGCACCGCAGCAGGCATTGCGAGCTGTTTGAATCGTATTGCAGGTCTCATGGCGCCGATTATCGGTATCTATGCGAGTGGAAACCCCATTGCCCCGATTTATGCGAGTGGTGGCCTTCTGCTAGCCTCGTTCGTGGCGATGGTGTTTTTGCCGTTTGAGACGAGGGGCAAGCAGGTTGTTTAGCTTTGACTAGCTATGCTAGCTATGAGAGTTGAGCCAGGCAGAGAGGAAAGAGAGAGCAGGTCGGGCGCGAGTCGAATGGCAAGTATGGTTGCCACATAAAACGCGACCTCCCCGGTTTGCGAGACGATTGCCGCTTCGCTTCAATAAAGAAGGGCCGAGACCTGCCTAGGTATCATAAATCGACCACTGACTGAGCGAGCGGGCTCGTGGTCGTGGTTGCGATACAAAACAAAAGCGGAATCAATATAAAGGCGGGTATAGAAGTGTACATAATCTCACCTCATGGTGACCCTTCTACTAGAGGAATATAATTGACTCAAGCCAATTAACCAGGAATATCTTGGACATCGCAATCAATCCACGGCAGAGAACTGCGATAGGACTGGCTGACCTTTGTCTTTGTGGGAAAGCAAATGCCAAACAACGTCAAGAAACCACTGGTACGAAAACCAAGCGGCATCGGACCGTCAACCTGTGCCGACATTGTCGTCTCCAAGGAGTCCAAGCTCGGTGACCCGCGACTTGGTACCTTGGACAGCCGGGCTTGGCAGACGGATATGGTCCGAGTGTTTTGCTGATGACATCACGTCCAGGCTTGTAACGGGTGTCTAAAGCTGCCGCTTGGTCTTGTAGAGAGCGACGGTCCGGCTTGAGAACGGTGTACAAGCGGCGAGAGGCGGACGAAGTCCAATATGATTGGATATCGGCCGATGGCCTCGGGCCCTTGCTCGGTAAATCATCGGAGATATTTTCAAGCGTGGTAGATGGAGTCAAGACGGTCACCCGAGATGGAGCCTTCTTCGGAAGACAGGACATGCTCCGATCGTGGGAATGGACGCATGGACGCATTGTGGACCTCGGAGTTGGTCCTCGGGGTGCTCAAGGGTCATGAAAAACCGGAGTAGGCGGGCTGGAGGTGCGGCTTGGAAATAAATTGTCAGGTTTGCGGCTTGCCCCTGGAACAGGGACTTGGCACCCTTGCGGCGGATGCAAGGCCTGCATATTTCGGAGTGGTGAGAATATGATGAGCGATCCGAGCAAGCCCGTGACGCGAGCATGAAACTGCGACAATAAAACCTTCAGCGTTTTGTAAGTGCGAGATGAAGCTGGGGAAGTTGAATGCGGGGACTGGTGCTACCGTAGCATCGTCACTGGAGAATTGGGCCCATGGGGAAAGACCGTGGGTCGGGCCCGGAGTTGCCCCGGAGCTTGCAAGCAATGGAGACAAGATTGATTGCAGTTGGAGTCATCGACTAAGACATCAGTCATAGGCACCTTGTCGGTCGTCTAGAGCAAGAAATCAACCCACTGAATCAGTAGCAGGAGAAAGGGAGTGCGGTGAGCCCCTGTTGGTCCCCAAATCGAGTGTTTGCGGGGTCCGCCAAGACCCAGCTGGCTAGTTTGTGAGACTCTCCTCCTCTCCTTTCTCACTCCTTTCTCTGCTTCCTCCAGCGGTCCAGCCTCAACGAGACTTTTCACTGCGATCCGAGTCTGACCTTCCTTCACGGTCATGGTGCCATTTTCTCTCCTAGCCTGAATCCAACCTGTTTCTCACCGAGTGGTTGGTCGGTTCTCGTGCCGATCCCCGCGCCGTCCCCAACTCAGTTGAATTCCCCCCGCAACGGCACCGAAAACAATACCTCACAGGTCTCCACAGCCTCCTTCAAGCCGGATTAGCGATTTCTGACTCCTGTCATGCTGGCATGGGCTGGAGCTGGAGCTTATAATCTCCTTGCCTCCCTCGCTTCTGCTCCGTTTTCTCTCTCCGTCCCTCAACTCGTCGAGCAAACACCCGCAATCATGAAGCTTGGTTGGATCGAGGCGGCTGCTTTGACGGCTGCTTCAGTGGTCAGCGCTCAGGTATCTATCTCAATTCGATTCGGCTTTGGTCGATGAAGCTAATTGCTTGCGAAGCAGGATGACCTAGCGTTCTCTCCTCCCTACTACCCTTCCCCCTGGGCGAACGGCCAAGGTGAATGGGCCGAAGCATACAACCGCGCTGTTCAGATTGTGTCGCAGATGACATTGGACGAAAAGGTTAACCTTACAACTGGTACAGGGTAAGGTCAGTTGGTCTGCAAAATGCTCTGGTGCTAATTGTTCGCAGTTGGCAGCTCGAGAAATGCGTTGGGCAGACAGGAAGTGTTCCCAGGTATGACACCCGGTTTGTGAAAATGCGAAAATACTGACAGTAGAAGGCTCGGGATAGGATCGCTCTGCTTACAAGACAGCCCTCTGGGTATCCGTTTCTGTACGTTAGCTCCGAAGGATATGCCCGGAGACCGCGCTGACAAAACCAGCCGACTACAATTCAGCTTTCCCCGCCGGAGTAAACGTCGCCGCGACGTGGGATAAACAATTGGCATACCTCCGTGGTCAGGCAATGGGCCAGGAGTTCAGCGACAAGGGCATTGATGTGCAATTGGGCCCGGCCGCTGGTCCTCTTGGCAGACACCCCGACGGAGGTCGCAACTGGGAAGGATTCGCTCCTGACCCGGTGCTGTCCGGTGTTCTCTTCGCCGAGACTATCAAAGGTATTCAGGATGCCGGTGTGATCGCAACCGCGAAGCACTACATCCTTAACGAAGAGGAGCACTTCCGGCAGGTACCTGAGGCCATTGGCTACGGTTACAACATCACCGCAACCCTGAGCGAAAACGTCGACGACAAAACCTTGCACGAAATGTACCTTTGGCCCTTCGCAGATGCCGTGCGCGCTGGCGTTGGTGCCATCATGTGCTCCTACCAGCACGGAAACAACAGCCAAGCCTGCCAGAACAGCCACCTCTTGAACAAGCTTCTGAAGGCCGAGCTGGGCTTCCAGGGTTTCGTCATGAGCGACTGGTCCGCCACGCACAGTGGAGTTGGCTCTGCTCTGGCTGGAATGGACATGACCATGCCTGGAGACATCGCCTTCAACGATGGACTTTCGTACTACGGTGCCAACTTGACGATAGGTGTTCTTAACGGTACCATTCCTCAGTGGCGTGTTGACGACATGGCCGTCCGAATTATGGCTGCTTTCTACAAGGTCGGCCGTGACCGTCTGTACACTCCTCCCAACTTCAGCTCCTGGACGCGACAGGAGAAGGGTTTTGAGCATTATGCGGTATCTGATGGGGCTTACGAGACCGTCAACCAGTTCATCGATGTCCAGCGCGACCACTCTTCTATCATCCGCCGCGTCGGCGCGGACAGTGTTGTTCTTCTGAAGAACGAAGGGTCACTCCCCCTCACCGGTAAGGAGCGCAATGTCGCTCTCCTCGGCGAGGACGCGGGCTCGAACCCCTACGGTGCGAACGGCTGTGATGACCGCGGATGCGCTCAAGGAACCCTTGCCATGGGTTGGGGTAGTGGAACAGCCAACTTCCCCTACCTCGTCACTCCTGAGCAGGCGATCCAGGCAGAGGTGCTCCAGGGACGTGGAAATGTATTTGCGGTGACTGACAACTGGGCCCTGGACAAGGTCAACAAGACCGCTTCCGAGTCGACGTAAGTCAATGCTCTGTCAACATCGTACGGAAATACTAACGTATTAGTGTCTCTCTTGTTTTCGTCAACGCAGGGGCCGGAGAAGGATACATCAGCGTCGATGGCAACGAGGGTGACCGCAAGAACCTTACCCTCTGGAAGAACGGTGAGAACCTGATCCACGCTGCTGCAAGCAACTGCAACAACACCATCGTCGTCATCCACTCCGTCGGTGCCGTCCTCGTCGACAAGTTCTACGAGCACCCCAACGTCACTGCCATTCTCTGGGCTGGTCTTCCTGGCCAGGAGTCGGGAAACTCTCTTGCCGACGTGCTCTACGGCCGCGTCAACCCCAACGGAAAGACCCCATTCACATGGGGCAAGACGCGCGAGTCCTACGGCGCTCCCCTTCTGACCGAGCCCAACAATGGCAACGGTGCCCCGCAGACCGACCACACTGAGGGCGTCTTCATCGACTACCGCCATTTTGACAAGACCAACCAGACTCCGATCTACGAGTTTGGCCACGGACTGAGCTACACCACTTTCAAGTACTCTAACCTCACAGTCCAGAAGCTGAACGCTCCTGCCTACACTCCTACGTCTGGCCAGAGCAAGGCTGCGCCCACATTCGGTACCATTGGCGAGGCCGCCGACTACTTGTTCCCTGAGGGCATCAAGCGAATCCGAGAGTTCATTTACCCCTGGATCAACTCCACCGACCTCAAGGAGTCTTCCGGCGATCCGAACTACGGATGGGACAACGAGGACTACATCCCCGAAGGCGCCCGCGACGGCTCTCCCCAAGACCTCCTTCCCTCTGGTGGAGGTGCCGGAGGAAACCCGCGCCTCTACGATGACCTTATCCAGGTCTCAGCCACGATCAAAAACACCGGTTCTGTGGCGGGAAGCGAGGTTCCCCAATTGGTAAGTCACTTGGGCCCTTTTTCTCGGCACGAAGCTAACCCCGCTAGTACGTCTCCCTGGGCGGCCCCAACGAACCGAAGGTGGTCCTTCGCGGCTTCGACAAGCTCGACATCCAACCTGGCGAGGAGCGCGTGTTCACGACGACCCTGACCCGTCGCGACTTGTCCAACTGGGACGTGGTGAAGGACAACTGGGTTATTACGGAGTACCCTAAGAGAGTCTTTGTTGGAAGCTCCTCTCGCAACCTTCCTCTCAGGGCTTCGTTGCCGACAGTTCAGTAGATGCGACCCTACTTGGTAGGATGCCAGCTTGGCTACGACTCGCTTCCATTTCTAGTATAATAATTGATGGCCAATTTACGACTCTCATAGACAGTTTCCGACATCAGTAATTGGGTTCAGTAAGCGATCTGCATTAGTGATCCTTGTCCACATCCCGACTCACCTCGGCGAGAATTGACACGAGCCTAGGAGATCCCGAACAGGCACTAGCCCCTGCAGCCCTGGAGTCTGCTCGGCTCAACTGTCTTGGAAATCCTCAAGGTCCTATGAAGGGCGTCGGTAATGCTCGCTCTCGTCTCTGCCGTGCAACGCCTCTCTTTATATCCCGCCTCGCCTGGTGGACTCGGAAGAGGTGGAGCCGAACGCCACGGAATGCACGAAGGATGCACCTCAACCTGTCACGGCAGTTCCTGGGGTCGAATATCCGGGGTAGATAACACTCAGCGGCCAATGGTTGCTACCGCAGATACAAGGGGGCCGGGGTAGAGGACCTGGTACCCTACCCTATATGAGAGAGAACCCCTCTCGTCCTCGCCGCAGGTCCTTCGCTACCCTCCTCCATCAACCCTCGACCCAGGGAAAGCGACCATGTCCGGCTTCCGCCACGCCTTTTCGCTCTCAAAGCAACAAGTCCGAGACGCCGTTCCACCGGGAACAGTCTCGCTATCGAGTATGGGTCTCCTTTCCTCCCAACCTAACTCTCTAACTCCTTATCTTGTCCGGGGCAGTCCACTCCCACCAGATCCTCCACGGCAGCTCTACGAGACATACCGGCGAACTCATCCTCGTCCCCCAACCCTCCGCCGACCCCGCCGACCCCCTCAACTGGGCCACCTGGCGCAAGGCCACCGTTCTAACATGCGTTTCCGTCTACGCCTTCATCGGCAACTTCACGTCGAGCAGTATCGCAAGCGCATTTCCGCTGTATGCAACACCGCTCGCGTTTAATCCGCCAATCAGCATGGGCCGGTTAAGTCACCTCGTTGCCGTGAACGTGCTCATGATGGGTGCGTCGAATATTTGGTGGGTGCCGCTGGCGAATACCTTTGGGCGGAGACCGGTCAGCTTGATCAGCATTTTGATCCTGCTCTTTTGCTCGATGTGGGCGGGCCTTGCGAAGAGTTTTGAGAGTTTGCTAGCTGCGAGATTCTTTATGGGGGTTGGCGTTGGGCCTGCGGATACGAGTATGGCTTCCATCTTGTTTGAGCTTGTTTTATTGCTGATGATGGAAGTTGCACCGAATATGATTGGGGAGATATACTTCACGCATCAGCGGGGAAAGGCTATGGTATGTCCATCTTGCGGCACAAAAAAAATGTTACCTACTGACGACGCAGGGCTTCTACACCGCGCTCCTCTGCTTGGGCTCCCTCGTCGGGGGTATCTCCGGCGGCTACATCGCAGCCCACGGGCTCGAATGGCTACACTGGGTGAACGTGATCATCACCGCGATCCTCTTCGCCGCATGTCTCCTCTTCGTCCCAGAGACCCTTTACATACGAGACGAGCCAGCCCCCATCCTGGCCACCGAGAAGTCAGCAATCAAAGAAGGAGAGAGCGCCCAGATCGAAGAAGTTACCAACAGCCCCCAGACCCAATACAGCGACTTTACCTTCCTCCGCTCGCTCAAGATAAACACCTACCACGGCAATCTAACTCGAAACTTCATCGCCCCCTGGCTGACCCTCCGCCTCCCAGGCGTCTGGCTCGTGATGCTCTGGTACGCCGGTCTGGTCGGCGGAATCGTAACCCTCAGCTCCGTCGGACCGACACTAGTCGCCTACCCGCCCTACAGCTGGGGCAAGAACGCCGGCCTGATCAACGTCGGCGGCGTAATCGGGTCGTTCCTCGGTGCGGCAGCAACAGTCGCGCTCGCCGACCGCGCCATCGTGACTAAGAAAACGGTCAAAGACGGCGAGCTCTCCGAGCCCGAGGCCCGACTGCCCGTTGCACTGCCCGGATTGGTCCTGGCGACGGTAGGCCTCTGGGTCTTCGGCTTCTGCGCTGAAGCCGCGACGCCGAAGATGTGGATTGGCATGCAGTTCGGCATTGGCATGTTGGCGTTTGGGCTGATGCAGGCGCCCAGTGTGGGGTTTAACTACGTGCGTCCCCAAAACAACCTCATAACATGGTGAAAACACTAACAGACTTCATGTAGGTGATCGACTCCTACCGCTCCCTCTCGGCAGACTGCTTCGTGGCGATCACCTGCATGCGCGCGGTCATCAGCTTCAGCTGGACGTTTTTCGTCGGCACGTGGGTGGAGAAGGCTGGGCCCGCGGTGCCGTTCGGCGTGTTTGGGGGCATACTGGGGTTCTTTGCGCTCTTGTTGTTTCCGCAGTGGTACTGGGGCAAGAGGACGAGGATTGCGACGGCGAACTGGGTGTGAGATTGGAATGGTATGGCGGTGGTTCAGTGTAGTTGGCGGTCTGCCTGGCTATGACTGTTTTATTGTGATAGCATCAATTCAACTGAGCACAGTTGCTCTTCAGAGGGATTGCAGGTGGTGGTATGGTAGAGTGTAGGAACGGCACAGCCCATCCGCGTAGGCTATGGTCCTCCGGACCGCGAAAGCGTAAGTGTGTCGGCAATTATTCTAAGACTGCTGAGTAAAACAATCCAGGGTTTCGCCGTGCAGTCGGAAAAAGCTAAGAAGCGCTCTGGTGAGGCAGGGTCAACACGCAATCTTACGTTGCCCGTGATAGGGATGCTGTACCTCTACTGCGTATAGTGGTTCGTCGCCGCTACTAACCGAGCCTCAGCCGCTTCAGGCCTAGCGCCGGCCGCCTAGCTCTACACGTGATATCAAAGCGGGTAATCTCCACCGAGCACAAAAAAAAGTCAAAAAATGAATGTCCTGGAAGGACAGGACTTGATCAGGCTCTAGCCGTGGATCGAACACGGGACCTCTCGCAGGTTGGTGCTTTAGGGTTAGCCCTAAGCGAGAATCATACCACTAGACCACCAGAGCTGATTGTTGAAGTCTGCTATCTTGTAAAACTTATAGGCAAATAATGAACGGCAGGTAGTGATGAGACTGTTGGTAACGTCCTCGAACCCTGTAACTGAAGATATTGGATAGGATGATCACTGCTAAGAGGCGCATGCACCTATTCGAGGTCTCTATAGTCTCGGCCCAGTTTCATTTGAGCTCGGGGTTGCTGTTCGCGGTCCCTGATTGTGCTGATGTCGGATATATATTTCCCAACGCATGCGTCGGAACCACAACCTAAGTTTGGCCGTGGACGGCATTAGGTACTGGGGCCACAAACCAGCAAATTCAATGAAAAACAGCCACTACTCTCAAGAACCACTGCAACTCCTCAGGATACAGACGCTGTTCTGAACACCGGTGGAATGGCCGCCGTAGATTAGGGCATCAACCACGGACGATGTCCGTACCTACATAAACCAGCCCCCCACGGCGGAATTGATATAGAGACGTCTGTCAAACAGGGACTACTGGACCACTGAAACACTGTCGAGGCATAAGCTGCATCGAACTACCCAAGCTCCAACCGAATTACTTCCGTCGGCGCCGTCGGACCCGAGAGTCGAATGAATAGCCCATTGAGCCACTGACAATAGGAAGGATGTCCTAACTCCCATCCACAACAATGGACCCGAACATCTTGATCATGGCACGCGAGCTCCTGCAGTTGTTGTTTCCGAGGATATAGTTGAGCAGATTCAACCATCACAAGCCACAGTAGGACGTGTTGAATGCGCACGGGTTCTCTCTACTTTGGTTACTTGCATTCCACCTCTTCTAGCGCCAACACCATTTCCAGGTTTAATCACTTCTCCATTTTCAAGCTAGACTCTGCACGTTCTATCCATGTGGAAGTTCGTTGAACAATGGTTGGCCTCTCCTCCTTCACCTACCTCTTCAATCTAGGGTCACTCAAAGACACCTGTCATACCGAGTTGCCCTGGATGGAGTCAGCGTAGACACCGCAAAACAGCCAAGGAGAGATTAAATACACAGAGATACAACGACTGGTTTAAAGAGCGAGGAAAAAAAGTGGCTGAAATCTGAAGAGTAGCTTGGGAATAGAGCGGAAATGTGATGCCAGACAAAGAAAATGCCTGCCCGCCCTCTTCAAACCACATCGAAGGAAATAGCGGGGTGGAAGATGATGGAATTCAAGAAGAGAATCAAAAAGCTAGACAATGGAATGGACCCCTCACCTGCGCCACACCACAAGAATGACCTGGGAGCGAGAATCCGGGGTGCAGAAAACCCCTTAGCCAAGACACGTGGACCAAAGTCTGCTGAAATGCGCAGCTCATCGAGCGAATCATTCGAGAATCTGAACCGTGCTCAAGCTCCACGGATTCAAGAGCAAAAGACCCATTCTGATTGGTCTCAAATGGTCCCTGATGGTGGGCGGCCACGAGGGTGTGAAACGCGAGGCAGTCAGAGCCGTAGCAGAGTTTACAATCAAAGGAAGCTATCGCGCCAGCATGAAACGGCTGAGAGAACCGTTGATGGGCATGGCCCTGTTCCATGGCTCTGCACTATCCGTCGAGTCTGCTGTAAATAAAGAAAATGTTGCGAAGCACAGCTACACCAGGCTTTCTTTGTTGTGAGGTACGTATGGTACTGACCCCACCGGTGTCTAGGGAACGGTAAGCCCATCACAGCTCGAGGGATACATAGGTATCTCGAGGACCCCAGCGTAGCTGATGGATGTCCCACCGATGGCTATAATCAACCGTCCCTGCGGTATACAATCATCATGGCCTACGACCCGACAGGATGCGCCGTTGCCGCCATCTGCTTTCTAGTCGCCGCCTGGGCGTTTACAGGTGTGCGACTGTATGTTCGCGTTACTATGAGGAAGGGTCCCTTCATCGATGACACTCTTGCTGTCATCTCGTTGGTATACAGCCCTGCTTCCGTCACCCACTAGGACCTAACAATCACAGATCACCTTCACGGTATACACCATCATATTCGCATGGACCCAATTAAAGGGCTACATCCCACTAGCCATCACCCCCTCCCCAGCCTACGGCCGAGCAGGCCTCAAGGTGCTCTCACCTCAACCAACATCTCGCAACCAGCTAACAGCACCAGTATTACTTCATCTGCGACATCTTCTACTCCGTCGGCACCTACATCATGAAACTCTCCTTCACCTGCACACTGCTAACCCTCACGCAAACACGCGCCCAATTCCTCGTCCTCTCCGTCGTCATGGTCGCCGGCGGGATCATCACCGCCGCCGCCTGCATCCACGCAGCCCTCTTCTGCAAACCGACCTCCTACCACTGGAACCGCTTCGCCAACCCGCTGGCCGAAGGCCACTGCGACGCCTTCTGGTCCCGCATGACCGCGACAATGGTGCAGTCCGTCTGGATCATGATCGCGGATGTGGTGCTGGGCCTGGTCGTCCCGTTCATGCTGCTGCACCGCGCGACGATGTACTACAAGACGAAGATGAGTATAAGGGTTTTGTTGGGGTTGGGTTCGATGTTCGTCTCCGTCCACCTTCTCCAGCCATTATATATATCATGGACAATGGACAATGGACAATGGACAATGCTGATAAATTGCACAGAGCAAGCGTCACAACCGTCATCCGCCTCGTGTACCTGAGCATCGCCGCCGCAGACCCCACAATCACCTACGCCATCGTCCCCATGGCCTTCTGGTCGCTCATCGAGCACGGCGTTAGTATCCTCTGCGCGTCAATGACGACCTGGAAGCCGCTGTTCGTGAAGCTGGGGATTGTGGACGCGCGCGACGACCACGGGCCTGTGCATGTTGGCTTCAACACGGCGGACCGCGAGGCGTTCGGGACGCAGTCGACCACGCTGAATAATGGGAGTGAGGGGCAGATGGCCGAGTCGGATAGCGGTAAGAGTGGCTGGAAGAAGTCGTTTGTGAGGCTGTTTCCGGATAGGAAGAGGAGTGAGAATGGGAGTGGGGGGAGTGGTCGGGTTGAGGTTGGGATTCGGGAGGCGCTTGGGGGGTCCGGGGGTGCGTAGGGAAAGGGGAATTGTGGTGGATGGGAAGAGGGAGGGCGGAAATGTTGGCCTTTCTTTGTTTTGGTTGTGTATTGCTAAATTGATCTGTCCTGTATCATGATAATTGATCGATGTATTGAGGTGTTGAGCAGTTTGGGATCCTTGCTATATGAACAGGGTTGAGATAAATGGCGCCGCACGCGAGCTACAATTGGCGAGAGAGAGCAGCCATGCGCTGCCGCTAAAACAGAGTAGGCGCTAGTGCGTGCGGCTAAACTTTATCCGGGGTCAATCTTGGTAGCGTAGCGGGCGCTAGCTTGGAACGGCTAGTGTCGTAGTACAGCCGGCCTGTCCCTTTAACAGCCGCGGAGCCTCTGTATAAACCAAACTCCAAAGTATCACGGCCTCTTTACAACAGTTTACAACCCTTTAGACCAGAGTAGGAGCAGTGGGACTTACCTAGTACTACACAACAACTCAATGCTTGTAATACCTGTAAATATCTACCCAGACCCCAAAACTCCCTAACAAAAAGAGGAATCTTTCATCGACTGCCACGGCAATTCTTGACGGTTTTTTTAAATTTGGACATAGGTTTAACTACAGCTCGGAACTTCAACAAGTAGCTCCGTTGGTCTAGTGGTATGATTCTCGCTTAGGGCTAAACCCTAAAGCACCAATTGCGAGAGGTCCCGCGTTCGATCCGCGGATGGAGCCGTCTTCTTTTTGTTTTTTTCTTTTCTTTTTTTCTCTTACCACATTCCTGCATCTCGAAGGTAAAACCGACTTGTTAACACCAGCTGGCCTTCAGGCATATCATATTTTAAGGGTTGTACGTAGTATTCCCCTCTGTGGCATAAACAACAAACCCTCAAGTACGGGAGGCGGCGGTATGTAGCAATTTGCAGCCGCGCTTTCAAGTAACGTTGCAAGTAATATTGGACTGTTGGCTAGGTTTATAGTAGTCTACCAGTGCTTGGAGAGGACGAATGTTGGGACAAATCATGTCCACTTCAACGCCCGCTTGCGCGTTATCCGACCAGGTTGCTACACCGTATTTTCTTGGTAGTGTCTGGTACATAAGAAACTCGATGGTGCGTAAGACAGCGATTGCGACCTGGAAGTTCTTGAATTCTGTCATTGGAGAAAGTGACTCCCGTAGGTTCTAAAGCAATTTTGCATCCACTATGAAAGCAAGTAAAAGGGCTACTCTAATGACAGGACTGTCCATACCAAGTCGCAAATTGGGTTAGCATGGCCATTTGTTTCTACAAGCTACACTTACTACCTTCTCAAAGTTGGTCGAAGAGTTATCAAATGCGCAGAAAGTAGACTACGCGCGGGACAAAAGGCCGAGCGCCTGAGGAAAATGACTTGTCCAAGTCTGCTTCTCATTTTGATCATCACGCAATGATAAAATTGCAGGACCGAAAGCTGTTGTTGGCTGCTAACGATATCTAATTGGTCGGTATCTACATGGTATACCCTGGCAATTAAATGCCAATCTTATTGGTGCCCTCCCCCTCCCCAACCACATAACCAAACGGATACCCCGGCCCTTGAATTACCATCTGCTTAGTGTTTTTATTCTTGCGTGCCGCTCTATTCTCAAAATCGGCGCGAAGGAAAAGCGACAAACACATAGTTAGCCCATTTTTCCTCCTCCCAAAGTGTGCTGAGACGACAGACCACTCTCAGCGAAGCACTTGTTCAATTCACCAAAGCAAGGACCATGACCAGGCCTCGGTGGACTGACGAAGAGCAAAGGCGCCTCGTGGAGCTACGCGAACTGCATAGCTATCTTACCTGGACCGAATTCCACAATGTAAGTGCATCCACCGACCCCTGGCATCGAAATTGCATGCTCATAACCAGTCAGTTGCAATACTTCCCAGGCAGAACCCGGGTTGCCATCTACCACGAGTACCTGCGACTGCGAGTGCAGGATGGGAACGAGAATGAGAACGAGAACGAGAACATGACGCCGCAGCCTGAGCCCGCCAGGGAAGGACACAATAGCCCTAGCAATGTCAAGGCAAAGCGGCAGCTTGCTAGCTCGGGGCATCGACAGCCGCGACCGGAGAAACGACCGAGGCTTGACGAGGAGGATGCGGAGACGGCGAGTAATAGTGAGGATGGCGATATCGAGATTGACGGTCGGAGGCAGCCGGTACGTATCTCCTTAGAGGTTGGTTACGAGGTCATGTTAACAGCCCCTAGATGCAGACCCGCGCGTCACCATCTGTGAACCATGCAGTGTCCATACGAAACCCGCCAAAGGACCTCGCAACACCAACCACACCTGCCGCTCCGCGGATACTGGCGGCTCTGTCTCAGGAGACAACGGTCTGTCCAATTCCCAGCTGGCCAGCAGTTCCAGCACTAGAAGCACCAGTCAACAATCCATCGGAGCGCATCCAGATCTCTCAGACGCCAGCACCCGTCCAAATAACAAGCTTGCCGGCCGCAAACAGTACCGATGCCGAAAGCTGCACCGCCCAAGGCTTGAGAGAGCCAACTGCGAATACACCTGTCCTCATATCGGGATCGAATGACACAGTCTCGCTCCCAACAGCATCGACCGACGAAGCCTCTAGCATTCGAACCCCCGAACCTGAAGTCCCGGTCTCCACGGGCACGATCCAAGAACATAACACCTTCAACGAGCAATCACCGGGACTAGAAATAGTAGAGTCCAAACTCGAACCCCCAATCCTAGCTGCATCCCGATCACCGGAACCATTGACGCCCGCGCAGTGTCTGAACTACGGCCTTAGATATCTCCACCAGTTCGCCGAACTCTCGGGAGGCGATCAAAAGCCGGAGAAAAAGAAGGCGAAGGATTTTGAAGCTGCGATCGCCGCCCTCCAGCAGCGGCTAGACCAGTCCGAAGCGGCGCAGCAGGAGTTGAGGAAACAACTCGAGTCTCAGACTACAGAGATAGAGGCTCTCAAGGCTGCGGATGCGAGGAATGAGCGGCTGAGCACCGAAACAGACGATCTCAAGAAAAGACTTGAGAGCCTTGAGGAGCAGCAGAAAGAATATAGATGGCTGTATGCCAGGCAGGGCGATCTAAGCAGCCTAAAGACCAATATGAAGCGCAAAATGGAGGATCTCGGCAGCCAGATCTCCAAAATCGGGAAAGTTGCAGACAAAGCCAACAAGCTGCGGAAGACGTTCCAAGGGCTTGAAGAGTGGAGAGTCAGTGATATGCTGCACATGATCGCTTCGACTTCGACTTCGACAAGGACCCGGAGTCCTGGTTTCGAGGAAATCCCGCGTGAAGAGGCACGCCAACTGACTGTGTTCCAACGTTCTCGAGGCAATTGAACTTGAACCAACTGGTCTAATTATCCCATTGCTGGGACTGTCAATGCAACTTGCACTCTGAGATACAACAATAAACGCATTATCAGCTTCATACAACGGCGAGGGAGGTTCTGGGGCCGCGTTGGGCACCTCACCAGCGCAGACTCAATCACACCAGGTGAACAACAGCTGTAAACTAATGGATAACAAAGCCACCAGCCAACCAAGCAACATCGCTGGTTATATTCTTGCTAATACAATAATGTCAAGGCATTGGGCCTGGCCTGGCCTGCTGAGAGCATGATTGCCTTCTCCGCCCTGCTTATAACGATACCGACCTCCGTTGGTGTCTGGCGAATTAATTGATACTGCCCGGCGTCCCCACATCGAGAAGCCCTAACTACGGCCCAGTGTCTCAACCAGTGCATCGTTATTCGCACGAGTCGCGCGGATTGGGTATTTTTGTTTATGCTTGCGTTGATAGGCTATTCTTATCTTGTTGGATCTATACTGATGTATGGCGGGGTCCAGATGCTGGAAGATACGAGGTTCGTTGTCCAGTCGGTGCAGTCATGGGAGGAATGATGAATCAAGGATCCAAATATAGATGTTCATCTTGATACTCGCAGTCTATATATTTATCGCCTTGAAGTAAGGGCTTCTCTCATACGTTGAGCGTCTTATATAGGTACCAGCACATCATGAATTCTGAGCATTTTTGCTGGCCAGTGAAGGGGCCCATAGGCTAGAGTGACATGACTGCTAGCTAGTATGTACTGAGTACTTCCAGAATAAATGCCACTGCCGAGTTGAACTGTCGCCAGCCCACCCAGCAGCTCTGTTGCCAGAAATCCCTAGCGAGCTACTCCGCAGCTCCACGTTGTTCTCAGTGCTGAAAGAACGGAGCCTTGCAGCGCGAGCGCTAAACATCGTCAAAGTATGCGGATATAAAGAAAAGAAAAAGAAGAAAGCTGATGGTGTACTCCTGCTCGATGGGTTCTACGAGAAGATAAATTGGTACGGAAACCTCATGGATCAGGGCAATTCGGCGGCTAAACAGCAGAGCAGCTAGAGTGCCCTATTAAGCGACTCCTGAGATTAAGCGCGGTCAGTGATTCTTGTAGCGGGTCCATCGGACGTCAGATCAAAGACTGGGTTGAACCTGGGCCGTCATACATGGACACTTATTGCCGGGCTGGCAAGGCGGATATTCGCCGATCGAAGTCAGTCGCCGATTACTTGTCCAGCTCGCCGTCCCCGGCGACAGCTCTCTTATTGATATGAAAACGCTATCAGAGACCTCTCAAGACGCTGACTACATTTGTTCGTTTATCTGTTTCCAGGCCAGCGGGTGCAAGTTAACGTGTAATGGACATGGTACCTCAGCATCTTTCAACATTGAGCTAGAAAATGGCAATGCTGCTTTGATAGCTTTCAATTCCACTAAAGTACTTGAAATTATGCAATTCCAGACAGACGTTTCTGAGCCTTTGAGCATAGATTAGCATATCCAATTACACTTCCAATGCGGCGGACAGCAGAAGCAACAATCTATGCCAAGGTCATCGATGCCTCGGTCAGGGCTTCTCGACAGCAAGGAACGGCGGGCATTGCGCTTTTTTTGTGTAGGCTGGTGTCTTGTGATTCATAGTAGAAAATAGAATCTTTAGCTACTTATGCTTTGAGAATGATGGCCGCCTTGAAAATCTGCTGCCCCTCTTTCGAGACCCGTGGCGCAAGTCAGCCAGAACAGAATCATTGTAGGGTTACTCTGGAGAGCAACGGCAGATAATATTATCAAGGCAGCTGCGTCCAGGCGGTATGTAGGCAGCGAATTGTGCAGGGATGAAGAAATTACTTTTCCGAATTCCTGGGGCGTCTCTTTTCAATGCCTTTATTCCCCAGCAACGACACCGTCACCACCGTCTTCCCAACCGCGCACAACAACAGCGCAAACGACGAATTAACCGCCCGCACTGCAAACGCACCAGCAAAGCATCCCGCCGTCAGCATCACCAGGAACATCACCCGCCGGTTCCGCAGCCGGTTACGCAGCTCCAACAACCCCGGATCAACCACAACATCCACATACGCCGCCGTGGCCATGGCCGTCGTGATCTCCGTGACCTTCAACCCCCGACTCATCGCCACCTGCGCCCCCGACGAAAACGCCAAACACGCAATCACCCCCAGCGCGGCGGGGCCTTCTGGCTTTATTGGCACGGCATACTGCACAATCATCCCGACGAAGACCAGGAGTGTCTGGACGATGCTGCTAAGCAGCAACCAGAGTCGGCGCCGCACCCCGAGCCAGTTCCCCAGCTGGCCCATGATCAGAGCCCCCAGGACAAACATGCCCAGGCTCATGCCGATGTTGGGGAAGCTGTAGGCGTTGTTTGCGAGGCCGGCGACGCCGATCGCGAGGAACAGCGTGTTGCCGGTTTGGTTGGAGGCGAAGCAGGCGTAGTCGGGCCATGCGGCGGCGTCTTGGATGCCGGTTGCGAAGGAGAGGAGGAGGAGTTGGCTTTCCAGGAGGAGGTCTTCGCGGATGTCCTCGTTTAGGTGGGAGTGGATTTTGGAGAGGGTGAGGTTCATGGTCAGTTAGGGTTGTCTTGCTTGGAATGGGAGGGCTGGCATGTGTGCTGTTTATTGCCTGACGCTAAGAACTTATTGGCCGGGAGTGCGTGACTCTCGGAATGGCAATGGGGCATTAAGAAAGTAAATTTCTCGAGGTTAAACGCCGAATTGGACGCCGAATGACTGTGCCCTCTGCCCATTGGGATGTCAGAATCTCCACAGCTCCATTTTACTGACAGTCGTGACACGATAGAAATTACCAAGTCACCACTTTACATGGCCGTCTCCTACCTTGATAATATCAGCGATTTGCCGAGGCAGGGTTTTGGTAGAGGATTCCAGGACCTCGATGCTCGGCAACGTAGAACCTGTGAAGAAAAAATCTGCTGATAATAAAATGCTTGACTTTGACTATTCCAAATTCTTGAGACATCGGGCAATAGCCAATGCCGTCATTCGCCGAAACCTCGAGGTCGGTGATTGACTCCTACCTAGGGTTCTTGCTGCCCGCCATCAATAGTCCCCATCCACCCACTCCTCCCACCCAACGCCCAAAACCGTATCCCGACTCACAGGCTCCTCAATCCCACTCTCCCAAACCCTCTGACTCGCATCCGCCCCGGCCCCGGAATTCCCAATCTCATAGTACAGCGGCGTCGCCCCCTCCGCCATCGTCGTCCACCCAGCCGGATGGACAATGTCGCTCAGGACCGAGTTCTGGTAGATGACGCGCGCAAGGACCCGCCACGGTCGGCCGAGGTACACCTTCCCCGTGAGAGCCGTGGCCAGGCCGGGCTTCTCGTAGATGGTGCAGTTGTCGAAGCAGTACCACGAGGGATCGGACGCCGTCTCGCGCGACATGGCGGTGATGTAGCCGGCGCCGTTGGAGGCGATGGCGCAGGTCGAGAGCCAGGTGCTGGCTGCGCCGAAGATGTAGTCTGTTGCGCCTGTTGGGACTCTGTTAGAGGGACCTCGGGAATGTCTGGATCTTGGGTTGACTGCAGGGTGGGTGGTCAACGCGTACCTTCGACATAGCAATGCGAGTAGTACTGGATCCCGTCCCGCGCGTAAAGCGTATCTTGGTACCCGATGAACTGGCAGCCATAGTAGCCCTGGCGGTCGCCGGTCGCAGCAAGTCTATGTGATAAAACTGTGAGCGTGACCCTGACTCTGGTCTAGGGCTATGTTGCACGGATGGATAGACCTACGCTACAGCCTGAGCACCCTTTCCAAACCCATTGACGACGTTGACGTTGTACATTGCGAAGTCGTCCATCTGGGCATTCACCGTAGCGCTAGAAATCAGCGATCCCGATTCCGGCGAGGAAATTGTATGTGTGATGGTGACGGTGTTCTCCTCGTAGGTTGCGGTGTTTGTGGTCTCGCCATAGATGGTCAGGTTCCCATTGTACTTGAATGTTAGTTGTTCCTCGTAAGTGCCGGCTTCAATGTATATGCAAGCAGAGGATGAGGATGAACCTGACCCCAGAGCTGTTATTGCATCGCCGATCGTTGCGTATGTTCCGTTTCCTCCGACTGTTAGGCAGCCGGGTGGTGCGGAGGTTCTAGATGTACGCTTGGAGTGCGTATGGGGTCTAGAAAAGGCAACGCTCGCGAGCGTAAGCATAAAAAGGTGACTGAACATGAGCATTGTGACGTTCTTGGTTGGTGAAATCGACAGGATTGAAACAAGTGGAGAGCCTGGTGGATCTACAGAGTAAAGATAGGTCTTATACCCATGACTTTGCCTCAGGGACGCTGCAATTTCTCCGGTGGCAGGTCTGAGGGTCATCTATCTGCGTCAGAAGACCGTAGAGCAACTGGCCAGGTTCATACCAAGTGAAACACCGGGCCGTCACGGACTTCGGGTGTGCTCCGTGACGAGTGTCGTCGTTTTCCGGCGGCCAGTCTGGTGCTTGCAGGGGTCTGTCAGTTTCCTCGAATAAGGATTGCAGGGATCGCACACTGGCTCCTTGGCCGGGGTAAACATCGATTGCTCGCCTCACTTGACATGGTGTGGTATTAGGCTGAATCCCGGTGCCAAGAGGGGGCAGGTGCAGTCATGAAAATCATTCTTCATGGTAATGGTATTGGAGGCTACTGAATCATGGCGAGGCAAAGGCTTAGGAGAGGCCGGCTTGCAATGAGGATTGTATTTCTTCTATAAACATGGCAGTCCAGGATGGCACCCTGCATTGATCTACCGAACCGCCGCACTTTCGTTTTTAATTGCTAGGGCCTTCGCCTTTCCAATCACTATACGATGGCTCAACTGCATAAGTAGCACTTAGGCTGATAAATGCACCTGTCCTTCTTGGTTTCAGGTCTTCTACGGCCTGCCAGACTCTCCTACACCAGGCGCCAACTGTAGTCCCTCCTCCGTGACAAAGCTGCTGGTCTTCTGATGTTGACGAATAGCACGGCTGCTGATGGAGGGGAAATAAGCGCCGGGAAATGCAACAGTCATTAGGATCGCGCCGATGGAAACCATACTGCGTATAAAGGTCAGTATCTCTCTCACTAGACTGAGGTCAGTAGTGGCATGACTTACGTTCCGTCCAGAACCATGAACTTGGCCTCGTCCTGCATCATCGGGTTTCCCCATCCACCGGCCATTTCTGGGATTCTAACAACCGTCAACACAGGCAAAGCAGGTCCAGAAAGTGGCAAGCACCTGTAAATGCATCGGATCAAGTTCGCGGTCAAGGCAACCACGTTGCAGGACACAAAGAAGACAAACTCCTTGCGGTTGACCCGCCGCTCTGATAACGAGAGCGACCTCGGGTACGCCCCGTGCTGGCGGCGGTGCCGATACACCCTCCTCGCAAAGTCGATCGTCAGAATCCCACAAACCGCCATGGTCGCAGCCTGGAACGCAATGCCCGCAATCATGATATCCGTCCCCGTCCTGACCGTACTCTCAGACCCCTTGCCGTTCGCGGCCGTCGCCTGCAGCCCTCCACCAGCCAACTAGGTTGCGAAGCCCAGCGCGTCACAGATGATGAAGAGCCAGGTGTAGAGCTTTGGATTGAGGATCGAGAATTGCGGGCCAGTGTGCAGAACGACAGTTTTGACGGTGAGGTAAAGAGCGGCGGCTAGGAAGGAAGGCGAGACGATGAGCAGCAGGGTCTGGATGATGACGCCGCCGTTGCTCCAGGGGTTCGAGTGCAGCATTAGACGGCCGATATAGCCGACGACCTCGCCTGCGCACCCGAGGAAGACGAGGGTTGTGTAGAGGCGCACCTTGTAGCGGACGCCGAGCCATAGTTGGGCGAGACCGCAGACGGCGAAGACGATGAGGAGGATGAGGTTGCCGGCGAGGTTGGGGGAGTAGCCCAGCGTGGTGCCGGAGACGGGGCAGGCTGGGGTGACGCTGGTGCAGTTGTCCATGGCGAGGGTGCGTGATGTTCTTGTTGTCGGGTTGTTCGGTACAGTATATAAGTGATAACTAGGTGCCAGGATTCTGTAACCCTAACTTGGTACCTCTGGTATACTCGTGGTGGAGCTCGTTCCTCGTTTACTCCACTTGCCTTGACTTTGTTAGGGTTAGTCCCAAGACAACCACAAACCCTTTCCCAGAGACTATGGTAACCCTTTTGTTTATTCCCTTTTCACACGAAAGATTGTAATACCGAGTAACTTCGAATTCTGCCGCAGAGTCCACAGAACCCTCCTGCAGCCTCCCAATGAAACGCTTCCATCGCAAGTCCCGCAGCGGCTGTCTCCAGTGCAGGCGTTGCCGCGTCAAGGTGTCAGACTTGTGGATGCCTCAGGCTGATTACCGATAGATTTTTCCTCCGCTTATTAAAGAACACCTATCTAAATTTATTTACTTATTACTTTGGATATAATAGGGCTAGGGCTTTAAAATATAGCTTATTTAAAATACCTTAATTAATTTTTTAAATATTTTTTAATTTAAACCTTTTATTATTTATACTTATTAAGTTATTTTTAGTTAAAGTTACCTTATTATTTATTATTAAGTAAATATTAAATTACCGTCTAGTGCTATTAAGTTAACTAACCTATAAAATTATTAATTATAAGCCTAGTAGTACTTTACTAGGTAAAAATATTTAATTATAAAATATAATAGCTAATTAATAAATTAAAGTACTTATAGCTACCTATAACTTACTATTATAAATTTTTTTAACCTTACCTTAATAATTAATAAGGTTTTTGTTATTTTAAATACTAATAATAACTAATTAATATAATATAACTAGTTAAAGGATTATACTAAAGTAATAAGCATTTAAAATTATATAAATTTAAATATTAAAAAAAAATAACTTTTAAAAAAGTAAAAGCTTAGGGAACCGCTCCCGAGAAACTTTAGTAAAATATAAAAAAAATAAAAAAAAAGTATTTTTAAACTAATAATAATAAAGTAATTAAAAAAAAAGGTTTATTTTATACTAAAAGAACCTAAGATTACTAAAAATATATTAATTTTTAAAAAGTATAAAAAATACCTTAAGGCTTGTAATATATATAATAAGTACCTTAAAAAATAAATAACTTTATATAATACTTTTTTAGTAATAATTTATATAATAATAAATAAGAACTTTTATAAGCTATTTAAAAAGGTAAATAAGCCATGTAATATATTAATTATTTTTTATAGGTAATTTTAAGTATTTAAAATAATAAAGTTATATTATTTATATATAAAACTTTAATTACTTAAAGCAAGCTTAATTTAAATATTAATAATATAAATTAATTATTAAATTAATTAGTGGATTGCGCTTTATAATAAAGGCATAAAATTTTTATTTTAAAAAAATAAATTAATAATAATATAGGACTTTTTAAAACATGTAACACCTTTTAACTTTACTTTTACTAAGTAAAAAAATAAAAAGCTTTAAAATAATAAACCTTTAAAGTTTAATAATATTATAAAATACTTTAGGTATTAAATATACTTTAGGGCCTAGGCCAAGCAAGCCTTAGGTAAATAAAAACTTATAAATTTATTAGTATTTATTATTATAATTTTTATAATATATATTACCTTTAAAGGTATTAGTCCTAAGGAGAACAATAAGAGTTAAATTAAAAAAGATTAAAAAAAAAAGCTAGTAAAGGGGTTTAAAGGAGCCTTAAAAGCTAAAAAATAAGTTAAAAAAAAGAATAAAAGGCTAAAAAAGTATAATATTTATATTTAAAATTATATAATTATTTACTGCTAGTATTTTTTTAATATAAATACTTAAAAAAAATGGCACCTAAATACTAATACTTTTAAAAAAGTTTTTAAAGTAATAGCCAACCCGGATATAAAGTAAAAAATTAAAAATATTTATAAAGGCGCCTTTAAAAAACTTAATTATAACTTTTATAAAGGCAAGGGTAAGAAAAAATATTTAAATAAAATATATATAGTTATTTACTAAGTATTTTACGCCTTAGTTATTATAATAAATAAATATAATTTTAATAATATAATAATTATAAATAGTGTTTTTATAATATATATTTATAATAATATTACTAAAATAAAAGATATTTATATAACTATACTAGATAAATTAAAAAAGATTTTTATTAATAATATATTAAATATAATTAATATAATTAGTATGTTTTTAGTAAAGGCAACTTATATTAATAGTTTAAAATAAATTCTTAAATTTATTAACTACGCGTATATTAAAGGCTTTTATATTAATATTATATTACTTAATTTTTTAAAATAAAAAGGACTATTTTTTAATACTTGCAAACGCCTTATAAAAAATAACTATAAATAATTAATATATTACCTTGGAGTGTACTAAAAATTTAAAATATTTAATTAATAATATATAAATAAGTACTTTCCTAATTTAGCAAGAGTATTTACTATAATTAAGGTAAAATATTAATAATTAATAAAGCCAGGAGCGCTTGCTAGAGATACTAAGCTTTAGTATTAATATATAGGCTATTTAGGTAATAAGCTAGTACTATAACTTTAAAAGTTAGCCTTGGGGGTGGAGATTATTACTTTAAATAAGGATTTTAATAAATATTATTTTTTTTACTTTATTTACAAGCTTGCTAACGCTTTATAATAAATATTTAAAAAAATTTTTTTTAAATTAACTTAATTATTTAAAATTATTTATTTTAATATAATATAGCTTAGTTTAAAGTTATAAAACAGCCTAAAATAGCTCTTATACTTTATTAATAACTATACTTATATATAATTTATAATTTTTTATAAAAATAAAAATAAATATATTCTTGCTTTTTAGTATTTTTATAACATGGTAAAAAATTAATATAATTATAAAATTATAATACTTTATAATAATAGCAAGGGCTTTATAAGATTAAATAACTTTAAAATTAATACTTAAAAAAAGGGAGTTATTATATATAATTATTAAAAATATACCTAAATAAAACTTTATATTAAAGTGTTAAAAAGGCCTTATTATAAAACACGCTTGGGCCATGGTTTTAAAAATAAATTTCCCTAAATATTTTAATTTTAAAGTAATAAAATTAGCTATATATATTCTTAATAATACGCCTGCTAGAAATTTAAAAAACACCTAGTTTATTTTACTTATATAATTTTAAGCTGTTCTTAACATTCTACAGCCTGTTAATTTATTAAATATATATATTTTTAGTTATATAGGGTTTTATTAAAAAGCCATGGTATAATTTAAAAAACTTATTAAAAAAGCTAGTATAGGCTATTTTATTAGGTATAATACTAGTAATATTTAAAAATTATAAAATTTTAAGGTAAGGCTATACTAGTTAGTTTTTTAAGCATGTAATATTATATTTAATAAATTAAAGTTTTATACTTTAAATAATTTATTACTTACTAATAATTTATATATTATAAACTTACTCCTACCTAAAAATACGTGGCTAAAAAAAGTGGACTTTTTTATATTATTTTACTATTTTTTATAGGGCTTAAAAAAGATTTAAAAAATAATAATAAAAATAAATTAAATAAGCCTATTAAGGCTTTTAAACTTAAATATAATATTAAATTACATGCTATTAATAATAATACTAGCATGGGGGGTAAAAAAATTAAAGTAATTAATAAAAGTGCTAATGCCCTGCAACCCATAACTTATAAGTTATATAATAATATTAATAAAATACCACTTATTAATTTAATTAATTATATTAAGTTTTTAAATAAGTTAGCTAACTTTATTTTTACTATACTAAAAAATTATAAAATAGCCCTATTTAAATTTAACTTTAATATTACTATAAATAAAATTTTTAATATAAATATTAGCGCCCCTAGCGGTTTTCCTAATATAAAATTTAAAAAAAAAATAAAAAAAACTATTTAACTTTAATTCCTACTTTACTAGCTAAAATAATTATTTTTAATTAAGAATTTAAGTATGGAAATAACAGCATACTTACACTTAATAAGAATAAAAATATAATTATAAGATTTAATAAAGTTTAAAAGTAAGTTTTTTAAATTATTAAATAAAGGCCTTTTAATATACCTTTAATTAATAATATCTCCTACCTAAATAAAAAATATTATAGTAATTTATACGCCAGGCTTATAAAAAATCTAGTATATAAATAAGCTATATTTTTTATTATACTTAGTATAGTTATATAATAGCTTTTTTTTTACTTTATAACTTTACTAAAATAATACTTTACTAGAGCCATAGAACTAAAAGAAAATAATAAAAAGTTTATTTAAAAAGTAGTGGATTAAGGCGGCTAAAGTTAAAATAAATAACCTTATATTAATAGGCACCTATAAAATAGTAAAAATATTATAAAAAAAATAATATTATTACTAAAATAAGTATTTAAATATAAGTTTAATACTAAGGGCTATATAATTAAATTTAAAGCAAGGCTTTGTATATATAAAGATTTTTAATTATTTATAAAAATAAATATTATAATATTAATACTTATTACCTAACTTTTTTAACTTATAATAGCGCTTGCCGCTTATTTTAACCTGGAAATTAACTAGTTAAATATTATAAATACCTTTATTTAAGGTATTATAAATAAAAAAGTTTATATAAGAATTCCGCATAAATATATACTAAAAAATAAAGTATAAAGGTTGTTAAGGCCTTTATATAAACTATACTAATTTTCACGCATTTAGTAAAAAGATTTTTTTATAAAACTTACTGCGTATGGCCTTAAGCAAGTGCCTAAGAAAAAATACCTTTTTATTAGTAAGTATTTTATTATTATTTTTTTATTAATAATATTTTTATTTTTTATTAAAAAACTTACAAGGCCTAACAAGCAGCCGCGAAGTTTAAAAAATATATAATTAATATATATAAAATTTATAATATAAAAGCTATATAATAGTTTTTTAATATTTAAATTATATATAACCGCAGGAACTAAACTATTTACTTATTTTAAAACTTTTATATAAAAAGTTTTAAAAAAAGTTTTAAAACTTGGTTTAATTTTTTTAATCTTAATTAATATTTAAAAATATTATTACTAGTTAAACTTAAGTTAGCACCTAATAAATATTATATAAAAAAGTAAGATATTTACTATTATTAATAACTTATTAATTTTTTTTTTATTTAACTATTTAAATATAACCTAAGGCCTTAAAGGCCGCGAATAAGTTAATATAATATTTTATAAATTTAATAAAGGCCTATATTAAGGCTGTAAAGTAAGTAATTTAGTATTTTATTAAAACCGCCACGCTTGCTATAATATTTAAAAAAAATACTAAGATAACTGCCTATATAACTAGGGATAACCTTATTTTTATTATTAATATATTTTATATTAATATAAATAGTTATTAAAGCTTTAAAGGCTATATTATAAAGCTATTTAATAGCCTAATTAATTAAAAGGCAAGCTATTAATAAATTATTATTACTTTTATAATTAAAGTAAAATTTCTAGCTATATTAAAAGCAGGCAAATACTTATTTTAATAAAAAAAACTTTTTAATAAATTAAAGTTTAATCCCGGGCAAGATCTTAAGATTTTATATAATAATTAATAAATTATTTAATTACTTACTAAAAAAATTTTAACTTTATTACTAAGTTATAACATGTTAATATATACTGCTATTAGCTTTAAAAAAGATTTTTTTTTAAAAAATATTAAAATATAATAAATTCTTATAAATAAGTAACTAACTAATAGCTTTATAAAATTACTAGGGTTAATAAAATATACTAAATTTATTAAATAATTTAAATTTAAAATTATTTTTTTTTAATATTTTTTTTTTATTTTAGTATTATGTTAATTTTATTAAATTTAATATAAAAGGGTATATTAGACTTATAAATGCCTTAAGCTAATTATTAATAAATTTTTTTTTTATTTATTAAAAAATACCTATTTAAATTTATTTACTTATTACTTTAAATATAATAGGGCTAGGGCTTTAGAATATAACTTATTTAAAATATTTTAATTAATTTTTTAAATATTTTTTAATTTAAACCTTTTATTATTTATACTTATTAAGTTATCCTTAGTTAAAGTTACCTTATTATTTGCCGTTAAGTAGATATTAAATTACCGCCTAGCGCCACTGAGCTGACTAACCCGCAAGGTCGTCACAAGGTACCATACCTCCCATTTCCCCAAGACGCTGCCTGTGCTAAGCTGCCGAGTGCGACGAAACACACCCGAGCTGCTCCAACTGCCTGCGAGCCCAGAGTCCCTGTCATTACCCCCGTCTTGCATCCCCTGCATCAGAACAACCACCACCGTCAACCAACAATGGCCCTCCGCCCCACTCGCCTCTGTTCGACTCTCTGGACCTCGTCCTCATGAACCACTTCACAGCCGTAACCGCCCTATCGCTATTCGACGGCCCCAAAAACACCGATGTCTGGCAGAAACACGTCCCATTCGAAGCCGGCTCCAACCCAATGCTGATGCACGGCCTCCTGGCCGTCGCAGCCCTGCATCTTGCAACAACCACCCTCGACTGCAATAATTACTATGTGCGCGCACTCCACCACCACAGTCTCGGCCTGCAGCTGTTCAAAAACCAAATCACCCACCCGTCCACCTGCACAGACAGCTCAGATGCCCTCTTCACCTTTTCCGTCCTCCTGGTCGTCTGGGCCTTTGCCGCCCCTGTTGTGTCGAACAATTCCCTCGCCATAGACGACATCCTCAATTCCCTTGGCCTCATACGCGGCTGCAAGACGCTCTTCCTACTACACCACGAAACAATCCTCGATCGGCCCGTCGGCCGGATCCTCGAAATTCAACCCCCGACTGAGGCCGCTAACGCAATCCCAGTCCCATCTGTACTAGGCGACGTATTCAGGCACCTCCAGAGCATGGCCCACCACGACCACGTCCATCTTGACGCCATCGAGGATCTGCAACGGATAATATTAAAAGCCCTGAACCCCGTCACAGGACCACACAACACCAACCTCGTCGCCGCGTGGCCGGCAGCAGTCTCGGATGAGTACTGGGCGCGACTGCGACGTCACGAGCCTGTAGCTGTGTTAATCTTCCTGCACTATGCCGTGCTGTTGCAGTTTTATGAAGACCAGTACTGGTGGATGGCCGGATGCTCGAGGAGTATCGTCGACGTCGCTGAGGGCTCCCTGACGGGGGCGCAGAGAGATGGTCTTGGCTGGACGGGTTGTTTAGAGCGGATTGTCATGCTCAAAGACGTCAGGTTTGCAATGGGTAGTCCGGAGTCATCCCCTACGACGGGAAATAGAGTCTACCTAGGTACATAGCACGGGCGAATTCATAGGGGCGATTCAGTGACAGTTATGGACCTGGCCAAGAAGTCAGAGTGGTCTTCCTTGCAGTGTCTCTGGCTCGATATGCTCTACGTAAGCATTGACGGTAGCTGATATACCTCCAGCTGTCTCTTCCAAATGAGTTGTATAGATCGCTGTGGAGAATCTGACCAATCATGCTAAGCCAAGCCAGATTGATAATCATTGTTTCACGTGACCTGACGTACCAAGTTAGCCGCCTGCTTATCTAATCTCTGTGCATCACCCAACCACCCCACCTTACTCTCAGCCATCACCTCATAGAATCAGAACTTCCTATTGCCTTTTATCATGTGAAACATAGTTGCAAGAGACAGGCATAGAGATATGCGAGGGCTTTCTTCTTCCCCCCTCGGGTCTGTCATCTGGCGCCAACGGCCTTTCTCTACATGGATGCGGGCTCGGCGCAGCTTCAAAAAAACACCCCTGCTTCTATATACTCTTTCACTTTCGCAGTCTTCTGCTGTGACTTATTATACCACTCCTACCTATTTCCATGGTAATCCGATTACTTGGCGCCGTGTCCGACTTTTATCAACAATAGCAACGTCGACATCGCATGATGACCATGACCACTACATCAGATACCACTGGATCAACGGGGCCGAGGAACTTGAACGATATGAGCCCGGAGGCTACCACCCAGTAATGATTGGAGACAAACTGCACAACCGGTACAGCATCGTCGACAAGCTAGGATATGGAGGCTACTCGACCGTCTGGCTAGCCCGGGATACCGAGACAGGGCACTACGTTGCGCTGAAAGTCGGCACAGCGGACTCAGACTCGGTGACGCGCGAGATAAATACTCTGCGATGTCTTGCAAGTCCAGGACATGAGGCTATTCCGACTGTGCTTGATGATTTCGAGCTCGAGGGGCCGAATGGACGACATCGATGCTACTCCACTTCCGTCGCGGCATGTAATCTTCAGGATGCGTCTTTTAGCGAGCTTTTCCCCATTGATGTTGCAAGGGCGATATCGGGCCGTCTAGTGCTTGCGGTGGCTTATTTGCATGAGAATGGGTTCGTGCATGGAGGTAAGTCCTACCGAACTCCGAAGGCAGTCTGGTTTCACCTTCGTCTAACCCTACCTACCGGCTTCAGACCTCCACCTTCGCAACATCCTGGTCAAGCTCCCCTCAAGCCTCAACCACCTCTCAATCCAGGACTATTACACCAAGTACGGCCAGCCCGGAACAGAGCCCGTAACCCGACGTGACGGGAAGGCCCTCCCACCAAACGTCCCCCAAGAAGCCGTAACCCCCGTCTGGCTCGGCAAGCACGCTAGAGACTTTAACATCGCCGATACAAACATACTGCTCAGCGACTTTGGCGAAACATTTGCCCCGCACAACGACAAGCAAAAAAGTCTCGCCAAAGACTGCCACACACCACTAGCACACCGACCCCCCGAAGCCCGATTCGCCCCAACCTCCCCGCTCTCCTACCCAGCCGATATCTGGAGCCTAGCGCTCGCTATCTGGGAGATCCTCGGCATGCAGCCCCTTTTCAGCGCAGAGTTGGCGACGGAAGACAACATGATCTGCCAGCACCTGGACGCCCTCGGAGCGCATTCCATGCCAGAGAGCTGGTGGAACGAGTGGACCGCGCGAAGCAAATATTTCGACGAGGGTAGAGAGCCCAAAGAAAGACGCGAGGTATGGCCCAGGCCGCTGGAGGAGTCGTTTGAGGAGGACATTCAGGACTGGAGATATCGGGAGGCGAAGTTTCATCCCGGTGTGTTTGGGCCGGAGGAGGCGGCTGCTATTGTTGAGCTTATGAGGAAAATGTTGGTCTTGAGGCCTGAGGGGAGGATTACGATTCGCGAGGTTCTAACGTCGCGGTGGATGGTGGGTTGGGTGGTGCCTGAGTTGGAACGGCGCTGGCTTTGGGGGGATAAGGAGGTAGATAGCCTGAGTGATTGGAGTGTATTTCGGAATCTCCGCTCGATGTTGTAAGGCTTGTAGTTGTGTAATAGATTTGGAAATCTCCGCTCCTTACAATGATTTGACATTCTGCTAATGTACGATAATAGCATACCCACGTTGACGGTGCCCTACAGTACCCCGATTGACCAGACCGTCTCCAACCCATCCAACCCAACCGGCCTTTCTCCCAATGTACTAGACCTAATGCCATCCATACCTCAACCCATCAGTCGAGGCATTATAATCCGAAATGGCCGTATGAGCCGTGACCCGATTATCGCACCGCGAAACCGTCCTATCGTCCCGCTTAACGAACCTGGATGTCTTGCGAGAAAGCAATGTGCTGCTCACCTTATCCCGTAGTCCCGACAACAGAAATATAAAGGCTGGGCTCAGTAAAAATTAACTGTAAAATTGCATCCAACTCCTCATCCTCCGACCCGATAATTCTCTTCGTCAAGCCCGGTTGACGAAGAGCTTTCTCACCCGTGACAGGGTGAACCGTGAACCCTAACAACCGGTTGCTCCGGCCTCACGGGCTCCCTGCGAACAAACTTCCCGTCTGCTCTCGCCCTCCCAGCCTGCGGGAACCTGCTATGCTCAGCGCGTAGTTCTTCTCTCTCTCTCTTTTTTTTTTTTTTTTTTTTTTTTTTTTGGTTGGGGCGGAGAGTCGCTCGTACGCAGCGACCTGCGAGACCCAGTCTGTATCACCTCCGGATGAGAACACGCTGAGGAGTGTAAGCAATAGTATCCCGCGGTGGAGAGCTTCGAGGGAAGCGTTTGCAGTCTGTAGAGGTTATCGGCGCCTAGGTAGATACTGTAGAATTCGAGGTGGTCTTTTACGGTGAAACAGACCGGCTGATACCCACGTACCCGATTAGCCCTAAATGCCCGGGCAATACCGTATCCTGGGACTGGTCAATTGGCACAGAACCTACCCGTGTGAACATGCAACCTCCCAAAATACCTAGCAAACTCCTTCTACTTCTCCGGTCCAGTATCCTTGAACTCCCGATCGCGGAGGCAACAACGCCGCGCTCCGCAATCAGAGGCGAGCTCGTCTTTTTGCCAGGCACGTCGGAGAGCTGCGAGAGCTGGGGCCCACGGACTTCAGAGCTGACGCAGGGAGTCAACTTTTCGATAGCAACATTTCATTTAGGTTGCCGGTGTTAAGAAGGTGTGGGTTGGCTTGCTGGCATTTAACCCCCGGTCTTTGTGCCCGAAGGGTTCGGTTGGTGGCTTGGAAGGTGGTCTCATTATCATAGACGGGGAGATAGGCGGAGTAACCTTCGCATGCTGGACATGTCCCTTTAGAGATTAGTAAGAAAACAGAGTCAACGGGGCAGCTTAAATATTAAATACTTTGCTGCGAGACTTATCATCAAAGGCATACCAGCCGCGCCGAACGCCGGCAGCAGTCTACCCTATATACCTCAATGCACTGCCATGGGATACAGCCGAATAGTGATTCCAGCCGTGTAAAGCTCGACCAAGTACTCATAGCTAAACCCACCGTATCCATCCAATGCAAATATTCAATATCAAAATCAACATCACGTTCTCCCCACCCAACCGGACGTCCGCCTCAGCACCTCCCCCACAAACCCCTCATTGACCTCCGTGCAAACCCCAACCTCCCTCCTGCAGGGCTGCGACTGTCTGCGTTGCGTTGACGCTGACGATGAGGTGGTCGATATTGTTGACGGGTGGCTTCAAGGCCTTGGGAGGGGAGGGCTGGGTTGTCAACGTCTGGGATCGTGTGCCATTTGATATACACTCTGGGCTCAGGCGGTTGATGGTGTTGAGAGGACATGATATGCAGATGGCCATGGCAATCTCAACATCCAAGTCCTTGGCGAAGTGCCATGCGAGGCCTGTATCGCGCTGGAACGCCCTCCCAACCAGGATCACATCCAGGTCGTCGTCGTTCAGGATCTGCTCCGCCAACCCACCATTGTTGATCATGCCAACCGCCGCCACAAGCATTTGATCCCCAACCGCCTTCTTAACCCAACGCAAGTTTTGAATACATTATATATCCCGCCTCTGGTATTCGACACCTTTCGTTTCACCCATTGAGTTTTCTAACTGATTGCAAAGCATACTTACCAATCCAGTGGGCTCGGGGACATACTTGCAGGGCGTGTAGGGCGTAGCAGATCCACCTCGACGGTTCCAACCGCACCTGAAACATGGCTCACGTTCGTTCTCTGGCCCATCTACGTTATTGGGCTCACGTTTGGATCCCGCCGGCGCCGGGTGATCAGTATCTTACACTTACACTGCGGGGGCTGGGGTTTGATACTTTCCCCCTGTTATTCAGGGTATGGCTGACTGGTTGTACATGTTAGATGCTCATCTTCACCTACATAGGCGTAAAATGGAACCAGCGCGTGTACCTAGGGCTCTTCACGCAGTTCTGGCTCTTGCCTTGTCTTGTTGCGCTTACGGTATTGCCAGTAGGGACACCAAGGTGGGGGAGCTGCGCGCTTGTCACAGTAATTCTGTTGTATCCAACACGCACGCTACCCTTTAGGAAGATACAATACGACAACGGACCAGGAAAACAAGAGGCTGGATAGATAAATCCATGGATATTGGGTTTTCCGGGGACAGGATGGTGGGAGAGGGGAGAGGGTTAGGGTTTCGGGTAGTTGAACAGGTGTTGCCGGTTGCTAACATTCTTCTTTTCTTAATTGCTCCAGTATCGAGTGCAGACTTGAATAGAGTATTTGCCGCTAGTCCGTTCTCTACCTCGGCTTCAAATCTTGCGGGGCATCTTGTCGATGCAACATCCATGGTAGACGGGTTTAGTTCGTTAGGGCACATGGGAATGTCAACATGATAGCACACGCATATAACCAACGCATCAAGGCTGAGAGTTCCTTTACCGAGTCATTACAGAGATAAGCTGTCTGTAACCATCTCAAATAAGGCCGCTTAATCGCTCCGATCCAGTGACACGGTCTTTAACAATCGCAAGAACCCCTCGAAATGACGCCATCCACACGCGTAGATCACCAGAACATCCCAGCCAGTTGCACTGCCTGCCCAGGTGAGTACATCATTACTGCAGCTGACAGTGAAGAATGCATCCAAAGCACTGCATACCTCTGGCGAATAGTATACCCCACTACACCAACACAAGGCTCACCACAAGACAACCGCAGCCGCAGCCCCAAGCACGCAACGATGCATGTCTGATCCTATTCGGTAACCGCGCAGTACCCCCCTTCATACGCGACCTTGGGACCGAATGACGTGCCGTCAGACGATGCGACCTCGTCTTTGTTTATACGCAGCGATCGCCATGTCTGCCGACCACGAAATCAAGCTGGAAACGCTCGAGCCCGACATCCTTTCTTTACGGGGGACCAAATCAGAACCAGGCATAAGAATCAACGAAGCCATGGATACAAACAAAGAGGTTACGCGGCCTCTACTAGAAAGTCACAAGTCATTATCTTACACGGACCTACCAGGCACAGGCACGAGAGCCGGCAAAGACGGGTCCAGACCTCGGGTTGAAGCGCTCGACGCTGAGACCGATTCCGACTCGTCGAATCCATTCGCGGACCCTGAGGTTGCAGAGCGCTATGCGGCGCTCTATGAGAAAGCGCAGTATGAATGTCGGCATGTCTTTGACCCGACCTTGGTCTGGACGAGGGAGGAAGAAAGAAAGATTGTGAGGAAGATTGATGGGAAGGTTTGCTTGTGGGCTGTGCGTGCCTACCACCTCATTCTTTTCTCTGTCCTAAATGATGGACTGGAGCTGAGACGTTCGTACAGTGCGTGATGTTCTTCGGCCTCCAAGTCGACAGGAGCAATCTCATCCAGGCTGTTTCGGATAACATGCTGGATGACCTGGGGTTGTCTACCAACGGTATTTTCTCCCATCACTCGCCATATCCTCTGCTAAGATGTTAGACTACAACGCCGGCAACGTAATCTTCTACCTCTCCTTCCTCCTAGCCGAACTCCCCAGCCAACTCCTCTCCAAAGCCCTAGGCCCAGACCGCTGGATCCCAATCCAGATGTCGCTCTGGTCGCTCGTCGCAATCTCGCAGTCCTGCCTCTCAGGGCGGACCTCATTCTTCTTGACCCGTTCTGCACTGGGCATGCTCGAGGGCGGCTTCATCCCGGATATCGTGCTCTGGCTGTCGTATTTCTATACGAGCCGCGAACTGCCGACGAGACTTAGGTATGGGCCTTATACTTACCATAACAGAAAGAGGAGGTGGTGGCTAATGATGCAGTCTCTTCTGGACTACTCTCTCCGTAACCGAGATCATTGGGTCTTTCCTGGCATTCGGCGTACTGCATATGCGCGGTGTCCTCGGGTGGGCTGGATGGCGATGGCTCTTCCTGATAGAGGGGCTGATCACGCTTGTCGTCGGACTAGCCTCGTTCTTCAAGATGCCTGCGTCGGCGGTGGAAACGAAGACGTGGTTCAGGCCGAACGGGTGGTTCTCTGATCGCGAGGTGCGCATTGTCGTGAATCGCGTGCTGAGGGATGATCCGTCGAAGGGTAACTGCCTCTTGCTACTTGATACTATGGGAGGTAGGGCTAACTACCATGACACAGGAGACATGCACAACCGCGAGGCAATAACCCTCTCCGCGCTCTGGGACTCCTTATGCGACTACGATCTCTTGCCGATTTACCTCCTAGGCTTGGTCGTTTACACCCCCATGGTTCCGATCAAGACGTATATAACCCTCACGCTGAAGAGCGTGGGATTCGATACTGTATTCTCTTCTTCCAAGCCCTACCTCAATCGTTCACTAATTATATGCAGTTTTCCACAAACCTCCTCATAGTCCCGTACAACATAACGCACATCCTCCTCCTGAACCTTCTCACGCACCTCTCGGAGCGTCTCAACGAGCGCGCCCTGGTCTCGTCAATCCAATCCCTCTGGGTCCTCCCCTGCCTCTTAGTCCTGCGATTCTGGCCCAACGCAATGATAAACCCCTGGGGCACGTACGTAGTCATGACAATCTTACTCTCGCACCCATACTGCCATGCGATATTAGTCGGCTGGACGAGCAAGAACTCGAATAATGTGGGAACACGGACGGTGTCCGCGGCGGTTTATAATAGTACGTCGCCTGTCCTTTCTCCTTACCCTTGCCATGCTTAATGGGATTGCTAATTGTTATGGGGTAGTGAGCGTTCAAATGGGCAATATCATCGGCAACAGTATCTTCAGGGATGACGACGCGCCGCTGTATAAACGGGGATACTCGGTGCTGCTGGGGTTGAATGTGCTGGGGATTGCACTCTTGGTTGCGACGAAGGTCTACTATACTAGACGGAATAAGCAGAGGGATGCTGTTTGGGCGCAGATGAGTGAGGTGGTTCGTACAGCCCCGCCTAGCCCTAACTTCCTTGATATACTGATAAGTGATAGGACCGAGAAGCCTACACCAAGAACAGCCCCGAAACAGGGAGCAAAAGGCTTGATTTCCGATTTGCACATTAGCCTGAGCACTTTTAAACATACACACACATATAGTACATTCTAGATCGAACTTGGATACAGCTACAATCCAAACGGATACGTCTCCCCCTCCCCCAGCGCCGTCTTCGGCTGGACCCTCTCCAACGGCTTCACAGCACTCGTGGTATCAAACCACACATACCCATCAAACTGATTCACCAGATCCGCCGCCGAATAATGGCTGACCCGCTCCGTATCCGGCCGGTAAATAACCCCAATGAACCGCTCCAGCCGTCGACTCTCCTTCCCCAGCGCCTCCCTCACCTCCCGACTCATCTTATCCTCCCTCAAATCCAGCAGGAAGCTCTCAACCCCCGTATCATGCGCAACCCGCTCCCACGACTCCCGCATGCTCGGCCTTACATCCATAACCTCCATATCATCGCCCCATTCCGACGCGGCAGCAACAGTCCCCGTGTGCGTCCCGCACCCAATCAGCGCCACGTTCTGCGCCCCAAATACCTCGCGGCACAGCTGCCCGATGTTCACTTCCTTCCGCCGGATTCCCATCGCCGTGTGGCGCGCGTCGCCGCAGTGGCTGTTGTGCGCCCAGACGACGGCCTTGCTGCCCGCCGGCTTATGCTTCATCAGCCGCTTCAGCGTGTCGACCATGTGGCTGTCCCGCAGCGTCCACGAGCCCGCGGAGGAATAGTACATGGCCTTGTAGTAGCGCTCTGCGTCGCGCACGACGTACGCGTTCTGCTCGCTGCTGTGGAATTCCTCGCCGTCGCCGGGGTGCTCGGCGTACTGGAGGCGGTTTTCAAGCAGCGAGCGCAGCATGGCCACGACGCCCTTCTCGCAGTCTTTGAACCCGCGCAGGGCGTCGAGGCCGTAGTCTTGCGGGTGCTCTGTGTATGGGTCCAGACAGCCGTAGCGTCTGCGTGCTTCCTTTGCCATGGATGGGTCGATGTGGTCTAGGTAGGAGATGATTGCTTTCATGGATGTCCCGAGCGAATACAGATCCATGCCGTAGATGCCGACTTTGCGGTCTGCCGGGAGGGAGGTGTTATGGTCGCGGATCCACTCGACGAGATCCTGCATCTCTTTGTTGCGCCACATCCATGTTGGGAAGCGCTCGAAGGCTTCGTCGTCGTTTTCGTCGTGGGCCTCGAGTTCGGCTTTCGAGCGGGACTTTCCGATCCGCGCTTTGTGGCCTGGGCGCTGGCGGACGTAGCGGTCTAGGGCTTCGGCGTCGGGCCAGTCTGCTTCCAGGGCGAGCATTGTGAAGTCGTGGTGGGTGATTAGCCGCTTTGTGATTTCTGCGCGGGCGGCGTAGAACTCGGAGGTCCCGTGGGAGCCGTCGCCCAGGAGGACGAGGCGGTTGTTGGCGAAGGTGTCGAAGGGGGGTGCGAAGGATGGGTCTGTTATGGGCGGGAGGGGGCGGATGGAAGAGCGGAAGAGCGCGGTTAGGTCGGACATTCTGGTGGTTGGGAGGTGGATTGGGAAAGGGTGTTTGAGGGTGTTGTAGAGGGTGTTCAGTCTGTTCATGGCATGGTTTGCTGTTGGTTGTCAGGGTGAGGGATCGTTGGTGTCCTAGTGGCTGTACAAAGTTAGGGTTAGTCAGTGTAGATGTCAGGCCGGTGTCATGATGACTTCATCACTGGCATCCATCAATCAGCACTCATTCACAATCGACATTGTGTAAGAGACTGATGTGTCTGGATATGTAAGAGATGCATCGAATCCGCATCCATCGGGGTATATCCACCCTCCTTCAGCTTCAGTTACCCACCTGCGTCTCTAGCAAACCCATCCTTAAACCACAAACCCACCACTCCATCACAAATAAAGCAATGCAATCCCCCCTCGAAACCTTCACCTCAACCCTCTCAACCCTCTACGGCCCCATAACACCCTCCACCCTCTCACACCCAAACACCTGGACCCCACCCCAAGCCTCGGGCGGGCACAAAGGCCGCTACCTCTGGACCGACGCATTCGGCGTCCTCGCACTACTAACACTACACATCGAAACAAACCGCAATAGCCCCACAAACGCCAGGAACACCCACTACCTAACACTTGCCTCGCGTCTCGTAACCACCGTTCACGACGTCCTCGGGCGCACCCGCGATGGCTCCGCGCTTCTCCCCGGCGCAACAGAGTCCAACTCGCTCGGCGGCGGTCTGCGGATCGGGAAAACCGAGGAAGCAGGCAGCGACGGCGACGGGCAGTACCACCATTACTTGACGCTGTGGATGTTCGCGCTGAACCGGATGAGTCTGGCGAGCGATGACCCAACATACAACGAGCAGGCGATCGCGCTGGCCAAAGCCATCCACGCGCCGTTCTTCGTGAATCGGGCGTCTGAGAACCCGCGCATGGTCTGGAAGATGAGTATGAATTTGTCTAGGCCGTTGGTTGCGAGCGAGGGGAATCTAGATCCCGTCGATGGGTTCGTGATGTTTCGGCTGTTGCAGGCGGCGGATGACCATTTCAGGAATCGAGACGGAGGTGGAGTGCTGAAAGACGAGATAGACGATTATGCGCGCGTCATGAAACGCAAGGGCGAGCATTTCGTCTCTTCGGATCCGCTGGATCTGGGGATGACGATGTGGACTGTGCACTGGGTGATTGAGGAAGAGTGGGCGAGGAGGTTGGCGGATAGGTGTTTTGAGCAGATTTGTATGTTCCCTCCCTTCCTTTAGTTTGGATTTGGGATTTGACGGCGATAGACGAACTGCTCGAGATCCGCCGCTACCTTGACCGCGGCATGAAATACCGGCTTGCGTTCCGCGAGTTCGGGACTGCGCTGGGCCTGCGATGTATGGCTGAGCAGGAATCCGAGAAAGAGAGATCCGGTGATCTGCGGGCGTACGGGGACCAGATTCTCGAGGTTTGGAGGTCGAGGATGGATGGGGCGATCGGCAAGGATGCGACGCCCGAGGATCTCAGGCCCATCACGAGGGTCATGTATGCGGCAGCTTTGATTCCGGGAGGTGCGTCTAACCAAAATCCTATTTAGTATCATAAGGGCACTGGCTGACAGAGCAGCGTTCCAACGGGGATATTTCGGTCCTGAGCCGATCATGTCGTGAAACAAGGCCATGCATTGATGTATAAAATTGTAGTGTACTGTACACGTAGTATACAACCCAAAAATCTATAAGTTATACGCCAGGAATGCCGACAATGTTCCTCCATTGCGACATGCGTCGCGGGAGGAAGTAAATAAGGTATATCGCGCCGAGCGAGATAAGCAGACCGTTCGCCTGAGAGGTTAGCTTGACATCGTTATAACTGAGCCAGCGACATACCTTCTCCAACCACGTATGAAACCAGATAGCCGTCATAAGCAGCATCCACCAACCCAGCCCAATAATCCCAGCAACAAAGCGCAGTGCCCACGTCCGAACCTCATTACCGGATTCTACCTCCACCCAAGTCTTCGCCTTCTCATCCGCATCCGTCTCCGAGGCAGTCGCAGTCGTCGCACTTTCACCCTCCCCCTGCATCATAACCCCAACAGCCTCAAACCCCAACACAGCCGTAACAAGCACAAGCATAAACACATGCCCGCTAACATCATGCCCACCACTCCACTGACCCCCCGCAGCCTTACAAGCAGTCGCCGTCAAATAAGTCCCGAAGTCGTCGACGCGCGCGCCAACAACGCCCTTCTCAACCTCAGCAGCGCGCAGTTCCGCAACCGCATCCCCGCATTTCCCACCGGTTATGACGAAACTCCGATCGATGATCGCCGGCCCGAAGAACCACTGCGTCACGAGGTACCAGGCGAGCGTTGCGAGGGCGTACCGCGAAAGAGCCTGCACTTGGCGGCGCGCGCGGTCGGGCGAGGGGGTGTATGAGAGGAGGAGAGCGCCGAATGCGAGCGTGAACCAGATCCAGCCGATTTTGACGAAGAAGATGTTGAAGATGTTGTCTTTACGGGCGAAGTAGTTTAGCGGGGCGGAGGTTACGGCGGGGTCGTCGGAGAGCGGGGGTTGTGCGACGGGCGAGAGGATGGAGAAGAGGGAGCCCGTTAGGAGGATGTTTGGGTAGATTAGGAGGATTTTTAAGGGTGGGAAGCGTGGTGTTGATGTTGGCGTTGGGGGATCGGAAGGGGGTGGCATTGTGCGTTCTTCTCGGGATCCGATGGCGGCAGTAACAAAAAGGTCTATAAAGAAACAAGGGGTATAACTAGAGGATTAGACGGTAAAGAGAATAGAAGAGAGTAGTTGGTAGGATGGGAGGTTGAGGGAAGAGAGTCAAGGTGACGAAGTTGCGTTGAGGCCGAAGAAGTCGATTTTGGTGCCGATCGGATGACGTCGCTCAGCAACCCTTGGCAGCAGTCAGTTAATATATAAATTACTATTAATTTTAGACAAGCACATACGACCACAGGGTGTGGAGAACAGGGCTTCCCGTCCGCTCAGCCGTACTTAAGCCACACGCCGGCTGGTTAGTAGTATGGTGGGTGACCACATGCGAATCCCAGCTGTTGTATGTTTTTTTCACCAGTTTTTTTTTTTGTTCACTGTACTATGCTTCCCGATCTGACCACTGCACTATTTATTATGATTTCCAAAGCCATTTCTTTCACCAAGCCGATATGGTAGGTCTCAAGACGGTCGGCAGGCATACTAAACCCACAGCGCCGCCAAGGCCTATTGCCCACCGCAAGCCTTACTCTGGACACACTGCGTAAATAATCGTGCGCCAGAGCGTGAACATTGACTGTTTTGAAAGACCGAGCCGGTTAGTGGTTCCCCAATAACCTAGGTTGAAACATCCAGATGATATATATATTTGCCAGACAAAGCTCAAGCACATTGATCTTGTTGGCTCGGTAAGATTATTTATTTATCAAGACATTTGGACAGAGCACTGCATGTGGTATTCAACCCTATGCTTCCCTGACTGAACTCCCCTCCTCGACGTGATGTGGTAGAGGACTATAAGTCATATCTCTCGACACGAGTGCCCCCTCGGTGGCAGCAGTGCTGCTTTTCCTCGCGAAATACCGGCGATGGAAATACTGCACGAAGCCAGGCAGCATCGGGAGGCAGGTGCAGATGATGCCCGTGTTCATCTCGATCATGGTCCAGAGCGTCGCGTTGGTATGAGTGTCTAGGGCAAACGCAGAGTCAGTTGGTCTCTTGAAGTATGGGTAAGCAAGACGTACAATGTGCATCGCTCATATTCATCGTCGCAATGAAGTAGATACGCACTATGCTGGCTATACACACACTACCGTCCCTTGATCAGCACAGAAACAAATGGAATGGAGCAGACTTTATCGAGATACGGCACGATAGGGACGGACTCACAACCCGCCCAACGCAAAAACAAACGACACCGAAACCCTCTGCCTCCGGCCCATCTGCAACCCGCATACCAGAGGCTGTGGAATCACCAGCACAACTAGATCGAGAACCGTGTTCGCGACCCCCATTGTTAGGTAGAACCGGAACGTATTGATCCGTCGGTGTGAAATCCACATCTTCCACTGCGCTTCAATGGGGTCCGTCATGAATATACTCCCGCAGATAACCGAAATCCAGTATGCGGCTATGAAGGCAGCGACGATGTACACTGTCATTTGCAAGGGCCGCGACGTCGAGAAGATCCGAGTGTAAAAGAGGAGGATTGAGATTTTGCACAGGGAGACGCTGGTGTTGTAGAGGATGCTGTTTGGGAGGATGAGTTGCTGGTCGGTCGGTGTGGTTAGAGGATCCATTCTTAGGGGTTGGAAAGTATGGCAGGCTACCAACCTGTAGATAGAAGGCAATGTGTGAAAAGCCATGCTCCCAAGGCTGGTATAACAATCTATCCGCCGCAAGAACTGCAGCAACAATAGTGGTGGCTAGATAGCCGTACGCGAATACTAGGGCTCCGACACAAGCCCAATCATCCCAGCGCACCCCGAGCCGGTTAAGGATCCGTGAAGCAAGACGCAGAATAACGGATAACGAGGCCAGAAGCGTTATTGTTCCAGTAGCTATTGCGATCAGTGTTCGACTGTGGGCAACGGTGTCTGGCTCTGGAGCATGGTGGGATCCCATGGCAACAGCTATGGTATACTTGTAAAACAGAGGACTAAACGAGCGTGGATGACCGAGTCATGAAAAGAAGCTCAGATGGGATCGACCTTCTTTTGCTCGGGGCGCTCAAGGACCATGGTGATACCAACATTTTCCGCCCTCTGTCATTTGTCCATGAATGTCCGATTGTCTTGCTGGTGCTGCAGGCTGCGGTGCATGGATGACCCAATAGCAGATCATCCTACCAGTAATGCATAACGCAAACCCGGGATCGACAAGCCCGTCTTTGAGGCTCTTACTGTCAACACGGAATCTCAACAATATAAAGATCAGCCGAATCTACGCGTTTCGCTCCGATAAAACCGAGGTAGGGTTGGCAGTCCCCCCATCTAGGCACTGATACGGTAGATCCGACAATAGCCCGACGAGTAATTTCAATTGCGACTGCATTATGAGCTGCACCGCATTGCCCCGCTGATAATTATAGCTGCCCAAGAAAGTCCGTGAGTGGAAGATCATACTGGGCTGTGTACCCAGGGTCATCGGAGCGTTGGCGTACATATGCACGAGGAACGGGGATCGGCCCTTTGTTGGTGCTCACTTGTCCGCCGTTGCCGATATCAAATTGCCTTGTTAGGCTATACTTCCACGTAGTGGGTATAAGACATCTGTCCAGCCTAATGAATCCTGAGTACATCGGGCGTTCTTGCGTGGAGGTCGTACTAGCTAGATACCGCTCGAATCAGAAAATCTGGTTCATATGTAGGATTCGTCCTATCCCAAATTCAACTTTCGTACTATTTCTCTCTCGGGCCGATCCTGGGGCAACACTCCATTCTTCAGTAGAAGGTGGTCTCCGGGTCTGAACCCTGGCCAGAAACATGAATGATCACCGAAGATATGAGCGGCCATCGGGGGACGCATTCAAAGGCATTGTGCATATGGGCGCAAAGGAGGCTGCGCAGACGAGGAATTTCTCAACGGCGCCACATTCGCAGAGAAGGGAGCGCATCGCTATGTCTGGGAAATGTGCTGGAAAGTGACGACATGGCTTCCCTGGCTTGAAGGGGAGCTGCATTCGTCAATGCTGGCGCTGTACAGCGGGGTCCTGGCTAAACAAAGGTTAGCGTTACAGGAATGTCAATTCCCCTGGTCTTGCGCAAAGCCCAGGACGCACCTTAGTACGGTAGCAGTATGCCCGGAATGATAATCCAAACGGCTGGACCATGAACAGTCCTTGGACGTGCGGGTGTCTTGATGAATGACTACTTAGGGATCTGGTCGTCGTAAAATGGACGAAAGGGAAAATAAAGTGGCTGAGTATATCAAATGCGAGGAATAAGAAGAGAGAAAAGAGTGTGGAGACACGAAGGACGTTGAGGACCTCACGTGTTTTGGCTTCTACCGTATCATTGCAAGATGGTGGTAGAGAACACAATGAACGTGAAGGATGGAGATTCGAGGCGGAAAAGGTACCTAGTCTAGAGAGACGAAACTAAACAAATGCGATTGTCGCTTTTCCTATACATGGAGCTCCCGGCCGGGGCTTCTGGTTTTCTGGTTGTCTGTGTGATAGGTTCTAAGTAACAATAGGAGAAACAGGAGAGGTAGAAGGGCCCGGCAGACCGAGTTTTTTCATGTTAATTTGTATACTGTTGCACTGTAATCTAAAACACAAAGACAAAGGGGAGGTGGTCAGTATCAACAAATCTTCCCTAGTTATGCATTAAATAAAACTATATAAACGCATTAGCCACCAGAAGTTGCCGAGAAGAAGAGAATCAGTGCCACCATCAGGAAGTGGCTTGAACGCAGAGATCATATCACCCCAGTGACAAAATCTTGAACCCACTCAATGGCTTCACTACAAGCAGGACGAGCAGTCCACCCAGCAGACTCGCCGTCCCGGCAAACATCGCCACTGCCTTATACCCCAGATCCGTGTCCTTCAGAGCACCGCTAACGGGCGGTCCAATCAAGCTTCCCACCGAGGTCCATGCCATTCCCATTCCCATGTATGTTCCTATATCTTTGGGATGCTTTGCGCAATTGGCTAGTGTCACCGTGCCGCCAGATATGATCGCTCCAGAAAAGAAGCCGAACAGCGCGGTGAAGACAATGACGCCAACGTTGCCCTTTACAAACTGCCAGCATAGCGTGAGTAAACCTGTCGTTATCCCTGCCGCGGCAAAGGCGTTGAGCTTGCCGAACTTGTCGGAAAGAATTGCGGGGACGATGCGGCCAGGGAAGGAGGCGGCGTTGAGAATGGCGCTGAGATAGAATGCCAACGTGGGTGTCATGCCTTGTGATATGCCGTAGGAAGGAAGGTAGAAGAGTGGACAGAACATTCCCATGAAAGTGAAGAACGAGCCGACAATAAGTGAAGTGTACCCTGCTTCTTTGAAAGCTCTCAGCAGAAAGAAGCTGCTTTTGCGCGGTGGCACACGAGCCTGGATGGCAGGGCATGAGATGAGAAGAATAGCCAGAGTCAAAAAGGCTTCAATTCGAACGGACCACCCAAAACCGAGATCGGTCTGTGTGAGCAATTGGTTCAGCACAATGGGATGTATGACTCCGCCGATAGAAGCGCCTGCGACTCCCAAGCCCATGGCCACGCCGCGCCTTTTGAAGAAGTATTGCGGCGTCGCAGCCATGGCAGGCGCCATGGTCAGACCCTGTGTAACGCCGCCGAGGATGCCCTGGGCCAGTATGAACTGATAGTATTCCTTGCACAGACTCGTCATGAATATAGTGAATACGAATGCCAGAGCCGGAGGGTAGATGATTTTGCCGCCGTATCTATCGAACAGAGGGCCGCCGACCAAAGCGGCGCTGAAGATGGAGAACGACTGGAGCGAGCCAATCCAGGAGATCGCCGACGCAGTCGAGTTGCGGAGCTGGTTTGCTTCGTAGTAGGCCTGATAAACACTGCAGACGTTAGTTTGATATTCCGTCGACCAGTTTATACGTACCCCCAGGAGTTGATGTAGCCTAGGGTGCAGAACATGACGCCGGCATTTCCCAGCGCCACGCTCCAGGCCTTGAAGCCTCCCTCAGGATAGTCGGGGCTGGTCTCCCCCTCTTTAGGCTGGGTGGGCTCGTCCCTTTTCTCCTCCGAGGTCTGAGTCGATTCGGCCACTTCGGCGACTGGTTGATTCGACATGATGGTAGCCTTTGACCTGAAAGTCTTGTTGTATGAATCAGGATCAAAGGGGTACTGAGTGCAATTTATAAATTGGTTGAGGGAACACAGAGGTACAAAGTCGCCGGGCCAGATCAAGAAGCCGAGCCCGAGCGAATATTCCGCGCCTTAACCCCGTCCCTTCCCTCTTTGTCTCGCCGACACACTCAGAGCTTCAAGACGCTCTTGCTGTCTTTCGAGAGTTAAAGAGTTATGCTGATTAGGTACGACTGTTTCCCGACCACGTTCATGTCTGTTGCCTCCTGCCTTCCGCTTGGGCAGCGTTACCTCAAGCCCCTTGTGTTCCCTCGCAATGCCAGCCGCGACACCCATTTGGAGGCACCCAGTGTGCTGTCCAAGTTCTAAATGTATTCGCACTTCGGATTGAATCTGCCCATAAAGCCGAGCATGGATCCTTGTTCGAACATCGGACTTACTCGCCGCTCGACCACTCCAGCAACCGCCGTACGGCGTTGAAGAGAAATTGTGATCCACAAGTCTTTGGCATTTGATGTATAGACCAATGAATCCTTGACCAAGAAGTGTTCAGGAAACTGATATATGGGAGGTTAGTAACTTCAATGTGCATGAATCGAATACTAACAATTCTCCTCATAGTCAAATTGAGCTGCTTTGTTAAAAGCTCTCAACGACAAACCAAAACGCAATTCCAACTCAATCCATAATCAAGCGCAAGAACAATCAACATACAACCCGAGGACTGATCAAGCCCCCGCAACGGCACTAGCAACCTCGACGGCCGTCTCAATGGCCCCTTCATTTGCCATCTTCACCGCATAAATGCTAACAAGCAGGACCTCAACAAAGAAGTCATCGAAGCCCCCATGCAGCTGAAGTTCGCGATCCTTCCCACCAACAAACTTCTTCCACGTCCCGACACTGCTCTTCTCACGACTCTTATCGTACGTTGCAAGGACATTCTTGCTCTCATCTTTCAACCACATCTTACTCGTCAGGTGATCTTCGTCCGTATACCACTTGAACACTCCCCTTCCAGGCAGCTCGATCTTAAAGCTTGACCCCATCGGCGACTCCTTGAGCACGTATGTCGTTCCGCGGACAGTCAGGTCATATTTGCTGCTAAAGGTATGCGATTTCACTTCACCGACTAGGGCAACGGGGTTATTCGGGTCGGCCCCCCGGGCAAGGACGTAATCAGCTTTGGAAGTTTTGGGGGATGAGGTCAGACTGTAGAGCGGTGGGGAGTTGATGGGAGCGCCGGCGGGGTGTATGAATATTACCTTATGCGTGCTGGGCGATTGTCGCAGGACTAGGCTCTGCGGGCCACGGTGTAGAGATGGTGTGAGGCCTGAGGAGGTTATGTGGTGAGGTGCTGGGGCTGGGACATTGCCTTGGTAATGGGAGTAACCGGTGCGGCTATATTGGTTGTGAGGTTTTTCGTTCGGATAGCGGTTTTGATGCCCAGGTACGGGTATCTCGCCATGAGCGTTGCCGTTGCTCGGTCCGTATCCATATCCATTGTGGTTTTCGTAGCTGGGTGGTGGAGCATTATAGTCAAATCCATAGCCATATCCAGGACCGGTTGTTGATTGAGCTGGAGGGCCAGTGGTGTAGCCGTAACTGGGGCCGTGTTGAGGGAGAGGTGCTTGTGGTTGTGGGTTTGGATGTTGAGGATAGCTGTAACCGTAGCCATACCCTGGCCCTTGGAACCCTGTTCCTCTGTTCTTTTCAAAGCTGTCATACATCGTATCTAGATAGTAGAGTGTCAAAAGAAAGTGAGTTGGTAATAAAGGTAGGCATCCGTCTGCCTTTATAGACACCCTACAGCAGAACGCAGCTGAAGGAAACCGAACTAAGATTACTCTAAACCATCTAATCAGCAGCGGCGTCTGACAGATTTCTGGGTAATCCATTCCAAGCTGAATGATCAGCCCAGGCCCCCACTGACAATCTGACATCCCCCAGGCGGCGGGTAGCGCCAGAAACGGTCTAGGGCTGAGGCGACCCAGGCTTGGCTACCTGGGCTGAAGGCCTTGGCGGGTGCAAGGCTGAGATCGATCTGCTGGCTGGGGTCTTGGTCTGTTTGAGGAGGAGATTTCCGAGATGGGTAACCACTGAGTAGACCAGACCGTTGGAATTGCTCTTGATGATTGGGCTGTGTCGATGCCTTTGGATAGAATTCATACATCGACGGTTAGATCCGATCCGATCCATATACCAGGTATTCAGGAATTTCAGGTACTGCTCAAAAGCGTTGGGATATTGGGTCCCATTGGAGATACAAGTGAAATATCGCGATGAGAGAATCACATGGCAAGTTCTTAGAGTACCGGGAGCCTCTCATCTGCAAACTTACTTGCCCATTCAACATCGCAGCACATGCACTTTTCCACGAGGAACCGGAATGAATGCCCGCAGAACGCTAATTCGAAAACTTGGACTCTTGGGGCACTTTGAGAACAAAAATAGTGCATCGGCATTCTTGTCGTTCATGGCTGTAGCCAACCGGCTGCTAGCCTTGGTCCTAACCGCCGGTTTGTCTGGAAGAGACAATACTGACGGCAGAGGGGCTGGTCGGAAGTCAGTCTCTGATAGAATTATGTATTGTCGGGGCCTTGTTCCTCACCAGTCGGGAACCTTCTCCTTCTGAGTCACTGGACCTGGGCAAGTCATGTACTTTTCAGGACCAAGTTCCTACCTTCTTTCACCTCTCTTCCCTCTTTATCATCGGATATACAAGAGACTGAAATCTATGAGCATCTATCAAGCCACGAAGATAGAAGATCCTCACAACATGCAGCGATTTATCATTATAAGAGAATCTGCGGACTCCGCGGCCTGGACTATCTCGCTCGACGAGTTCGTGCTGTACTCCGCCCGATGCCCCGGGGAAATGTTCGATATGATTGAGGCTACGCAAATGCGACAGCAGGCTCGAATCACAGAACTGGAAGACAGACTCGCGAAGCAAGAGCAAGCGTTTCAGGGCACTGGTGGAGAGAGCACATATTCGCCAAAAGATCTGTCATATGCCAAAGACTTGTCGCAAAGCAAGACCATACAGCTAGGAGAGTCGTCAGGCCAAGTAGGAAAAGAGAACGGAAGGAGAAGTTGCCAGCCTGACGAAACTCACGAGCAGTTGGACGACCGGACGTCAGGCGTCCAGGAACCGTCCTGCGACAGGGCCGAGGCCGAGGAGGACCAGCACCATGCACGTATAATGGTGGAAGTCTCGCGTACATGCGAACAGATGTTGCCAAGGATTGAGGAGCTCAAGCGTGGGCTCGCTGATATGGCATCCGAAGATTACGACATGTTCACTGGCAAGAAGGACGCCCTCGCGGAGATGGCAAGCCTTGAAGACCGGATGAAATCCTGGATGACGGGGGTGACAGAAGAAGTAAATGATCTGAAAGGCAGATTAGAGCGGTTGAAGGATCAACACCAGGATATGCTCTGGAGAATCTGGACTGTCAATCCCGAGCTTGATTCCAGAACATTGCAAAACGGGCTGGAACGTGCATCTGACAACTCAGAACCCCCGGAGTGTCCCGAGGACAAGTCCACCAATATTAGGCCTCCTCGCGCAAACAGCCAGGCTCCTATGCACCCATTCTGTGACCGACCCTAGTCTGATGGGATGGGAGAGTGTGAACAAATCTCCAACATCTTCGAATCTCAGGCTGACGAAGGCACGCAAGCGGGTCAAAAGGCGTTAATGGGCACATTGAAAAATGGTTAAGTTGTCATTCGGCGTTAGACGCAATCCTGCAGGCAGTTGATCGACATTGCTGAAAGTTGCTTGAAACTGAAGAAAAATGGGCCTCGAGACTGAAAGACCAAGTCCAGGCTTTGAGAGACAGTTAGGATAAACCAGCTCATACTAGTCTGAATTTCATAGTTTTCCAATTGGGACTTCGTCCTGTAATTCCTAGAAGTAAGATAAGCCAGCCTCTGGACGTTCTTGTTAGATATTATTGGATCAGTTCCAGTGGTTAACCTGGAGATGGTTGACATCCGGATATATCCGTCCTAAAAAACATATCAATAAGCCTATCATCTTGCGGGCTACTCTTGAGAGTCCTAAGAATTGATTGTTATTTCGGCATTAATGTTGCTTGTACTCCGTAAGTCTGATGAGCGGCTGTGTCCTTTAATTGTTGGTTGCAACTTGTTGGGGGAGGCCAGGTCTTGGTGTTGAGAAGAGTGGGTGGCCGTAGCAGCTCCAGTGCGTGTGCACAACCTGCAATCTGCATGTCATCACAAACCGAACTCCGGCTTTCCACCTCCTTCTGACCATCGCCGCCCGACAAGTCATCACTACTTTCTTGCGGCATGGGGTCCGTGTTGTCCGTTTGCCTTCTGAGACAGCTGTACTTACTACTGACAGATCGAGTCCTTGCGGATCTCTGATTCCGACCGAGTCGACGAAACCATGTTCACGTCCTTCACGGGCAACTCGCGCCGCCCACGGCAGGTGAACCTCTCTGGCCGCACCAACAACCCCTTCGCCGCATACCCATCCGGAAGACAAAATCCTCACGGCTCCGGTCCTCAGAGTTCCCTTGCGATTGCACAGCAGGAGCGACAACTCCGACAACTCGAACGAGATCGATTAGGGGCGAGCCGAGTCGTTCAGCGCACATGGAGGGGCTATCGGAGCAGGAAGATAACGCGAGGGAAGTGGCGGGCGGAATGGGACGCCATCGAATATGCAAGGACCGCTTCACTGCCTTTATTCGATGACCTTGCAAAGCAGCAGAGCCCCACACTGCAACCGGCCGCTCCGTTTGACTCTGCCGCCGCGTGTCTGTCCCAGCTACGGCTCTTGGTCCAGTTTATTGAGCCTTGGAATGGCGGGGACATCGTTCGCTTGGTATACTTTTCGGATGCGTTTCAGAGAACACTACATGAGGTGCCGTCCCTGGCGACGGAGGGCGAATGGACGATGCTCCTGAAGCGGCTGGCCGAGATGACCTTGCGTGTCTTGCAGTCGGCGATTTCACCAAGCATGCCTGCCTTTGCTATCGGTCAGCACCTGCAGCTCCTGAAATTTCTCACAGATCTTATCCCGAAACAGATGGCGCGGCTTGCACGGGAATATTACTCTACCATGGCTAATCTCACGAAGAACTATAATTCGATATCCAGCCGGTCGCCTCTATCCAAAACCGATCTTGCTCAGAGTGTTCTTACCTTGTTATTACCTATTACCTCCGAGACGCTTACTGCCTACGAGTGGTTTGCTAGGAGCTACTTGACCCTCCCCGACCTGTTGGAAACTCTCGGATCGCTAGATGTCTTGGCGAGCAATATCAACTACAAACTGTTGACGTCCGCGTTGGCGCCTCTGCTCCTCAGTTATAGCCAGGGCTCCGATGGCGTGGATTCCCGACTTTGGATGCTGGCTTATTTCATATTCTTTCACAGATATGCCTTAGGAAGCCAGGCCACGCATCATACTTTAGACCTTGGATTTGTAAAAGTCGTCTCAGCACTGCTAAACTCGACGGTGCTGCAAATCTCCCGCGTCTTGGAGGCCGAGGAGTCTGCGGAGCTTGACGACGATAACAAAGGAGCATATTTGCATCCCTTTATCAAGGATCAGCTGTTTAGCCTGGTCAATCAAACAAGTATAACTGGTCTGCTCTCGCAACTGCAGCCCACTCATTTGTCACAAAGTGAACTTGCGGATTCCGACTCCGGCGCCTCCACTGAAGCTAGGAACTTGGCTCATTACGCCTTGACGCTTCTACGGGTCTTCCCCCGGCGAGGTGACGATATCCGCATGTGGCTGTACCTGGGCTCAGCTAGCTCAGGAGATCAGGCGGGTGGGCAGATTCCAGCTATCAAATACTTCTGGCAGGCGTCGCGCTCTAGCAAGGTATTTGCCGCTATCAGCCGTGACTCCACTGGGGTTTTACCCTTGTTGAAGCCGGTTGAATCAAACTCCAGTCAGGACGACAGAGACCAGGAATGGACTATCATTCTTCTTTTCCTCGAGTTGTATACCTTCGTGCTCAAGGTCATGGACGACGATGAGTTCTTCTCGAGCGGTTCTTCATTTACCGCCTCTTCGAACGCGCGTATATCTTGGACTAGAGAGAGCGCCCTGCCTCTTAATGATGTTCAAGAAATGACAATCTTCCTCAAGAATCTCGCGTTTACTCTTTACTGGAACTCGGCGGACTTGACGGAGAATGAAACGGTTCAAGATAGCGGCGGAATCCGAAATTACTTCAGCTCGATATCGGCACCACTGGATACAGTAGCAAGCGTCCGGGATATAGAACACAAGAACAAGGACAAGGGATTGCCTGGAGTGACGGGAATTCCGCTAGATTATTTCAAGGGCCTTGTCACTGGTCTCCTGAGGATGGTCCATGAGCGCGACTCGCGAAGAAAGTTTCTTCCCGACGGCCACTGGCTGATGACCAGCCGCTTCAACATGGAAGGCTTTATCCCCGCTGTTGTCGCGGAAGAAGAGAGCAGACATCAACTGGAGGACGAGGACGAAGAAGATCAGGATGACTTGATGACGGACGACTTCGATGAGCCGTCTCTTGGGCTTGTTGGGACCGGGCGCGCACAGCAGGCGCGACGGATTGAAGCTCTGAGGCGCCGCCAGCAACAAGCTACTCGTCGAAAACAGTTGGAGGCTGTGGCCCCTCGACTAGAGATCCTGAAGAACATGCCGTTCTTCATTCCATTTGCCACCCGGGTACAGATATTTCGCCAGTTTATCTACCGCGACCAACTGCGCCGAAGGCACGGGTTTATCGATCCCGATTCCTGGCGGATGTCGGTGGCACAGGCTTCCATGGGCCGTTTGACTGATATGCGCTCGACGATGCAGGATATCCTCAGTCGTCATCACGCCAACATTCGCCGCGAAAGTTTATTCGACGACGCGTTTGAGCAATTCTATGAGCTTGGAGAGGCCCTCAAGGAGCCGATACAGATCACTTTCATTGACAAATTCGATGCCCCAGAAGCGGGGATTGATGGCGGCGGTGTTACCAAAGAATTCCTCACCAGTGTCACCAATGAGGCGTTCAAGTCTACAGTTGGTCTGCGCTTGTTCGAGGAAAACGATCAACATTTGCTCTATCCTAGCCCTGTTGCCGTTGAACAACGGAAGGAAAATCTGCGACACCTGGGGTTGAAGGAAAACACACCTGAGTGGAATGACCACGTCCGTGACTTGCTCCGACGGTATGAATTCCTGGGACGTGTTATCGGAAAATGTCTCTACGAAGGGATCCTGGTCGATGTCAGTTTCGCGCCTTTCTTCCTACTGAAATGGGCGTTGACGGGTGGAATGAGTTCTGCTCAACGCGAGACGGCATACCGAGCCAACCTCAACGACTTGCAGGACCTGGATAAAGGACTCTATCAAGGCTTGGTACGTAATTGTTCCTCATAAAATGCTCTTTACTAATTTCTATCCAGCTACAATTGAAGAACTACCCCGAAGACGTGGAAGACTTTTCGCTAAATTTCACCGTGACCGACACAATACCCTTGCCAGGCGGAGGCAAGCGCACTATCACTCGAGACCTGAAGAACAACGGCTCAGACACCGCCGTCACCAATCAGAACCGCTTGGTGTACATATCATATATCGCACGCTACCGGCTCCAAGTACAGCCGGCTTTGCAGACCAACGCCTTCCTACAAGGCCTGGGACAAATTATCCAACCTTCGTGGCTTTCCATGTTTAACCAGTCCGAATTGCAGACGCTGGTCAGTGGCGAATCGGGCGACATTAATGTTCAAGACCTCCGAAGGAACACATCGTACGGTGGTCTCTACGTCATTGGCGACGACAAAGAAGAGCATCCGACAATCAAGCTCTTTTGGGAAGTTATGGACCAAATGACCAACGAGGAGCGGCGGAACGTGCTTCGCTTTGTGACCTCGACGCCACGTGCCCCATTGTTGGGGTTCAGCCATTTGAACCCCCGCTTCAGTATCCGGGACTCAAGTGAGGACGAGGAGCGGCTTCCTAGTACAAGTACTTGTGTTAATCTGCTGAAACTGCCGCGGTATAAGAGCGCGAGCACTCTGCGGGAGAAGCTGCTGTACGCGGTGAATTCTGGGGCAGGATTCGACCTCAGCTAGTATTATAGACTACAGACACCAATGGACATACCAGTAGTTCTAGTCAACTGCTCCTACTATAAGAGTCGACTGTCCGATAAGGAACTTAAGGAAGCCACGCCTGAGGACCGAGGTAGCCCTTAAAGCGGCCGCAGATTAGCCGAGAGCGGACTAGCGCCACTGGAGAGCCAGAGAACAGCGGGTATTCGTATACTGCCGACACATTTAGTGTCGGAATGAGTTTTAGTGCCTCACGTGCCCGTGTAATCAAGCTGTTCCAGTTTGTATGGTAAATGACATACAAACGCGAACAGAGGCCTTCAGGGCGCACTTGCTTGAAAATCGCTAAGTCCGCGCTGAGGTGCAGGTACATCGATTTCTATGAGATCTCCCACACAAATCGATGTACCCGTACCTTACTGGCAAATTTAATAATAAAGACCTTTGAGAACTCATTTTTGAAGTTATTTTGAGGCGCAGTAAACGCGTTTTTTGACTGTAGATTGGTGTTGAAGGCCACCAACGCGCTGGTACCTGGTTTTCTATAGAGAATTGCATACAAATCGAAGTACCTGTATTCGTGAAGCTATTCAGAGGTCTATCCGCGTGGTGTTTGGCTAGGAATAAGGCCGTCGACGCGTTGGCAAGGCTGTCAGCGCGTTGGTGAGGCCGTTGACGTGCTGGTACTTGGTTTTCTATAGAGAATCGCATATAAATCGATGTACCTATATTTGCGAAGCTATTCAGAGGTCTATCTGCGTGGTGTTCGGCTAGGAATAAGGCCATCGACGCGTTGGCAAGGCCGTCGACGCGCTGGCAAGATTATGGAGGTGCAGATACTTGGTTTTCTATAGAGAATTGCATATAAATCAATGTACCTGTATTTTCGAAGCTATTCGGAGGTCTATTAGCATAGAAATTGGCTTGGTAGGTGGTGGGCTTACCTGGTTGGGGTGTGTAGAGGAATACGCGCCTGGTTTTGTTGTGGCTTTTGTTTATATAGGGGCTTCCATATAAAGTATAGCTTGATTTAAACGAAGCACGTGTACGGAAGCTTCGAACCTCACGTGCCGCTCCCTTTTTGATTGTACTCCTACCTTTGCAAGCTTGTAGTGCCATGAAATCGCAATAAAAATTAAAATAAAGTACAAATATTGAAAGCGCGAGGTTAGTTTTGCTTTATATAAGTTTCTTTAGTATCTAAATCCATGAAGTTCTGGAGTTATTCACTGTTTTAGTAAATGGTCGATATCTGACGATGAGATATATATTTGAATATGGTGGTACCGTAGTTGACTCCGAAGTCCGAATTCTGCCAAATCGGCGCTTACCGCCCCTTGTAACTTATCGATTCTCACCATTTTACCTTGCAAAACTCGATATATTGTGCGGTACATTGATTTATATGCAGTTTGCCATATAATATGATGTACCTGCACAACATCTATACTTTTTTAAATCGCTACCCTATCGCTGCGCGGCGCGCGCAGCGAACATAGTTCGAGAAGGCGTCTGTTCTGAAATGTATGGGATGTATCATACAAAGATGAACGAATTAATTACTTACGAGTGGTGGGCCGTTTGTGTGGGGGGGTGTCGGCAGTATACGAATATCCGAGAACAGCAGCGAAAAGCAGAAAAAAATGAAAAAACTCTCCCCGATCGGGCGGACCGCCTTCAGTCTTGAGTTTTTTTTGTCGTCTGCCTCTCTTTGATCTTCCCTCCTCCTCCTCCTCCCCTCCTCAAAGATCCTCTTCCCTTTCATTCTTCTCCTGCCATCCTCCCTTTTTTTCGACTTCTATCGGAAAAAAAACTTCAAAAAAAACCCGGAAAACGAAAAAAAAAGTTAAATATCCAAACCTCCCCTTCGGATTCTCTTATCAGAATCTATATCTCTCGACTGTGCTGTGTGTGCGTCTGTGTGGTAGAAATCCCGTCTCTGCCGCTTTTACCTCATTCCTCGTGATCGCGTCTCTTCGCATCGCCAATCCTCCAATTCGACTCTTCTCTATCCTCCTATCTCGTCTCTCGAGCTTCACCGAGTTCGTACGTCTCCCGTCCTGCTGTTCTGACTGTGTTGAGTTGTGCTTGCGTGCGTTCGTCTTTCGCGACCGCCTTTGCTTCCCCTCCTCTCACTGTGGGATCCTGAGAAAATCTGATTTGCGCATGCTACATGCGTTCAGTATATGTTCTTTGGAAAGATATCCTTATCTTTAGTCCTCTCGTTGTTTCAGCTTGGTCTTTGACATCATAGCTTTGGTATCGCGGACTGAGAGAATGATTGATTTTGTGCTCCGGCTGGCTCTCTGGAACAGTGTCTTTCAGACAATCTTTAAGAGATCTGTGCTAACGCTCTTCGTCTCCCGCAGTAATCTCTCAAAATGTCTGCCGAAGCTTCTACCACCCCCGCTCCCGTCGAGAACACCAACGGCACTCCCGACAACGCCGCTGCCCCCGAGGTTACCGCTGTCGAGGCCCCCGCTGCCAATTCCCAGCCTCACTCGGCTTCTCTCTATGTCGGTGAGCTCGACCCCTCCGTGACGGAGGCCATGCTCTACGAGCTGTTCTCCTCCATCGGTCAGGTCGCTTCCATCCGTGTCTGCCGTGATGCCGTCACCCGCCGCTCTCTCGGCTACGCCTACGTCAACTACAACGATACCGCTCACGGTGAGCGCGCTCTTGATGAGCTCAACTACACTTTGATCAAGGGCAAGCCTTGCCGTATCATGTGGTCTCAGCGTGACCCCGCTCTGCGCAAGACTGGCCAGGGCAACGTTTTCATCAAGAACCTGGACAACGCCATTGACAACAAGGCTCTGCACGACACCTTTGCCGCCTTCGGTAACATTCTCAGCTGCAAGGTCGCTCAGGATGAGTTCGGTGTCTCCAAGGGTTACGGTTTCGTTCACTACGAGACCGCCGAGGCTGCCAACAACGCCATCAAGCACGTTAACGGCATGCTTCTGAACGATAAGAAGGTCTTCGTTGGCCACCACATCTCTAAGAAGGACCGCCAGAGCAAGTTCGAGGAGATGAAGGCCAACTTCACCAACATCTACATCAAGAACATCGACCCGGACGTTGAGGACGATGAGTTCCGCAAGCTGTTCGAGAAGTTCGGTGACATCACTTCCGCCACTCTGAGCCGTGACTCTGAGGGCAAGAGCCGTGGTTTCGGTTTCGTCAACTTCTCCACCCACGAGAGCGCGCAGGCCGCCGTCGAGGAGATGAACGACAAGGAAGTCCGCAGCCAGAAGCTCTACGTTGGCCGTGCCCAGAAGAAGCACGAGCGTGAGGAAGAGCTCCGCAAGCAGTACGAGGCTGCCCGCATGGAGAAGGCCTCCAAGTACCAGGGTGTCAACCTCTACGTGAAGAACCTCACTGATGACGTTGATGACGAGAAGCTCCGCGAGCTGTTTGGTCCTTACGGTACCATCACCTCCGCGAAGGTCATGCGCGACAATTCCCCCGCTGAGCCTACCACTCCTGAGGCTGAGACCAAGGAGACTGCCAACAAGGAGAACGAGAAGGCCGCCGAGGGTGAGAAGGAGGAGCCCGCCGCTGAGGAGAAGGAGGGTGAGCAGAAGTCCGAGAAGAAGCTCCTCGGAAAGAGCAAGGGCTTCGGTTTCGTTTGCTTCAGCAGCCCCGACGAGGCCTCCAAGGCTGTGACAGAGATGAACCAGCGCATGGTCAACGGCAAGCCCCTCTACGTCGCCCTTGCTCAGCGCAAGGATGTCCGCCGCAGCCAGCTCGAGGCCAGCATCCAGGCCCGCAACAACATCCGCCAGCAGCAGGCTGCCGCCGCTGCCGGTATGGGTCAGGCCTACATGGCCCCCGCCGTCTTTTACGGTCCCGGCCAGCAGGGCTTCATTCCTGGTGGTCAGCGTGGTGGGATGTTCCCTCCCCAACCCGGTATGATGATGGGCATGCCCGGTGGTCGTCCTGGTCAGTACCCCGGTCCTTTCCCTGGCCAACAGGGTGGTCGTGGTGTCGGCCCCAACCAGCAGATTCCTCCCAACTTCCAGGGTCTTCCCATGGGTATGCAGGGTCCTGGTATCCCTAACGGCATGGGTTACCCCATGGTTCAGGGTGGTCAGTTCGGCGGCCGTGGCCGTGGCCAAGTTCCCGGTATGGGCGGTCCTATGCGCGGTGGCTACGGTGGTGGCCGTGGTGGTGTTCCCCTCGGTGGACAGATGCGCCCTGGCCAGGGCGGTCGTGGTCAGGCCCCGGGTCAGCCCGGACCTGAAGCCGCCCCCGCTGGTGGTCTCACCGCTCAGGCTCTTTCCGCCGCCCCTCCCCAGCAGCAGAAGCAGATGCTCGGTGAGGCTCTGTACCCCAAGATCCAAGCCGCTCAGCCCGAGCTGGCCGGTAAGATTACCGGTATGCTTTTGGAGATGGACAACACTGAGCTCCTCGGCCTGTAAGTTTATCCTAACCATCGCTTCTGCAAGACAACACTAACCTGTAAACAGTCTCGAGGATGAGGAAGCTCTGCGCGCCAAGGTCGACGAGGCCCTTAGCGTTTATGACGAGTACATGAAGAACAAGTCCGACGAGCCCGCTGCTGAGAAGCCCAAGGAGGCCGCTCAGGAGGCTCCCGCTGAGGAGAACAAGGCGTAAATGCGTCTACATTCTACCATGTCGGAATTTTGTCCCACGTTCTATTTTTGATGACATGACCCATTGAATTAACGATTCATCTCTTTCTATCCGCATTCCCCCATATCCTCCTTGATCTCCGACTCTACTCTCCTATTTCTTTTATCTTCGAATTTTTTTTTACCCTCCTGGTCCTGATATCCCTGGGTTCCCCGACGTTCTTATGAAGGACGGGAGAAAAGTTCTTCGGTATTCCATGGCTTTTTTCTGTTCGTGGCGAGAGGGAGGAAGTTGTGATGTCTTTAGCTTCTTACCTGCTCGTTATATCGATCGCACGAGTGTAATATAGACTATGACTTCCTCATGGTTTCTAGCAATTTGCGTAGACTGTACGTAGCTCTATCGTGATATGAACATTGTGGCTCTCCTAGAAAGTTGGATACTGCTGCCCGAACAAATCCATCAGACTGTCGAAATTCCCCTCTTGCAACAGATCGACCATGTTCATATCCAACCCCAACGACTGGTCCCAGCTGACATCTTGCCCCATCATCTCGCCTTGGGTATCCAAAGCGTTCTCTCCAAGAAGAGCCGAGTCTGCATTCATCCGCTCATCCTCCAGAAAGTCCTGTGATTGTACACCAGTCGAATAAGACGGTTCCACCCTTCGTCTCTTGCGCGGGTTCATCGTTGACCCCGTTTCTCCCATTACCGCTGACACCTCCCCATTCTCACCCCCCAACCCAGCAAACCCAAGACCCTGCCCATCAGCGCCAGCCGCCGTAGCCAACCCGCCACCGCCACCGCCAGCCCGCCCATCCCCCCTCTCCACAGCCCGAAGAAGCAGCCCCAACGCCCGATGACAATGCCTCGCAGGCTCCCACTGCCCCGCCATACTCTTCAAGATCGCCAAGCAAGCCTCGATCTCGGCACACCCCTTCGCAAGAACATACTGGCCCAGCTGGCACGCGAACGCGAGCACGAGGCCCGCCATCCACGCGGCGCTTAGGAAGCCCGGCCAGAAAAGCGCCTGCCCTGCGTCTTTTTGCGTCGTCAGGGCGGAGAGGATGTGGCGCGCTGCGGAGATGCAGGATTGTAGGGCGGATGCGAATTCCGGTGTGCTGCTGGGGAGGGAGAGGGAGGGGCGGTGCAGGAGTAAGAGGAGGTGGTGGTAGAGGATTGTGAAGAAGGGGGTGTAGTTGAAGGGTTTTTCGAGGTCGGATGAGGCTCCTGCGGTTTCTTTGCTGCTGCGTAAAGATGCGGATGTGGACGGCTGTGGCACTGGCGGGGCAGGCAAGTCGAGTCCATTCCACCATTTATGCACAGAGGTCGTCAGCAATAGCACAGATGTCTGGGATATCGAGCGCACGTAGATGGACTTGTGGAAGAGCTCGAGGGCTTCGCCGGTGAGTTTGCCCGACTGGACGTAGCTTGCGAAGGGGGTTTCCTTCCTTGTGCGCTCGGCTTCTGCTGCTGCTTCTGCTTCGTTCGGTGTCTCTTTTGGATTCGCGGAGTTTGCTGTTGGCAGATGCACCAATGGCCTATGCGCCTCTGGTGCGCCGGGCGGACAAACGTCGATGTCGGAGTCCTGGACACCAAGCGGCAGTCCAAGTGCCTGGCTTAGATACCGATCCAGCGCGTATGCGCTCCAGAAGATACGCTTGCGGAGATGCCGGTGCTGTGAGGACGCAGACGCGGAGAGTTCCCTGTACCGGAATGGACATCTGTGTAGCCCGGCGTGCAGCATTGAGCGTAGCATGCACCCGCCCACTGTGGATGCGGTGCGCAGGGACATGGTTGCCACGAGGTACAATTGCGCTGCGAGCAAGGCCTGCAGGGAGAGGAGGTCATGCCGCGCAGTCAGTGGTGTGAGGAGGGTGTGGATGCTGGCGCTTATGGGCGGTTGGATGTGACATTCCGGGGGGAGTTGCAGTTCAGGAGAGACCAAACTCGCGAGATGGAAGATGCATTGGAAGATTGCCGTCCAGGCGGTTGAGGTGATTTCCTTGTGCTGGTTCTTGTCGCCGGCCTCAATTCCGTCCCCGTTCCCGTCCCCAGAACCCCTATACAACCCCTCCATAGCCCTCAAAAACGTCGGCCCATGCAAGAACGGAAACAGCGGATGCCACACTTTAAAGTACACCATCATCAAATCCCTCGCTAGCGATTGCGGCGGGGCTAGGCCCAGCACGCACGCGATGGAGGAGTCATATTCCCACCGTGAGACTGGCGTTTCTTCGGACTCGCCGTGTGGACTGTTCCGGTGCAGACCGTGTAATGTGTCTTCGCTTCCCACTAGTGTGTCCTCCGGCTGGGGGAATTCGCGCGATGTTGAGCCGAATGCGCGGCGGACGGTGTTGATGAAGAAGACGCCGCTGGAGGAGCCGACGAATTGGCTTTCTTGGGGTGAGTGGGCTGTCAAGGAGCCGATTTCGGGGGTTTCCATGGTTGATGGGGTTTTGTTACATTTTTGGGTGTGAGATGGGAAAGGGAAGAAAAGAAAATTAAAAGAGAAGTTGAAGTTGATATGGACCAGTCGGAGGAAGTTTGTCCGGTGCCTAGGGAGCCGTTGCGAAATATATACAACAAGAGGAAACATATCGGATCATATCATATACCTAGGCCACGCTTTACAAAATATAATGACAATATCTACGATTTATAAAACTGCGTCATATCAACCCTCAACTTCTCATACCCCATCGCAATCTCCCTACTAAGAGCCTCGTCCGTCTCAGCCTTCACACAAAGCTGGAAGAACGGATCTTTCTCCCTTGCTGTCTCGGCATCCTGATGTAGTCGCGCAAAGTTCTCCCTCGACATCGGGTCGATGATATCCGTCCAGATCTTTTTGCGGATCTCCGCGTACTTGTCTAGAATGTCTTCGTCTGCGACACCCTTGTGGATGCCGAGTAGCGCGTCGTAGAGGCTACCAACGTCTGCAATTCCACCGGTGAGACCGAGGCCGCCACTGTTTGTTGCAGATTAGCTGTCTGTGCAAATTAGAAGAGCTGTTGGACGGGAGACATACAAAGGGTTACACAGATGCGCCGCATCGGCTGCAAGAATTACGCGCCCGACGCGGAATGACTGTGCGCAGCGCTGCTGCAATTTGTATGGCGAAATATTGGTGATCTTGTACTCGTGTGGTTTTGGGTGGGTGGGCAGGATCTCTTCATAGCGCTTCGGTTGGCGTGCGATGTATTCTTCACGCGTAAGGTTGGGGATGTCCTTGTATGTGACGCGATAGAGGCCGTCGTTTGTGACGCGTGCGACCATGTATAAATTATCTGGGTGGATGATGAAGTTGGAATCTGACGGGAAGACTTTGGTAAAGTCGTAGTAGACCTACACTGCATCAGTATTGGGCGGACTGATATAGGAAAGGTCTTACATTTGTAGCGATGATTTGCGCATTCAGTGTTTCGCCAGGGTATTCAGATCCAAAAAGCTCTCTGCGAACCGTACTGCTCGCCCCGTCGCATCCGACAATATAGTCTGCGGTTAAATGTTGCTGGCCGTTTGGAGTCTCAACATCTACCCAGGCGTGATCCGCTTCTTGTCCGACTTTCACGACACGATGAGACCATTTGAGTTGCGCCGTGGGTTGGCGCTGAAGATGCTCCACCAATAGCTCACCGAGCAGGTCGAGCGGAAGAACCACCATGCGATGCGGATAGTCTGCAGGGAGATGTTCGGTCGTGTTGCCCGCAACAAACGTGGCATCCGGTTTGCGCCAGGCCATAGTCTTGAAGGTGAAACCGCGGGTTTTTACGTCCTCTAGGACACCTGCGCGGTCGAGCTCGTAGGCAGCTGGAGAGGCATAATGTGCTGCGCGCGGTTGGTCGCTAACTTTGGTCTCAGCGTCCAAAAGCTCGACTTGCACGCCTTGTTTGGAGAGCAAAAGGCCAAGGAGAAGTCCCGAGGGACCAGCACCGACGATGATAATCTACATGGGGTTAACAGAATTCTTGAACGAATTTGAAGACCAACCTTCTTGAGCGCCATGTCCGCGTTACTTGATTGACTATCCAAAGAAACATCTGATGTCTTTGTCGCGGGGTATTTTGGTCCTTAACTTGCCAACTCCAAGCGAGCCCCTAGGTATGCATGATGCGGGGCTGTGGAGGCCGGGGAGAGCCCCAACTCGGGGAGTACGCCGTTGACACCAGCGGATGCGGGGAACAAACAGAGCGCGGCGAATGACTTTACGGACAGGCTACCACAGAAACTGCTGCTGGAAGTTGACCGAGGGAGCTCCACTCCATGCACTCACGCTCGGTTGTACCTCCGGACTCTCACGTTGCGTCTGTGGAGAGTCTTGCGGAAGTCTAAGCTCTTCTTGAATTGCCGGAATAGAAACATCATTCCGATCGATTCTAGGCGTAGAGGTAGAAGTAGAAGCACCTCCCGGCACTGGTTGCTGGGAATCCGCCTGCCAGGCCCGAATTTCCTGTACAGATCGTAGCGGAAATAGCTTCCAATGCTCGCTGCCCCGTTTTGACAACCGGAGCTGCGCCGGGGAACCATGATGTGGGACTGGGATAGCGTCTGACAGCTGAGCGTCAGATACCTGATGTAGAAGGCCCAGGAGAAGGTTCTCGGTTTCTTGGAGACGGCGTTCGAGAGCTTCGAAGTAGCCTTTCGCGGGACCCCTTGACATTGCTATCAGTGGCACGTTTTCATGGAACCAATGCAGGTAAACATACCGTTTTAGTTGTTCAGGCCAGTCGCAGGTTCGCCGATGCTCGAGACATTGTAGACATTGCGGTCTTTACCTCGTCAGTCATGGTTCCTCGTGCCCGTTATGCGCTTACCGATTCCCACTGCACTGAAGGATTAGCCAGGCTTCTGCTAGGGAGAGATCCTTACCTTTTGCTTCCGATGACGGCAGGAGTTACAGGCCGTTGTGATACGTGATTGTGATCGAGCAGGCATTTTGACGAGAGACGATGATTGCGTCGATGAGGAAGAAGACTCAGATCTCGCGTCGAGATTCGAATCACGTGACCTTGCCCCTGTTGCTCTGTCTCTCTGATTCTTCAAGCAATGCAGGAGAGGAGAGACCTAACCCTAGGTCTTTGCCATAGCCGATGGTAGCTTTCTCTCCTCGAAGCCTCTAGCACGAAGTCCGTGAACATGACCTGACGCTCTTGTTGGAGAGGGTGGATCGGCTCAACGGATCAGCCGTCGGCAATGGTTCTGCCGGTCTACAACTGGAAACATAAAAGGACATCGGCCTCCTCTTTGAGATACTCTCACTCATCGTCAATACCCACCAGACAAAATGCATAGAATCGCGTCGATTCCTGGCGACGGCATTGGCCCTGAAGTGGTCTCGGCCACCATCCAAGTTGTCAACAAGCTGGCCTCCAAACTGGGCTTCGAGATCGAATTCACCCACATCCCATGGGGAACCGCCTACTACAAGGAACACGGCCAGTTCATGTCCGACGATGCTCTGGATGTCCTCCGCGAGTTTGACGCCAGTCTTTTCGGTGCTGTCGGTGATCCCGGTACGCTTCGTCGTCCCTCCAGTGTCGCGAGAATGCTAACCGTATAGACGTCCCTGATCATCTTTCCCTCTGGGGGCTGCTCTTGAAGATCCGTAGCCCTCTCCAGCTATACGCCAACGTTCGTCCTGTTCGGACATTCCCCGGCACCAAGAGTCCTCTCAACACAGCCAAGAACGGCATTGACTGGGTGCTCGTTCGGGAAAACTCCGAGGGCGAGTACTGCGGACAAGGTGGACGCAGCCATATCGGGCACCCATGGGAAGCAGCCACCGAGGTTGCGGTCTTTACCCGTGTTGCCATCGAGCGTATCATGCGCTTCGCCTTTGAAATAGCGCGCTCACGACCACGCAAGAAGCTCACGGTGGTGACCAAGAGCAATGCCATGCGTCACGGTATGGTTCTATGGGACGAAGTGGCTGCAGAGGTAGCGAAAGACTTCCCGGATGTCGACTGGGATAAAATGCTGGTTGACGCAATGACGATCAGAATGGTCGCTGAGCCTGACTCGCTGGACACCATCGTCGGGACGAACCTGCACATGGATATTCTGTCGGATCTGGCAGCTGGTTTGGCTGGTTCGATTGGCGTTGCGCCGTCCGCGAACCTCGATCCAACAAGGAAGAACCCTTCGTTATTTGAACCGGTTCATGGAAGTGCCTTTGATATCACGGGCAAGGGAGTTGCGAATCCGGTGGCTACTTTTTGGTCTGCTGCGGAGATGCTTACTTGGTTGGGCGAGAAGGTGGCTGCGGATAAGCTGATGGCGTGTGTTGAGCGAGTCTGCGAGGCTGGCATCCTCACGGCGGATCTGGGGGGAAAGGCGAAGACACAGGATGTGGTTGATGCTGTTTGTGCAGAGATTGATCGACTATAAACACAATAGACTTCTTTGGCAATAGACTATAACAACAATTAGGCTCCGGCTACATGTCCGTTACCGTAGAGGGCCAGAGGATTACCTAGAAGTGGAAGTAGCAAGTGTCTTTCTACTTGCCTTTCTACTTGCCCGTTTGATGCCGCCATTCACCATCTACCCCTCTACCCCTCTACGGTATTACAACCAATCGTCTTCAGCCGCCTCAACTCCTCACCGCAAGTCTGCCTTCTGTGAGTTGTCTATGTCATTTCGCAAGAAAGCCTGCCCGCAGAAGGGTGGCTTCAATTGGCTGGCAACAACGAGGCTGAATCGCAACTCCTTCGCCAAATCGACTCAGCCTTCCTCGACAATTTCTCTCACCGTCTCGACATGCCACTTCCCTTCATATTTATGCACGAATGATTCTTCCATTACCGGGACTCCAGCACGTTCGACGAGCTATCTAACCCCCATCTTGTGTAATGTGCTTCAAACGCTGACGAGCATCCTTTAGCAGGCTGCTCTTGATTACGACAAACTGCGAAACCATTATTCAGAGCCATGTTCAAGCAAAGAAAGATATCCCATGACCTACTTTCATCTACCGGTCGGGACGAACTAGGTCATCGTGAACAAACACCACAGCAAGGCGAACCGGTCGACCGTTACACAGTCGGATGGATCTGCGCGTTACAAGAGGAGTACGACAGTGCCTGCCGGATGCTAGACGAGGAGTTTGATGACCCAGTGGAACTCGACGCGTCGGATGACAATACCTATACATTTGGTCGTGTCGGGTTCCACCATGTCGTTGTTGGATGCCTTCCAGCAGGCCGATATGGGACCAACTCGGCGGCTTGTGTGGCTCGAGATATGATGCGCAGCTTTCCTAGCCTCAGGTCTGCTCTAATGGTTGGCATTGGCGGAGGCTTGCCGACATTAAGCAATGACATCAGACTCGGGGACGTGGTCGTTAGTATGCCCAATGGTGTCTTCGGCGGCGTGGTTCAATATGATTTGGGAAAGAGGCTACCCAATGGTGACTTTCAACGAACTGGTCATCTGAATGCCCCTCCGAATAAACTTCTAGGAGTAATACCGGAGATTCGCAAGCGCTACAATGACCCGAGAAAGCCGGATGCGATTGCCGAGCATCTCCGGCGCATGGATGATATGCCTGATTATCGGCGGCCTGCCCATGACCACCTCTTCCAGGCTCACTACACCCACCAGGGGGGCGATAGCTGCCTTTCATGTGACCCTAGTCAATTGATCCAACGAGAGGAGCGCAAGGGTCGCGTCGTGGGAGTGCACTATGGAACAATTGCATCAGGAAACTCGGTAATCAAGGACGCTGCTGTACGAAGCGAATTAGCCAAGTCTGATATGAACCCCTTGTGCTTTGAGATGGAAGGGGCTGGATTGATGAACAATCTACCCTGCTTGGTGGTCCGCGGAATCTGTGACTATTCGGACTCCCACAAAAACGACGTCTGGCATAAATATGCAGCACTAGCAGCAGCAGCATATGCCAGAGAGCTCCTGATTGTACTGAAGCCGACTAAAGTTGCTTCGATGCCTTCATGGGCCGTTGAAGTCAAGACCTGTATGTACACCATTCGTTTCCCGACATACAAACAACTATGGCCTGCTAACCAGCTTTCAGCGATTGAATGTATCTCCGGCCACATGCAAGAAGTCCAAACATCCTTTGATGAGGACCGACTACATCGCTGGCTTTGTCCGCCAGACCCATCGACAAATTTCAATGCTGCAATAATGTCTTTAGCACCAGGGACCGGCACCTGGCTACTGAACAGCAAAGCCTACAAGATCTGGAAAGGCAACAGAGGCTTAGAAGCTACGCCAGTCCCGCCGATCTGGCTTCGTGGAATTCCAGGTAGCGGAAAGACCGTTTTGAGCTCCTCGATAATTGAAGACTGCGCCGGGCTAGTATCTTCGCCGACGACTTCCTTGCTATACTTCTTTTTTGACTTCACGGATGCGGAGAAACGTACACACGATGCAATGGTTCGGTCATTCGTCTGGCAATTGGCTGGCCAGGGTTCAAACGAAATGAGAATCCTAAGTGAGCTTTTCAGTCGCTGTAACGGTGGGAGAGCTCAGCCTTCAAGGAAACACCTATATAACACGTTCGGCGATATGGTTAAAGGGAAGAAGGACATCTACATCGTCATTGATGCTCTTGATGAGTGTACAGACAGAAAAAATGTCATGTGGCTTATGCAGAAGTTTACATCATGGTGGAAAGCCGAATTGCACTTGTGCGTTTCCAGCAGACAAGAAAAGGACATAAACAAAGTCCTTCAACAAATTGTCCCAGAAAATGGACGTATCGTGTTGGACAAGGAAAGAGTCAATGCCGATATACACCATTACCTTCGTCGGAGACTGCAAGTCGATGAAGGGTTCGATAAGTGGAGGAAACTACCAAACACGGCTCAAGAAATTGAGAGGAAGATAATGGACAAAGCCGACGGAATGTGAGTCACTCTAATCTAGCCAACGAGAATGATCTTATTGATAGTATCCTAGGTTTCGCTGGGCAGTATGTCAGCTCAACTCCATTCGGGGATGCTTGGACCTTCCGATGCTCCGAGATACACTCTCCTCCCTCCCTGACACAATGGAGGAGACGTACTCTAGGATCCTTTCTACTATTGCCGACAGTCACAAGAACTACGCTCTGAGGATTCTCCAGTGGCTAGTTTACGCAGTTCGGCCGTTAATGATTGAAGAGATAATCGATGTTCTCGCAGTCAGCTTTAATGAGGAAGGACATGCATTCGACCCACGAAACCGCCTTCTAGATGTTGAAGATATTCTATCCATATGCTCCAGCCTGGTTACAATTGAAAAGTCTGGGCAGGGATTGTTAGTCAAGCTGTCCCATCTCTCTGTCCGGGATTATCTCGTGTCAAGTCATACCCAAGCGTTTTTCAGAAACTCAATGGAAAGCGAAACCGCCAATACAGCAATATCTTCCATTTGTTTGAGGTATATCCTCCAACTTGATACCAATTGCTATTCGGACCGAAGAATTAGGGAGAGGTTTCCGCTGACAACATATGCGGTTATGCATTGGCCGATACATGCTCGCGCTGCCGGAGAAGGGTCGGCTAGTGTGTTACGGCTCATCGAAGAACTCTTTCTTCTCCAGGATGAATCATTTTGCACTTGGGTCTGCCTTTACAAAAACAGTGTATCGTCCGGGTGGAAAGATCATGTCCGAGCCCGCAAGGACAGATTACCTTTGTTCTATGCGTCGCTGCTTGGCTTAACGGGGGCAGTGAAGCTTATCCTTGACAAGGGGATAAGCCCCAACTTGTACGACGCCGACGTTGGGACCCCCCTACAAATAGCTTTGCATCAAGGCAACATCGATATTGTAGAATGCTTACTCGCCCGGGGGGCTGACCCCAACCTCAAAAGTGGAGTATTTGAAAGTCCTCTGGTTGAGGCTATGTCTCAGGATCGTGAACACATCGCGGTTCGGCTTATCGAGTATGGCGCCAATCCAAGCCAAACTTGCGTCGAACACGGCTGCGCTTTGAACATGGCATTGGCGAAGAATCTCGCTACAGTGGCCCGTTGCCTGCTGGACAAAGGAGCCAATCCAAACGCCAACTACAAGCCTCACGGCACTCCCCTTCAGATCGTGTCAGAAAACGGAAACGAACAAATGTTGCAATGGCTCCTTGACAAGGGAGCCAATCCAAACATCTACCGCGGAAAAGCCGACAGCCCATTGCAGAAAGCACTTTACTATTCCCGCCCGCAGATTGTGGACGTGCTGCTGCGATCTGGAGCAGAGGCAATTCCGAGTATATGCGGCCCAGCGTTGGAGCGGGCAGCTTATGATGGGCGTCTTGAGATGGTGCGCGTCTTGATATCAGCCTGTTCACACGCAAACTCCTGCAAGGGTCACTGGGGCGTTGCTCTGTGGATGGCGTCTAGCTCGGGGCACGAACAAATCGTGCGCTTATTGCTTCAGAAATATGCGCATATGCCCGCTGACTTTGTTGGTCTTGCCCTCGAATGGGCTACTGTGAGAAATCACCATGGCATTGTGAAACTATTGCGCCAAAGATGAGAATACCAGTATTGCACTCGAGGCCGCTAAGTCTGCGGTCCTGTTTGCACACTGGAGAACCCACTACCTAACCTACTAGACTCTGCCGGTCCACAGTCTTTATACTGACTTGCGACCAGTCCGGAGCTCAATATACATCTAGGTCTAGCTTCCTTGCCCTGCGGTGTCTATTGGTGGGATCATATTTGTTCATATTTGGCCTAGGCCGAATTGCAAAATCTCCGAAGCGGCCACCCTTGTCGATGCTCGCTTGGCCATGACACCTCTCCAATCTCACCTACTTGCTTGGCCGCCCAGCTGCTTCCCCTTATATTCCTTTCCTATAAGTTGCGGGCAAGAAGAAATACTTGCAAATAGCACCACCGCGATGCACTTTGTACGGACAACCGCTATCACGATTCTGGCTCTAGGGCTCAGCTTCATCTCACCAAGTCAAGCTCTGACCAGCGAGTCCGGATTACTACCTACCTACGACTACGTGATCGTTGGAGCTGGGGTCTCAGGTCTTACAGTAGCCAACCGCCTGTCGGAAAATGAAAGTCTCAGTATTCTCGTCATCGAAGCAGGTGAATTGTAGGGTCACTTCTATCCAGCTTATTATTAAAAAATGGCATACTGACAGCCTCAGTGATCAAGATGAGGATTACATCCTGATTCCCGGCTTGGCTGGGACCGGCATCGGATCAAAATACGACTGGAACTTAACCTATGTGGGAAATCCAGACTTGGGAAACCGCAGTGTCTCCATTCCGTTGGGCAAAGCGGTTGGAGGCTCGAGTTTGCTCAATCGCATGACCTTTGACCGTGGGTCGAGGGCTGATTATGACCGTTGGAAGACGCTGGGCAATTCCGGCTGGGGATGGACAGATCTGTTTCCCTTCTTCAAAAAGGTAGGAATACGGTCCAAGTACCATTGAACCGTTTACTGAATGAGCATTGCGTAGAGTGAGAACTTCACTCCCCCGACTAGCGACATCATTGATGAGTGGAACGTCACCTACGACCAATCAGTCCATGGAACCACAGGAAACGTCCAGTCCAGCTATGCTCCCTGGATATGGCCATCGACGAAGCATTTCATTAGTGCTGTTACTGACCTTGAGGTTCGTATTCCCCTGGACGGTGCGAGCGGCGATGCCCTCGGTGGATTCTTCGTTTCGCATAATCAGGATCCGGTCACTGCTACTCGGAGCGATGCCCGTAGGGCGTATTGGGACCCAGCATCCGGGAGGCCAAACCTTCAATTGGTCACTGGTCGGAAGGTCACAAAGCTGCTAAATCGACAGACTGCTCGTGGAGTGCAGATCACAGGAGTCGAGGTATGTACATCAGCCCTAACCTCTCTTAAGAGAATCGTGACTCATTGATTGATCAGTTTGCGCCATCTCCTTACGCTCAACGGAGTATCGTCCATGCCCGCAAGGAGGTAATTCTTGCTGCCGGAGCTATCCACTCACCCCAACTGCTCCAGCTCTCTGGTATAGGTGACCCGGCACTCCTCGCGAGGCACAACATCTCCACCGTCTCCAATGTCCCAGGCGTCGGCCGTAACTTCCAGGACCATCTTTACGTTCCGGTGGTCTTTTCATGTGGGTTACGTCCTAGCCATCTAAGTATCTGCATTAATAGTGATTACCAGTCGACTTCCCCCTGACAGCCACTAACCTCACCACGAACAGCACATTCGCGGCCGAATCCCTGGCTCTATATCACACTGACCAGACGGGCCCGTACGCAGACGCAACGGGAGATTTTCTTGCCTTCCTGCCTACAGCAAATTTCACATCTCAAACGAGCGCTATACAGCAGCTCGCCCAATCCCAACATACCACATTGTATCTCGACCCCGATACCCCGGCTACGCTAGCACGCGGCTACGCCTCCCAACATGAGCTCCTCACCACCGGCCTCGCCGCTGAAAATGAAGCCCAGCTCGAAATCATCTGGTCAGACGGCACCTTCATCCTAGGCCTGCAGCACCCCTTCTCGCGCGGCAGCGTGCGTCTCGCATCATCCGACCCCTTCACGCCGCCCCTCGCAGACCCAGCATACCTGCGAAATCCCGTCGACGTGGCTATCCTAGTCGAGGCAATCAAGTACGCGCGATCTCTGGCCCAAACGCCCTCTTTAGCTGCGTTCAACCCTGTCGAACTCGTACCCGGTGGCAACGTTACCTCTGACTCGGATTTGGAGGCGTATATTCGTGGCGCAGCGGATTCTCTTTTCCATCCGTCTGGGACTTGCTCGGTGGGGAGGGTTGAACTTGGCGGCGTTGTTGATACGGATTTTAGGGTGCATGGCGTCAGCGGCCTGAGGGTGGTGGATGCGAGTGTTTTCCCCTTGTTGCCGGCGACGCATATTCAGAGCTCGGTTTATGCGGTTGCTGAGAAGGTGAGATTTCTCTTAATTTTTCTGTCTTCTGGGTCCCAGGCTTTCTTTTCTTATGGGTGTTCGTTGCTGATGATTCCGTTTGGACAGGCTGCGGTGGCAATCTTGTCTTCTTAAGCGACCATTGACGTGATCTGAATAGCATATGAGAGTCCTCGGTGGTCTCATATACCTATATGCTGTGTCAAAGTAGCATAAATGGTCAAAACTATTCTGGGACCAACGGACATCTAGCGACAGCCCTAACGCATTTGAACAGATGTATCCATCTCATGTCTCTATGTACATGGTCTATGCTGTATATACCTACAATATACATACTAAATATTGCCCACAAGTCTTACTAGATCTATCTAAGCAACAACCTTCTCTCTTCTCAATCCTGCAATGTCTCCCTCACTAAGCCCAATCTCCGCCAGGATCTCATCCGTATGCTCTCCCAGCAATGGCGGTGCCCGCCGAATACTCGGCTCAGCATTCGAGTATTTCACCGGCGGCGAGATAACCTTAAGGGGCCCGCAGGCCGGGTGCGCTATTGTTTGGACCATGCCGCGTGCTTGTACTATTGAACACATATCTGTTAGGAACCTGTTATTCCAGCATAAGGGGGGAGGGGAAGTATATACCATGCTCATGCCCCATAGTCCCCAACACATCATTAACAACAGCAAACGGCAGCCCTGAGCCCTCGAGCCTCTTCTGCCATTCGCTTGTGGAGACCTTCCTCGTCTCCGTTTCAATCAGGTCCTCAAGGATCGACCGGTTCGCCACGCGGTCCGAGTTCGTAAGGAAGCGCGCGTCAGAAGCCCACTCAGGCTTGTTGAGACGCGCGCACAGGATCCCAAACAGCTTGTCGTTTGCGCCGCCGACGAAGATATCCCCGTCGGCTGTGGCGAAGGATTGGTAGGGGACGACGGATGCTGTACGGCTCGGGTTAGTGATCATATCCGTAAACCCGAGGTTGATCCACGGTGTATATCCACAACAGTAACACCCAAGAGAAGAGAAGAGCGAACGTACGATGCGCAGTCCCCCACCTCCCACTATCTTTCTGTCCTGAGACCAACGGCCCCTGCCCCATATTCGCCAGCGTCGCAACCTGACAATCACTAAGGCAAACATCCAAATGCTGGCCCTCCCCTTTCCCCTCCGCTCCATCCAGCTTACTCTGCGCGCGCTGCCAAAGCGCCGCAAGAATACTCTGCACCGCATAAAGTCCCGTCGTCAAATCCGTAACCGCAACACCAACCTTCACCGGCGGACCCCCTTTACTCCCCGTCAGATGCGCAAGCCCGAACTCCGCCTCGACCATGACGTCGAAGCCCGGCCGATTGCTGTAGGGCCCTGTCTGGCCGTACCCCGTTATGGACGTGTATATCAGGGACGGGTTTATGGAGCTCAGCGTGGCGTAGTCGAGATTATACTTTTGCAGGCTGTTGGGGAGGTAATTTTCCACGAGGATGTCGGCTTCGCGGGCGAGTCTGTGCAGGATCTTTTGGCCGGCCGTTGATGTGAAGGAGAGGGCCAGCGAGCGCTTGTTGCGGTTTACCTGGGCTCTTGTTAGTACTGGCTACTGCGTTGTATATAGATGGAGATGCTGGGTAGAGGCGTACGGAGAGGTAATACGCGCTCTCGCCCTTGCCTTCTCGGCCGTCGATGTAGGGTGCGTAGGGCGGACCCCAGGCGCGTGTATCATCGCCGCGGACGGGATGTTCGATTTTGATGATGTCTGCGCTGGCCCGGGTTCGTCAGCTCGTTCCCGCAGATTCTGAACGGTGATGTAAGGATGTACCCAAGATCACCGAGGATTTGAGTGCAGTATGGCTATTGAACTGTTAACTTGCGAACAGTATCTTGAAAAGTGGATTGACGTACCCCTGCTAGAACGCGACTGAGATCGAGGACTTTCAGCCCGGCAAGGGGAAGCTTTTTGCTCTTGGGTTTAGTGGCATTGCTTGCAGTTGTCAGGCTGCGTATTGAAGCGCCATTGGGTGCGAAGAGCGTTAATGGGAGGCGCGATAGCAGCATTGCGCATGTGCTTGTTCCGTGTTGACTTGGAGAAACTACGGAGTAGGTTGAAGCTCTAATGAACTCAGTTGGAGAAATTTGGGGAGCCCCACGTGGGTTCAGTCCGACCCCACATTCACCTACGGAGTATTATGCGGAGAAATGATTTTTGGACGCATTGAGTTTGAAAGGGTAAGAAAATTTTGTACTATTCAAAAACGTAAGGTATCATTACAGCATTGGCTTCAGGTCAGCCGCAACCTTGAAGGGGGCCTCGGTCTTGCTGCGGATCTCATCCACAGACACGCCCTCGGCATGCTCAACGAGGGTAAGACCCTCGGTGGTGCTGACCTCAAAGACAGCAAGGTCGGTGATGATCTTGGACACGCAGCGGGGTCCGGTCAGCGGGAACGAGCACTGAGACAGGATCTTGGGGTTGCCCTTCTTGTCGGTGTGTTCCATGGTGACAATAACCTTGGTCTTCTCAGGGTTGGCGACCAGGTCCATGGCGCCACCAACACCCTTGACCTTACCGGGAAGCATGAAGTTGGCGAGATCTCCGTACTGGCTGACTTGCAGAGCACCGAGCATGGTCATGTCAATGCGGCCAGCGCGGATCATGCCGAAACTCTCGTGGGATCCAAACAGGGAGGCACCCTTGCTCAGGGTAACGGTCTCCTTTCCGGGGTTGATCAGATCGGGGTCCTCCTCGCCGGGCTTGGGGTAGCCACCCAGACCCAGGATACCGTTCTCAGCCTGCAAGAAGACCTCAACGCCTTCGGGGAGGTAGGAGGGGGCGATCAGGGGCATTCCGATACCGAGGTTAACGTACATTCCGTCTTCGAACTCCTTAGCGGCACGCTTGACGATACGCTCGCGACGGGCAGTAGCCTCGCCAGAGCCTGAACAGTTAGCTTAGTCGACAATATCCCGAATCATGGTACTCACCAGCCTGGAGCATCTCGCTAGGGTCCTTGGCGAAGGTGAGCTTTTCAATCTGCTTCTTTTCCGTGCTCTTGATAACCTTGTTGACGTAGATGGCCTGAACGTGGATCTCTTCCGGGCGGAGCTCGCCGACCTCGACGATCTCATCAGCCTCAACGATGGTGTACTTGGCGTTTTTGGCCATGGCCTCGTTGAAGTTGTTCTGAGCCTTGCGGAATTGACAGTTGCCGAGCTTGTCAGCCTTGTCGGCCTTGATCAGAGCGTAGTCACCGAAAATCGATTCTTCCAGGATGTAAGCCTTGCCGTTGAATTCGCGGGTCTCCTTGGGCTTGGAGTATTCCGCGACCGTTCCGTCCTTGTTGTAGCGCACGGGGAGTTCACCAGTTTGTACTATTGCAACAATAGGATTAGTATAGTATGTAGGAGGCAAAGAAAAGGACGTACCGATAGTTCCATAAGCAGCAGGGGTATAGAAAGCGGGGACACCAGCGGCACCAGCAGCGCATTTCTCAGCGATGGTGCCCTGGGGGGTCAATTCGAGAGAGAGGTCTCCGCTCAGATACATCTTCTCAAAGACCTTGTTTTCACCGATAAATGAAGCAATCATCTTGCCAATCTGTCCAGACTCGAGCAGCTGGCCGAGACCGGCACCGGGCATACCAGCATTGTTCGAGACAACGGTCAAATCCTTAATGTCGGGACGGTCGCGGACGGCGTTAATCAGAGTGTTGGGGACACCGGAGAAACCGAAACCTCCTACGAGTATCGTGGCCGGGCCCTTCATGTCCTTGACGGCCTCGGCGGCTGAATTGCATCGCTTGTCCACAGCTGGTCGGGAGCATGAGGCGGAGAATTGCCGCCGCCAAACGGCGAACGGGCGGACGACCGCGGGGACGGGTCGTGCCATGATGGAGGTCAACTCTGGGGAGAGAGGAGAGGAAGGAAAGAGATTCGAGGGCGAGGCAATTGGAGAAATAAGAGGAAGACGGGGTGCTCCATATCGGATCGGGGGCGCGTGGGGAATTGCATTCATCCGGCAGTTATCCGGCAAAGAGTCAAGCCGCGCATCCGAATCCGATGCCCGGGGAGAGCTGTCGGCAACGCAGCGGTGACTAAGCTTTGACTCAGCTTAATGCCTCAAGTGTCAGGTGTCGAGCTCCACGGCTTCCCCGGCTCCTCTCCATCTTCCTAACCGTCCCTGGTCTAGTTTTGATTCCGGAGTTGCATTCTGCACGGAGTTTTTCTCGATGTCATACTTCATCAGATCATCTTCATTCTTGAGGAATCTTGATCAATCATCATAAGCGGAGTATAGCTACCCCGCCAAAGCACGCCGTCGCCAGGTCACCGAGGATCCACCTTACCGATGCTCTTTTGGACAGGGCTTGGTGTGGAGGCACTGATACGGTAATACCTGCCAGAATCTCAAGATCTGGAGGTAGGTGAAAGGAATTGCGAAGGAGATCGAGACCAGGAGAGGTACCGGCTCATATTTTTCAATACGTTGTCGACAAGCAGTCACTGACAGGTCTGCAGGATCGTTTCGACATGGATTCCGCTGTCAGTCTCTGAGATGTTGAGCCCTTCCTGGAATGAACATCCGTGAGATATCCCCGTCGGCGACGTTGCGGCGCCCAGGTCACCGAGAGTATTCAAGATGGCCGCCGATCTTGCATCATCCCCGCTTCTTGGGGATGCAAGAAGCAAATACCACGGCGCAGGATTATGCTGCATCTCATACAGCCACCAATCAATCACAGGCCTCGCTTAACCCTTGACGTGCAGCCTGCCAGAGTAAATGGCTTAGTGTACCTTACATCGGCCATACATCAATATGGTGCACGTCTTGCACTCAAGTTTCTCCGGGACGTCTTATAAATAGCCCCTGGCGGACTTACCTGGGGTAGCCCCATCAGACTTCACTTCTGGATTGTCCATACCAGATTCTCTATCGAGCTCTCTATTCACCACAAATCCACCATGTCAGACCACGCAGTATCCACAGCAAAGACCGCCCTGGCTCAGTTGTCATCGCTCGACGCTTCTGATGCAAGCTCTCACCATGAGATCGTTCGACAATGCCAATCCATTGTCGATGCTCTCCAGAGCCCTCTACTGGTGGCTGGAAATCTGATTTCCAGCGTAAGTTCTACTTCAACAATAGACTCAAACTGCTCTGACGCGGTCCGCTAGATCACGATGTATCCCTCTCTGGTGGCCCTTGAGAATTTAGGAGTATTTCAGAAACTCGCTCAGGGTCCCTTGACTGCAGCGCAAATTGCGCAACAGACCGGCGCAGACCATGACCTCGTTGGTGAGCCTGTCCTTAGACCATCTCATATGTTGTAACGGGAATAATGGATTCCTTGATAGTCCGTCTCATGCGAGTCGCAGTAGCATGGGGCTACATCGCCGAAACAGGTCCAGAAAGCTACATCGGAACGCCTGCTTCGAACGTCCTCGCGCACCCCTCCTTTGCAGCCGGTCTCCGCTACTGGTATGTGACTTCCCTTCTTTATTCGGAATATTCCACGATCCAGAGTATGCTAAGACACAGACCAGCCACCTTCTCTGCACAAGCACTCACAACCTCCCTAAGTTCCTCAAGGAAACCAACTACGCCAACCCATCCGGTCACAACGACGGGCTCTTTCAGTACAGCTTCCAGACAAAACTTGGAAACTTCGAATGGAACACCGCGCACCCTGAGCACGAGCGTGACTTTGACATGTTCATGACGATCCCGCGGACCAGTGGCGCGCCGTGGCCTACCCATTTCAACGCAGCAAAACTCATCTTCGAAGACGGCGTGACCATTGACAACACGGCTCCCTTATACGTCGACATCGGTGGCGGATACGGTCAGGACCTGGCACACGTCAAGAAAGATCTTGAGGCTTCCCCTTACACACTGGGCAAGGGGCAGCTTGTCGTCGAAGACCGGCCTGCTGTTATCGATGATGTTCCGGCCGAGATGCGCGATGAGAACTTTACATACGTCAAGCATGACTTCTTCAACGCGCAGCCTGTCAAAGGGGCGCGGGTGTACAGTTTCAAGACGGTGCTGCACAACTGGGCGGATGACCAGGCGGTTGAGATTTTGAAGAACACGGCGCAGAGCTTCACGCCGGGGTATTCGAAGCTTTGGATTTTGGAGCGTGTTGTGCCGGAGACCGGGGCTGATAAGGTCACCGCGTGGCAGGATATGATTATGATGGCGACCCTTGGAGCCCTTGAGCGGACGAGGGAGCAGTGGGCGCAGTTGCTGGCGAAGGCTGGCTTGAAGATTGTCAGTCTGCAGACTATGCCTGATCACTTTGGACTGATCGAGGCTATGTTGGAGTAGAGGGATCTCGTGTCTAGTGCCATCCGCTTTAGTTTTTATGAGCCTAGTGCCCCTTCGCTTTAGTTTTCATGACCGATTTAGGACTCCAGAATGAATTTATGCTTCAACATACAGAACTCATATATACAATCTGCCACTATACACTATACACCATAGTCCATATTGAAAGTAGGAAAGTTACTCCCTAACAAACAAACTCGCAACACCCATTCCCGTACTGGCACACATACTCACAATTCCAACCTCCTTATCGCTCCTCTCCAACTCTGCAAGTAGTGTAGCTGTCTGCCTCGCGCCCGTAGCTCCGATCGGATGACCAAGCGCAATTGCGCCTCCATTCGGGTTGACCTTGGCCATATCGATGTCCAGCTCTCTGATACAGTGGATACTCTGGCTTGCGAACGCCTCGTTGAGCTCGAATATATCCACGTCACTTTGCGAGATCCCGCTGTACTTGTACAGATTCCTGATTGCGTCGATGGGCCCGACGCCCATCTCATCCGGGGCACAGCCTGCAACCTGGGTTCCAGCGAAGCGGGCAATAGGCTTGTACCCGTTTGATTCAGCCCAAGCGCGGCTGGCAAGGATTGTAATCGAGGCGCCATCGGATATTTGAGACCTGATCACAGTTAGTACGAGGAACAGACTAGCATGAACGGGCAAGTTAGTAGGCATACGAGTTCCCAGCAGTCGAAGCGCCCCCCTCCAGAACCGGCTTCAACGCCGCCAACTTCTCAACCGTAACGCCCTTCCTCACCCCATCATCTCTCTCCACGACCTCAAACGCCTCCTCCCCCGTCTCGCCGTCAACCCGAATCGCATTCACCGGCACAATCTCACTAAACCTCCCCTCCTCCTGCGCGCGCCCCGCCTTCCTCTGACTCTCCGCCGCAAACGCATCCTGCTCCCCCCTCCTAACCCCATACCGCCTCGCCACATTCTCGCTCGTCACCAACATCGGCAACAGACAATCGCTCGCATCCTTGACCCCACACCCTACCAACAACGGACTCACATCCCTCGGAATCCCCCGACTGGGGTTATAATTCCTACTCATGCTCTCCACGCCCCCCGCAATCCCCACCTCAATCTGCCCGACGGCAATCGCGTGCGCAATATGCGTGATTGCCTGGAGACTACTACTGCACTGCCTGTTGACCGTGTGGAACGTTGTCTTGCGTGGATCGAACCCCGCGGCATTCAGCGCTGTGCGGCCGGTTTTCGCGAACCCGAGTTCCGCAAGCACATTGCCGATCAGGACGTCGTTTATGCTGTCCGCTGGGATGTTGGCGCGTGCCAGGGAGGCTTGCAGGACGGGGATGAGGATGTCCTCTGGGTGGGAGTCTCGGAAGCCGCCCTTGAAGGCGCGGGTTATGGGGGAGCGGACGGCGGAGAGGAGGACGATGTCGTGCGGGGTCTTTTTGAGGGCGTTGCGGAACATGGTTGCTCTGGGTATATGTGCAGGGAGGGGGGACGAGGTAGACAATGGTGATAGGAGAGAAAAAGTTAGTATATCGGTGTAGGGTGTTTATGGGCTTGTGCTGGGGCTGGTGCGGAGAAGCTTGCAAGTGTGGGGTCAGGATGCCCCATGTGCTTATCTCCGGATTGTAGAAGAGACCAGCGAATCCTAGATTGCCTGGGAGTAATTTCATGTCCATAACCGTGTAGGCACTCGCTGCACGCTATCTCTGTGACTGATGCCGAGGATCGCTCCCAGCCCATGGCCATTGGCTCCGGGTCGATGAGATAGACCGGTGCCTGATGGGACCACCGTACCGCAATCTGTATTCGAGAGCCCCCGCAAACAACATCGTTGCATTGTGCAACTTCCTGTGGTTTCTCAAGTATCCCAAATGAGCTGAGAGTTGATGCACCATGACTTCAACACTCCAAACGCCCAGAAACTTACCAACAGATTACCTAGAACGCGTCTATGCCGGCGTCCTGGGAAAACTGGTGGGGGTCTACATGGGCCGCCCCTTTGAAGGATGGACACACCAACGCATCCTCGCCGAGCTGGGCCACATCCATTACTACGTAAACGACAAACTCAAGGAGCCACTAGTCGTAACGGACGATGACGTCTCCGGAACCTTCCAGTTCATCCGGGCCCTCGAAGAACACGGCGTTTCCGACGACATCACCTCCGAGGACATCGGGCAGACGTGGCTGAACACGGTCATCGAGAACCGGACTATCTTCTGGTGGGGAGGACGGGGCGTGTCAACGGAACATACTGCATTCCTGAATCTCAAAAGCGGCCTCCCTGCGCCGTGGAGCGGATCCAGTCTGACGAACGGCAAAACCGTATCTGAGCAGATCGGGGCGCAGATCTTCATCGATGGCTGGGCTCTCGTCTCGCCGGGGGCACCTGTCCAGGCGGCGAAGATGGCGCGCGCCGCTGGCTCTGTCAGTCACGATGGGGAGTCGGTTTATGCCGCTCAACTGTGGGCCGCCATGGAGGCTGAAGCTTTTTTGTCAAGGGATATAAACTACCTCTTGGATATCGGGCTGTCTGTTATTCCTGAGGACTCGCTGGTAGCCCGCGTTGTTGGTGAGGTGCGCGAGTGGTGTAAAGTTGACGGCGACTGGCTCAAAACAAGAGAGCGCATCGAGGCGATCTATGGATACGACAAGTTCCACGGTGTCTGCCATGTGATCCCTAATCATGCGATTATGGTAATGACTGTGATCTACGCCGGCCATGACTTTGATGAAGCGATGCATATCGTCAATACGTGTGGATGGGATACAGACTGCAACGCGGGAAACGTGGGCTGTTTAGTGGCTGTCATGCTTGGTTTAGCGGCTTTTGAGAGGAAGTACGACTGGAGAGGGCCACTGGCTGATCGAGCACTGCTCTCTACGGCCGAGGTAGGCTATTCCATCAATAATGCCGCTAGGATAGCCATCGACATCGCCAACATGGGCCGGCAACTGGCTGGACATGGCCGTATCCAACCGCCCAAGGACGGCGCTCAGTATCACTTCACCCTACCTGGAAGTGTCTAGGGCTTCGAAGTCATTGGGCCGGAAAGTGACAATGTCAGCGTGAAGCAAGAGTTCGACGAAGATGGAAACTCTGGCCTGGCAATCCATATCCAAAACCTCCGAACCCCAACCACTCCAGTCGAAGTATCGACTCCCGTCTTTGGATCGTCCGAGGAGTTAAAGATGACCTTGTACGAGTTCGTAGGCTCGCCGCTCCTCTACCCCGGCCAGACAGTTTGCGCCAAGTTCCGAAGCACCATCCCATCTGGTGCAGCCAAAATCGGACTGCGGCTGCAGGTATTCGGCGAGAGCGACAGCACCAGGATCCTCGACGGGACTTCCACAACCGCTCTCTCCAGTACACTACAATCAATCACATGGACTATCCCAGACGTAATGGATGGCCGCCCAATCCACAGAGTTGGCCTGTGCATTCAGCCGACTACAGGCCCCGTCAATGGGATCGTCTGGCTAGATAGCCTGCGCTGGGACGGAGCACCACGCATGATCTTCCGCCGTCCGTCCTCTCCAAGCCTCACCCGCGGCCAAGCATGGCATCGCTCCTGGATCAACGGCATGAGCAAGCTCCACACCGACATGGATTCCCACTCGTTCATTCTATCCCATGACACCGGCGAAGGCATCGCCATGTACGGCACAAAAGAGTGGACAGACTACCGGGTCTCTGTGCCCAAGCTGAAAGTCAACCTGGGTGCGCCGGTGGGCGTGGCGATCCGCGTACAAGGCCTGAACCGGTACTATGCGTTACCACTCACCAACACCAATTCAGGGGGACGTCGTGTGGCGCTCGTGAAGGCGAAGGATGAGGACAGGATAACGCTTGCTTCGGTGCCCTTTGAGTGGGCCTTGGATGGCGAGTATGACTTTGCGCTGGAAGCCCAGGGAGCGCGTATTCGTGGAAGGATAAATGGGGTGGACATCACTGCTTCAGATGACCAGTATCTTGGAGGTGGTGTTGGATTGGTTGTTACTGAGGGTGCTATCTGTGTTGACTGTGTTGGGATCTCTCCTTGTGGACCTCGTTGAAGAATATGTTCCTTTAGAGATAAAAGCACCCAGAAAGTGTACCAATATCATAAAACGCCATGAGAGACAGATGTTAGTGTAGGTAATGCGGGGATGAAGCTATCCAAGCCCCACGCGTAAACACTCCCTGGTGGGGCCCGGACTCTCTCCGACCGTATTTCAATTGCGACTTCAAGTTAGCAGCCATCTTCATTGCGTCCTTACAACCAAACCCACCATGTCCCTCCTCAAACAGCTCTCCCGTCTCCCCCGGAAACCCCTTCGCATCGCCCCGATTGCTGCCACCAAGCGCACCATTGGATCCGTCAGTGCAATCGACTCGAGCATCTTCCGCACCCTCTTCGGTACAGAAGAGATCCGAAAGGTACGTCCATACCTTAGAACTAAGAAACATGTCCACTAACAGAGACAGGTCTTCGACGATGAATCCTACATAACCCGCTGCGTCGAAGCCGAAGCGGCTCTCGCGCGCGCCCAGTCAACATGCAACGTCATCCCCTCGCACATCGGCTCCCTAGTCACAAACAAAGCACTCCCCTCCTCACTAGACATGGACCGCCTACGCAAGGAGACCGAGATCGTCGGGTACCCGATCCTCCCGCTCGTGCGCCAACTCTCAGCCATGTGCGGCTCAGACGCAGGCAAATACGTGCACTGGGGCGCAACGACCCAGGATATCATGGACCTCGCTTCCGTCCTGCAAATGAAGCAGGGGCTCGATATCGTAGAGAAGCTGCTGAACGACGTCATCGCCGTTCTGCGCGGCCTGTCCGTCAAATACAGAGACGCGCCCATGGCCGGCCGCACCCACCTCCAACACGCCCTCCCCGTAACATTCGGGTACAAATGCGCCGTGTGGCTGTCGAGCTTCCAGCGGCACGCGGCGCGCCTCAAGCAACTCCGCGAACGCACCCTCCTCGTGCAATTCGGCGGCGCAGCGGGCTCCCTCGCGTCGCTGGGATCCGGCGACGCCGGCCTCCGCGTCCGCAAGGCCCTCGCGGACGAACTGGGCCTCACGAACCCGCCGATCACATGGCACGTTGCGCGCGATGGCGTGGGCGAGATCACGAACTTCCTTGCGCTGCTTGGCGGGTCGATGGGGAAGCTCGCGCTCGACGTGATCGTCATGTCGTCGAACGAGCTCGGCGAGGTGTCGGAGCCGTTCGTCCCGCACCGCGGCGCCTCCAGCACGATGCCGCAGAAGCGCAACCCCATTTCGTCGGAGGTGATTCTTGCCGCGTCGAAGCGGCTCCGCTCGAACGCCTCGCTTGTGCTTGATGGTATGGTTGCGGATTTCGAGCGCGCCAGTGGGCCCTGGCATCTTGAGTGGATTGCCGTTCCGGAGAGCTTTGTTCTTGCTGTGGGCGCGCTGGAGCAGACGAAGTTTGCGCTGGGTGGGCTGGTTGTGCATGAGCGGGCTATGTTGAGGAATCTCCATTCTACGAAGGGGCTTATTGTTGCTGAGGCGGTGATGATGGGGCTTGCGCCGTTTGTGGGGAGGCAGAGGGCGCATGATATTGTGTATGAGGCTTGTCATGCGACGATTGAGAGTGGGGGGAGCCTTGAGGAGGAGCTGGCGAAGAATGAGGAGGTGATGGAGAAGATGGGACTGGAGAGGGTGCGGGAGTTGTGTGATCCAGTTAATTATTTGGGGGCTTGTGGGAGGATGGTGGATGATGTTTTGGCGGTTGATTGATCTAGCAGGTTCTTGGTTTATTGTATATTGTACAGGCTACGTGTCTGCGCGCAAGATGTTCCACCGTTCCACAGGATTTTGCGTAGTACCAGATATCTGGCAATGGCATCAACAACCCCAGATTCTGGTATAGCTCTCCACAATGCCCCAGCCCCGCAGGTTCAAGTGAGCCCTCGAAGACGAGCATCATGAGATCAACCCACATGGAGCCATGAACTGTCTCCGCAATCTACAGTGCAGGGCCAAGCTCATGTGGGCTCCATCTGCAGCTGCCCTGCTCCACATCCATACATCCATACATCCATCCAGGCACCACCTGCACTCCATCTACTACATCATGTAGAGGGGCCGGGGTCACCATTACGTCTCATACTTATATACTTATATCTACTCCCTTCATACGAAGCCAGCAGCACGCTCTCGTCCTACTGCAACAACCTCACATCCAAATCAATCTCAACTTCGCCCATCTCAGACTCACAGAACACTAAAATGGCAAACACACCCCCCCTGATTCCCCGCCACCCCATCACCGACTTCCGCCATGTCTTTCACTACACGGACACCATGACCCGCAGCCCAACTCGCCCCAACGATCCCTACACCTACACGCCCGGCTTCGGCAACAGACACCAGTCCGAGGTTATTCCCGGCACATTGCCCGCGGGGCAGAATAACCCTCAAGAACCGCGGTTCGGGCTCTACACCGAGGGAATAACATACTCTGCTTTTACGGCGCCGAGGAGGGAGAACTTCAGCACTTATCTTTATCGTGTTAGGCCGGCTGCTGCGCATGGTGAGTTCGCTTGTCCTCAGCTTCTGTGGATTGTGGCTAGGTTGGGTTTGTTGTGTGGTTTGAGCGAGTGTGCTGATGGAGGTGGTATGTTAGACGGATACAAAACGGACATCGAATGCAAATCACATATTGAGAACAGCCTGTTGACTCTGAACCCCCGTGTGCATACACTCCCCTCACAAGGCGAATGGGCGCCTTTTCCCTTGCCCGACGCAGCAAGTGACGGGAACGTCGACTTCGTCGATGGCCTGCATACGCTTGGTGGAAGTGGGAATCCGAACTTGCATGAGGGGATTGCGCTCTACGTGTTCATGATCAATGCGGATATGGACCGTCGAGCTTTCTGTAATACGGACGGGGACTTCCTGATTGTGCCGCAGTTGGGAAGCCTGGATATTCAGACGGAGTTGGGGATGTTGTATGTCCAGCCGGGCGAGATTTGTGTAGTGCCCAGGGGTGTGAGGTTCGCTGTTAGGCTGGGTAAGGAAATAGGTCAAGAGGGAGGGTATGAGAATAGTGACGTTGGTAAGGGGAGAGGGTATATCGTTGAGACCTGGGGGTCACGATGGGATCTACCGGACCTGGGACCACTGGGCGGCCATGGTCTGGCGAACCCGAGGGATTTCCTGCACCCTGTGGCGCATATTGATGATCTTGACTTTTTGCATGAGGACTGGACCATCGTCAATAAGGCGAACGGGAGCCTTAATGCTATTGCCCAAGACCACAGCCCCTTTGATGTGGTCGCGTGGCATGGCAACGTTGTTCCATACAAGGTAACCCTTCCACCCCTTTCTCGCCAACTTTCGCCAGAAGCTAATTTACTGATGGCGACAGTACGACCTGACGAAATTTTCCTCCCAAAACGCCACATCGATCGACCACACCGATCCCTCGATAAACTGCGTTCTGACAGCGCGCTCTCACGACCCACACACACCGCTCGCAGACTTCCTCTGGTTTGGGCCACGCTGGGACGTGGCTTCGAATACGTTTCGGCTCCCTTACTTTCACCGCAACGCTGCGACGGAGTTTCTTGCATCATTGTATGGTAATGGGCTTGGCCGCTCAGAGGATTTCCTGCCTGGAGGCGGGAGCGTGGAGGTTGCGCATACGCCGCATGGGAACTTTAGTAAGGAGTATGTGTGGGAGAACCGGGTGCAGGTTAATGAGCCGAGGAGGATTCTGGAGGACCAGATGACCATTATGGTCGAGAGTAGCCGGAGCTTTCTGTTCACGGAGTATGCGATCTCCGGATGCGGCGTGTTTAAGAGCCAGGGCACGGATCCGCGGGTTTGGGATGCGCTGCCTGACAAGTTCTCTTCGTATCCGGGTATCAGGGGGATATTGGACGCGGTCAACAAGGAGAAGGAGGAAAGAAAGAGGAGGCTGGACGCGTGGTATGATGATGAGCGGTTGGTCGAATTGGCCAATACGCCCAAGCCCTAACAGGCGGTTGCGAACTGGGGTTCATAGGTGTCAATCAGACTTTGTACACATACTCCACTGAATATGAATCCCTGTAGATGCCTCATGATGGAACTCCCTCGGATTTGTTGGCGGTCTAGTGACACAATTATTGGCCCTGGCCAGGAAGATTATAACGGATTCCTCCCATATCTGATGACTGACAATGGTTAGCCTCGCGCTGCGATTCTCCCATAAAAAGCCCTGGTCTTCTACGAGTGCGCGGCCCTCAATCCATGCTTTCGATATCTGGTCGCGTCTTTCTCTGGAGGGTATCTCCAACCCAGTTGTTTCTGCTTGTTCCCCACAAACCCCTCCCAGGTTTGCCGTCGTGAAGTAGGTGTTAGGTCGATGAAGACAAGATCCTCATCATTCCCTCTCCCGGAAGCCGGCGCAGAATGCTTGATAGTATTCCTCCAGGCACTCTGTATCAATAATCCTGCCTAGTTCGAGATTCACTCTATCCTTCCGGGGGATTCATCCCATCGACCAGGTCCGGAAGCTCGTCATCATCCTTGATATCAAGTCAAGTGCACTCTGCAGAAAGAAGTGGAGTTGAGGATAAGGGATTCCACAATAATATAGGGAAGTAGAGCAAAGTAAGGAGTAGGATTGATAATGAATGAAGAGAACGCATAGAGCTCGATCCTGTGACAATGCCAGATGGTCGTCTGTAATGAAACTCGTGGGCGTGGGCAACTTACATTTGTTACCTTGGAGCACCGTATTGTATCAGTGCTGCTATTTTGGTGATGCAGAAAATGATGCTCGCTTCCTCCAGCATGAAGAGTACCTCCAAGGCCTCCTGCGGAGAGCGTAAGGTGTCTCCTGGATCCCCAATCGCCAGTGGGTCGAATATAGAGTTGGCAAAAACAGTCTCTGGTTAAGGCTGGGTGTCTCCCATTTATTCGTATTCTCTCGTCGCTGTTGATAGAGGCTCAGGCCGGCAGTTGGCAATTGCCGCGACTCCACTTTCCGAGCCTTTGATGATCAGCAGCTTTTCCCTCTTTGGTGCTCTTAATAATGAGAGCAAGCTGTATTGTTGACTGGGACGCAGGCTTGCTGTATACCGGTGTATGCCCGGGTTTGCCGGACTAATGCAGTTGCAAGGAAAGTAGATGCGAAGGCGCGACGAGCTCACAACAGTTGAACACCCAAGTCCTGTCCAATCGGCCCAGCAGGACCCCAAGTCCTCCCCGGAATACGGTACGATACCCCGGATCTCGGCCAAGCCACTGGTGCTCCCCGTACTTTACCGGTCCTGTACGATTAATTACCGCTGGCCGTGCCTTTCCCCTCACCGTCACGACTCCCCGGGGCCTACTCCGGCTTGCTCTTCAACGTTCGCAACATTCCAAGTCTTCCAACCAACCACCTACCAACCCGAAGACTCGCTGTCGCCTAGTGACTTTGAATCGCGTGCGCAGCGATATGTTTCCAGGTTCCTAAGTCAATCCATACTATTCTCCTCGCCCCCGCGGGTCACCATGGTTATCAGAAAGTGCAACATCTGTGACCGTCGCTTCAAAAAAACGGAGCATTTCAAGCGCCATGAACGATCGCGTCAGTCTTGCGGTCCTACTTAGGAGACTTTCACTGACGTGTTCCAGACACCAAGGAAAAGCCTTACGAGTGCAGCGTCTGCCATAAGCGATTTTCCCGCAGGTGGGTAGCCTCGAGATGCACAAACTCCGATGCTGATTGTTTAGCGATGTGTTGAGTCGCCATGCCAAAGGGCACAATGCAAATGGTACAGCGGCGAATGCAAGTCAAGCTCAGAATAAACCGCGCGCTCCGTCAGCCTCCCAGCCCTCCAATCCTCCTCAGCCAACGCCCGCTCCGCTCGACTCCTCCCGCTTCCTTCCGATGGACAGCGATACTCATCCCTCTCACGGTCTTCCTATTGCGCCGCGCGATGTCTCGCTCTCTAGCCTTCCGCAGGTCCAGTCTTCGTCGTTGGACTTTCTTGCAGATATCTCCGCCCACCATGCCCGGACCGAGCCGGACGTAGGCTCCATGATGGTCGAGGAACAACAGACCTATTTTGGCTGGAACGAGATGCCCGCTCCCCCGCCGCCTCAGCCTGTCGCTGCTCCGCCGTCAGATCATCAGACCTACCGAACGCCGATATTTGATGCTATGCCGAATGACATGCTGCAGTTTTGGTTGGAGCCGCGCGGTGAGACGGGTTCGCATCATGGGTCGCTTGACATGCTAGGCGAGCCGAGTTTCAGCCTAATGGGAGATAATGTTGCGATTACTCCGGAACAGCAGTCCAGGCCTCAGCTCGATGATCTCAAGAGCAAGCAGACCGGTGATATTCCGAATGAACGCTTCGCAAGAGTCCAGCGGTACTGGGTGGCCCCGTCGAACACCACCGGGAGGCTCATGAACACCCTCTGGCGGGATGTCGCCACCAGCGACGTTGATAATATTTTCTCCATGCATTCATCACAGTCTTTCAGCAGCCCATCAGGACTGCTTCCAGGGTCCCGATACGGCCTCGACGAGGAATGCCGTCAGCAGTTGCAAGCGGCCTTCGGAAACATCCGCCACAGCAATCAACTACAATCGCCGAATAGTGCTCTATCACCCACGTCCAATTCACCATTTGGGGGACGTCAGAGCTTCCCTCCAGCCGAAATTTTGGACATGGCGCTGGATTTGTTCTTTCGCAACTTTCACCCGCTTGTCCCTTTTGTTCATGTTCCGACTTTCTCGGCAAAGAACACTCGTCTTCCAGTGCTATACGTCATGTGTCTCATCGGCATGATCATGCTGGGGACGAAGGGAACGACAACTTTCGTCGCGAAAAACTTTTCCGTAAGTACATTATCGGAGTGTCTACTGTTTACTAACGTCGGTAGTATGTTCTGGAGAGAATCACTGCGGACCTAGCGAAGTGCTCTGTGGGTGTTGAGAACACACTAGGCACTCTGAATACATTTGCAGCAGCATTCCTCTTCCTTAATTTGGCGGCAATGACCGGAGTAAGCTTGTCTCAGATTTTCTGTCAGATTGTGCCTGGCTAACTGGAGCAGGAAAAGGAACATCTCGAGAAGTCGCAAATGCTTTATGTCAACCTCATATCGGTATGTTAAGCCCTTGTCCTGCCTTTTCGTGGCTAACAAGGAAGATTGCGCAACGACATGGCCTTTTCGCAGCTACTGAAGGTCAGATCCTTGACATAACCCTCTTTGAGGCGGTACCGGATATTGATGTCAGGTGGAAGACGTGGAGCAAGGTTGAATCCGTCAAGCGGTACGTTTGTCCTATCACGTACTCTACATTTCTCTGACCAGTTAGATTAATCACTGGACTCCTACTATTGGACTCGTGGTACTCCTCCTTCCTATCAACCAGCCCGATTACAGTACCAGATTCGATTCAGCTCATCCTACCGTGCAATGAAGGCCTCTTCCGGGCAAATGGCTCCATGCGTTGGATCCAGCTGGTCCGCAGCGGCAACCGTCTTCTGATGCCAACCGTAATGGCGCCTTCGGAAAACATTACAGTGCCCGCATTGGACAATCCCGTCGACGACTTTTGCATTCACGGAGTATTAGCAATGGTCCAGCTCCGATTATCAGAAGCGTACCATCGTCTCTTGTCAAATAGAGCAAGCTATCCCTTTGCACCTTGCCATACGTACGCCATGGATGGGCGCGCAAGATGCTTACCGTCGCTCCAGCTGCAAATAGCAGACAAGTACGGCGAAGTCCTTGAGCGCCTCAACCCCAATGCCGCCATCATGTGGCACAACATCTGCATGACTCTAACAGCAGATACCCAAATCTTCGACCTAGCCGCCGGTCGCGCAGGAGCAGGACCCGCTAGGAAAGCATTAGATGACATTGCGACGTGGTCACAAACACCAGCAGCCAGACGAGCATGTCTCCATGCCGCGCACATCTACAAGGCAATGACCAACCGTAAAGCATCCGATCATACAATGTTTCACTCCGTCTTCTCCCTCTTCTCCGCAGCTCTCGTCCTAGGTCTGTACATCTTCATGGTCCCCAGTCCCAGCGAGCTCCAAGTTGGTGGAACGTCAATCGAACTACTGGACGACATCGACTGGGAGCGTGTCGGAACAGAGGGGTTTACCAGTTTCATGGAGCCGCGCGGTACGCAGACGTTCACGCCCTCGGACGATCCAGCAGTCAATTTCATCCGCAACGGAGGAACGGTTTATTTCCGCGGAGTGCCGTTTCAGGGCGGGTATCAGTCTGCACGTCGCATTTTGCTGGACTATGCGGGTCTCCTCAAGGACGCAGGGAAGTGGAGCGTGCGCAAGTTCTCGTATGTTCTTCATATCATGAGTGATGTGCTCATGGAGGTCGAGTAGAGGAGATGCTGCCAGTTTTCCGTCTTGCAAAGTGGCAGGGTCGGCGATGCTGGACGTCGCCACGAATACACGGACGGCCGCATGGTTCGGCGCCGCCGGCATCAAAAGCTCAGAAAGTGCGTCTAGCGGGCTGGACATCAACTGTTCTAATGACTTCTTACGGCCCCCATTGTATGAATATAGTATATATGATACCACACAAAAATGCTAACATCGTTAACTATAATGACCTTCTGCGTAGCATGTTCCGCTACTTGAGCCTGCTTTTATCCTCCGCTGTGCTTCAATTCTGTTCTTCAGGATCATCGGCCATATATATATTTATAAGCGGGTTTGAACATGGTCCCTAGTCGAGTTGCGCCTGAGCCCGATTTTCTGCTGGCCTTTGATGTTGACGTTGAAACATATATATTCGCTTAGACATACAGCATTAGCCCAGAGTATAGATAAGTGTGTAGTGTCTGGATTCTGGGACTTCCTGACTCCGACATACTATAGCCGATTCAGATCATATCGTTCAGAATCAAGCATTCAAACAAACAAGCAGCTGAACATACGAATCACTCCATAACACATCCAATATCAAGAAAAACATCATGCTTAGTCTATATAGGTATACGAAACGACTGATCTATCTATAAAGAATACCGTCAACAACCTCCCCAATCGCCAAACAACTCGTGAGCCCGGGGCTCTCAATACCAAGCAAGTTCACAAACCCAGGAAACCCCTCTTCCTCTTGGATAACGAAGTCTTGGAACCCCTTGCCCGTATTCACCGAACCCCCCTTTCCCAACTTCGGCCGGATCCCACAGTAACTCAGTGTCAGGGCAGACGGATCAACATTCGGCAGGTACGCCTGGATCTCAGGGATCGCGAGCTCCATGCGTGCAGGCGAGGGCTTCAGGTCGTTCGGGTCATCCACCCATTCCACGTCTGGGCCGAACCGGATCTGCCCGCCCATATCGAGGGTGAGATGTGTACCCAGTCCCCCGGTCCCAGGGAGCGTAGCGGGATAAACAAGGACAGAGGGCGCGCGCGTCGGAAACGACGCAGCATACGAGAAATATGTCCCCTTGGCATAGAACGGTGTCCTGTGCCGCTCAGCCGGGAGAAGCATGTTGTTCACCGCGCACGCGTAGTTCCCTGCGCTGTTGATCACCGTCTCGGCAACGATACTCGTCGTCTCGCTTTCCGAGCCGGACCCCGAGCGCGCCGTGATCCTGTACCCGCCCCGTCCCCCATCCAGCGCCTCTATCCCCGTTACCTCTGTCAAAAACGCGCAGTCGCCGCCTTTATCCTCGAAGTCGCCCTGTAGGTATGTCATGAGCGCGTGGCTGTCGACGATACCGGTGGAGGACGACTCGAGGATCCCCGCGCGCCCGCGGACCTCGGGCTCTCGTTCGCGCGCTTCAGACTGTGAGAGAAGGCGCGTGGGGACGCCGAGCTGTTTAGCGAGTTCGTGCGTTTTCAGCGTGACGGCCCATTGTTCTTCGTTTTGCGCGACGACCCATTTCTTGGTGTTGCGGTGGGGGATGCCGTGTTTTGCGCAGAGCGCGTAGAGGAGTTGTTTGCCGCGGATGCAGAGCGTTGTCTTGAGGGTGTCGGTGCCGTAGTACAGGCCTGCGTGGATTACCTGGGGATTGAAAGTATTGGTATTGCTCTGGTAGCGACTGGGTTGAAGATGGGCTGGGTGTTGAGGGTACCTCTGAATTGCGACTGCTTGTCTCCGTCCCCGGCGCATCATGCCGCTCAAGGAGAATGGTCGATGTATTTGGGCGCGAAGCTAATTGCCGGGCGACTGCGAGGCCGACAACACCGCCGCCAATTACCTACATGTAGCGGTGGGTTGGTCAGCTGCAGACACCATGGATAGGCAGGAAGATGGAGCGTACAGCGTGAGTGACGTCTGCGGAGGCTGCGCGGGTAGTGCTAAACCCGCGCGCGCGGGGAAGGCTCCGGCGGAGGGAGAGGCCAGCTCGAGTGGCCATTAGGAGCTGTAATCGGTCCTTATATTGGCAGCTTGGAGTATGAATGGCGTGATAGTTCTCTTATTTGTACCTTGTGCTTGATGGCGACATTTCCTAGAGTGGTGGTGAGCTCGCAAGTTGGAGAAGAGTGGATACCGTAGTCGGAGTTGATTCCGAACCTACATTGCGCGTTAATCACCCTCCACCTGTTTTGATAGCTAGTCTTCTTGTGCAGAAGCCTAGAGCGGCTAATAAAACAGGCGGATCTTATGTTCTATACTTCGGTAACCGGTAAGATAGCAGTAGTAGAAAAATATGTAGGTAGACGTAATGATGGGTATATATGTGAATTATGTACAGCTTTGGTAGTCTATCGTCCAGGCAAATATTATGATACATGTGAGCAACCAGCCTCGTGTGTATATCCAGGTATCTCGGAATGATATTTCGTAGTGCAGGTGCATTCTCTAGCTGCGTCGGCTGACGCCCTTGAGCATCTCCTCGAAATGCTATACCGGTTAGCTACCACTTTTTTTTTTTTTTTTTTGGGAGAGAAATAGACTCACCTGCTTCTGTTCCGTTGCTAGTTTACCTTGCGTGTCCTATACCAAGTTAGTATACCCCAGCTCGAAAGAGGAGGCTACCTACGCTGATTATGGTCAGGACCAAAGAATAGTTGTTGTAGAGGAACCGCTCTCTTCGTTTCGCATCACCGCCGATCCGGCTGAGTTTGGTCAAGAGGCCGTCGAATTCGGAGGTCAAACGAGAAAGACTGTTGGCTACAGGCTCGTCGTCGCCTGCTTCACTGCTCAACACGAGAATGCCGTGTAGCAATTGTCCAAAGCGTTGCGTTAGGAAATGCGGTGCGGATGACTGGTTCAGGTCGTCGCCGCCTGCAAGAGAAAGGGCAGACACAGCACTGCGGCCGGTGTTGGCTCCTATCCGTTTCAGAGACTCGCAATGAGCGTCCATGATTACTTGAAACCGTGGCCATAGGTGCATATTAATCCCGTTGATGTACGAGTCTGCAACAGGTACCTTGCGCCGTTGAAGCTCAAAGGCAGCTTGCTGATTCAGTCGCACACACATCAGTACACCCAGTGAGTCGGTAGTATTCTCAATCAGTTGCTTAGTCAACCCTTGGCCTAGGGCAAAGACGGGAGTGAATACCTCCAGCGCCTTGCGAGAGATCTGCTGGAAAGACAGAGTCGAGAACATTTCGGTCATGAAGGAGTATTCAGCCGAAACATTATCTAGAAGCGCGAGGTTGAAGTTGCGGAACGGAATCTCGATACCATGGAATGAAGTATCTTCTTCCGCAAGATAAGACGAGATGGCCATCTGGTTGCCCGTCCGCAAGATGTCAATTCTCCTACCGAGCGAGAAAGGATCGTGCGCAGCAGCGCCAGCCCGACCACCAGGAAGATTACCTGCAACAATGTCAATCACATCATAATCCTACGGAAAGGATTTATAGACATACCGGATTTTTGAGCGTGGGGATCCCCTCCTAGAACTTCATTCCGGTCACTTGGATAGACCTTGATTTTTGCTAACGCTTGATGATAGCGCGTAAAATGGGACAGATAATACCAACGCATGGTGTTGATGTAGGCCTGGGCAATCTCTCCTGCCAGCTTAGAATGGGCTCGTGACATGTAACTGTACAGGTCCTTATACTTGACCAAGCGCTGCTGCTGGATGATCTGAGCATTGATGTTCGGCGATCGTAAGGCTCGCACTTGAGAGACCAAATAGTCTCGAATTCTTTCTACAGCCTGGGTTTATGAGTATGCGCGCCAATGCTGACGGGACGAGACTAACCTTCTTCTTTACATCCTCCAGAAGAGGGCGAACGTCATCAATTGCCTTGGTAGAACTAGAGCTGGCGATCTTGGCTTCTATACTTGCGGTGCGCGTCTCGAATTCGTTCAATGCTTTGACCCAGTTCTCATCAATGGGGCCCTCGGCAATCATTCGGACAGCAGATGGAGAGACACTAATCTCTTCCACGGCAGGCCCAAGTAATTGTTCGACGTTTCTTCGGTTCTCTAGCATGGCGTTCAACTGCACAGACCGGGTTTGTAGAGTCTCGATTTCCGCCGACACCGCCCCTAGTTCATTCTGGAAGTCGCTCAAGTACATTTCCACTGATTTAGATACATCATCACAGCCGGAAATAGCGTTGTGCAGATCCTGGAATTTGTCTCGCTCCTTTTCGAACTGCTGAATCGTCTGGGCATTAATGTCGCTTTTTGCCGTTCTGTTCAACTCCGGTTTTTGTAGAAAGCCCTCCAAGCTCAAGCCTCCGAAGTCAATGTCTTCCAGTAGCCGAGTTGGTTTCACCGGCCCAGAGTCTTGAGCAGCGTTTTCGGGCCTAGATCCCACATTGTGCTTCTTTATTATTCCATTCAGTACCTCCAGCGGGTCGGCGACATTCGACGGGCGTCTACCAGTGGCATGCTGTTTTAATGTCGATTCCTCGGGTACACGGGCTACCGTTGGCAGGGAGGTAGTTGAGGCATTAGGAGAAACTAAAGCGGAAAGCGATGAGCCCGGTCGGCTAAGTCCAGGGCGACCGTTTGAACGGTTCGGCGAGAGGTGGGAAGATGATCTCTGGGGAATCGGAGAGAGGCCGCGATCAGGTGTCGAGTGACCGGCGATGCGGTCAAGCCACATGTTGGAGCACGAGGGAGGATTATGAGTATATCATGTTAGACGGAGATCTGAATTGGCGCCTAAGCCACCGCAGACGCAGGAAAACCAGCTGTTGCGACGAACGATCGACAAGTATGAGAACAGGCAAGAAAGCTACCCCGTACAGCTCTAGGTGTCCCCAAACCGGATCATCACCCGTCGAGGTCGCGGAGAAATATACCTAGAGCTGGTTAGCGCGGTCTAGCCCACTTAGGACTAGCGACGACCCCGCCACAGAAGGCCATTCATTCTTTTCGTCCCCTCCTCTTTTCGTGGATTTTTGACGGTCTTTTTTTCTCTTCCTTCTCCTCCTCCATCCAACAAACAAACTCCTATCTTCTCTTTCTTTTTTTCACGAGTTCTATCTTGCTTTAGCATCTATCACCATGGCTGAAGAGGTACTGTTCCCGCTTGATTTCCCTGCTATCTGCACGTCTCCGTTGATTTTGGTCCTGTTTCTCTGCAATCAATCACTGGTCTTGAGGAGCCGGGATACAGGAACCAGCATTCTTACCCCACTCGCATCTTATGACTCCCAACGCAACAAATTGTGCAGATCTACTTGCCAATCGACTTGTTAAACAAAGGCTTTACGGCACATTGATGAGCACGAGGGCTAACAGTTTACTTGCAGGCTCACGATGTTACCTTCGAGTCCGCCGATGCTGGCGCCTCGGCCACCTACCCCATGCAGTGTTCCGCTCTGCGCAAGAACGGTCACGTTGTGATCAAGAACCGCCCCTGCAAGATCGTCGACATGTCCACCTCCAAGACCGGCAAGCACGGTCACGCCAAGGTTCACCTTGTCGCCATCGACATCTTCACCGGCAAGAAGTACGAAGATCTGTCCCCCTCCACCCACAACATGGACGTCCCCAACGTCTCCCGCAAGGAGTACCAGCTCGTAAGTGCCGAAAATATAAACCACGCGTCGGAACAAATACTGACGTTCAACCAGCTCGATGTTACCGACGACGGTTTCCTTTCTCTCATGGACGACAACGGAGACACCAAGGACGATGTCAAGGTCCCCGAGGGTGAGGTTGGTGACCGTATCAACAAGATGTTCACCGACGAGGGCAAGGACTGCAGTAAGTACCTTCTGCTGCTTTTGGAGTGTTTGAACGTGGAAACTGACCTGCTCTGTAGACGTCATCATCCTCACCTCCATGGGCGAGCAGATGTGCATGGAAGTCAAGGAGGCTCCCAAATAAATAACTATAATGTCTTTTACTGCCGAGTCAACCCTTTTTGTTTCAAAAGCGTGTCATGTGTTACCTGTAAACTGGAGCATGATGCTACGTTTTGGGCAGAGTATGGCATCACTGATGTTTACTCCGTCAGTGCAGCCTTGGGTGTGCTTTGCGAGCAGACTTAGTCGCATGCATTGGGCAAGTCAAGCATGCCTCTTAGCGGAACAGTCTTGAGTTCCGTACTCTTACGATTGTTTGACGAATAAAAATCCTCTTGAAGCCATGAAGCCGATGTTTCCATCAGGTCGCATGTAGTCATCATAATAGTCAAAATTGCCTCGTTCGCATCTACCTTATTCCAGTACCAAATGTAGAAGTCTTCTGACGCGATGATCTCGAGTATTATTGGAGGCCACATTCCGAGCAGATTAGTAAAGAACGCGTTGTGGTTGGGTTCGACGGCCAGAGTGAGCAAGTATAAAAATCTTTTCTTAACCTCTTTCCGCAAATGCGGGGACCATGTCATGCGCTAACCCTACACCGTTGTGAGGATGAAGCGGCTTTTCCTAGATGGACAAATACATGAATCATGATTGCGGCCAGGAAGGATGCCGTGAGAGGCGCATTATCCTTGACCGTGGCCTTTGGTTTTGTAGGCGAGGTCATCAACAGGCGGTATGAAATTACTCTTCCAACTCCCAAAGCTGCGAATGCGTGGCCTGAGCACGTCGCTAATAATGCAATCTCAAGGGCGGCCAACAAACAGAAGAGGATCCTGGTGATTGGGGGACTCAGGGTAAGATAAACCATTTGAAGAAGGATGTTCAGGAGAAGGAACGGAAAAGTAAGTCCTTCCCCCAAAGCTCAAGAAACACAAATGCCCTAACAATTCTCAGAGTTCTCCGGTTCAGACGCATATCGCCTCTTTCTTGAAATCTACCAATTGATTCTTTGGAAGCAATGCCACGCATTGGTGAACAAGCGAGGGTTTCCACCAGAGCTAGAAGTATGCATATGCATCCCGCCACGCCGGAGGCTGAAAACTGATCTATGAACCAGGATCTCGTTCGCGATCTCTGGGCACTCCGCTTGGAGACCTATGCCGAAAAGATTGCAGAACGAACTGATGGTCAGCCAAAGTTTTTTAGTTCCCAAGCAGGCAGTGCTGCTGAGGACACTGGGCCAGAGACGTTCAAGCTGGGTGGTAAGGTCGTACAATGGCCTCGCCTTATTGACACCGTTGCTCTATGTTATTTGGCGTCCGTCTTGATGAGGCTTCCAGTAAGCGTTATGGACTTTCATCGGTATGTCTCAAATCCATACGTCGGACTTGGCTGATTGGTTTCTAGGATGACGTTGCGCAATGATATACCCTTTTACAACGTGTTTCTTCATCTTCCTCGTCAAATGAAGGAAAATCTACCTGAAGAGTTTATTTCTATCCTTCAGACCACGGTATGTTAGCAGGTTATGTTTGGGAACGCAACTAAACATTACTATAGAGGCTTTTGGAGCCGGAGCAGCTCCACAACGCTGTATTGGACCTTCTACTTTTTTATCATCGCAGGTTCGGAGTGCAGTTTCCGCCATTAAATACTCCTGTTCTGTCATACAGGCTCATCAAGAGGCTTGCGTTGCCTGGTATGGTATCCATCCTCGAACTTTGTTTATCTATGCTCACAATCCTAGTTGACATATATCCCGTTACCAAAAGGCTACAGGAACTCCTGGCCTTTACATTCGAGTGGCGGACCGAGTCCGATAGCTATAGGCGGAAGCGGAAGGCTCTGGAGAAACCCGAACATCAGCTCGTCACCCTCATAGTGATCGCAACCAAACTCTTGTTTCCTTTTGATGATGTCCAGCGGCATCCCATGTCTACACAGGAGCCTACTGTGCAGACAATCGACTGGGAAGCTTGGGCAGATGTCCAGAATCATTTTGACCGTCGAGATAGTTCCGCCGGGAGAATTGGCAAAGGCAAGGAAATTCTAGTCAAGGAGGGCGACGTTTTCACCATGACCCCAGATCAATTGGACGAGTACATGGATTGGTACGAGAGCTCCTGGTTGGATACCAACAATCGTCCGACCGGCACAGCAACGGACCATCTGGTCAACCTTTTCCCCATCGGCTCAGCATCCAAGGGAAAAGAAAGTGTACCAGAACCTGAAGACGACGAGGAGGAATCCATTAAAGCAATGCTACAAAACGCTTCACGTTACCTGCGAACCAGGGAGGTTGTCAGTGAAGCTGACTCGGATATACCGCGACCAGGCTCTCAGTATGCTCGATATAGGCATGAGTCCGATCTCCCGGACACGGCACGAGCGTTCTACGAAGTAGCTGCCAAGGTCGTCGGTATTTCCGTTTCTACTCTTGTTCGGTGTGTCTCTCAAGCAGAGCTTCAGATTAACAAATGGTTGGAGAACCAGAGACGCATCAAACATTTTGCCGAACGCTCGATCGATGTTGGTGAGGATTCGGATGTTGATGAGATGGAGGGTCTTAGCGAGTAAGGACTGCCCGGCCAAGCTAAATGACATTTGCCCTTGTGTCGATCAGCATACGCTATGTATTATAGCATTGACAGGTTCACGGTCAATAATCGAAAAGACGCCTGATAGTAGCCGTATGTATGTACTCCGGAAGAGGCCGAGTCTCGACTGCGATGTGAAGTTCCGTAATGCGGAAAATGTGGAGAGATTCAGGCGCCGAGGCAACCACGCCAAGTGACTAGAGCCCAGCACTAGGGCTGAGGGTATGTCTGGTCTCGTGATCCGCGCCCATCCACCGCTTGCTAAGCGAGAAACTCTCCAAATTGACATTGCCTCATCCGACCGACCGACCCTTCCAGCGACCGACGACCAGCAACAACGAAAAATCGCAGCCAGTACGTTTACACCATGATATTCACTTGTGGTAGTGTTCCATTTGAACCGCCAGCTAACATGTCCTTTTTTCTGCGATTTTACAGTGCAGATGTAGGTCTTCCGAATATCTTATAGCGCCCCGATACCACCCTCCACTTTCCTCGCCTATCGTTGAACCGACCTCGCGACACGAGAACGCTTGCACCATTGAATCGGAAGGAAGAGGGATAGGACCATGTGCTGATTATTCTCCTTGAATAGTTTCGTCAAGACCCTGACGGGTAAGACCATTACCCTTGACGTCGAGTCGAGCGACACCATCGACAACGTCAAGACCAAGATCCAGGATAAGGAGGGCATTCCCCCGGACCAGCAGCGTCTCATCTTCGCTGGTAAGCAGCTCGAGGATGGCCGCACCCTGAGCGACTACAACATCCAGAAGGTATGAGGCTTGATCTACCGATTGTTTTGCGCATGGAACGGCATGGAATAAGAGGGCGGGATAACACGCGGTCATCTTGTGCAATGAAAATGGCGCAAGTTGCCGGTTTGTTCCGCTGGGAAGAGGAGGGATATATGGCATGGATTATATGGCTGCAGTTCGACTGGGATGAATGAACGGGCGGCTGACGATACTCTCTTCCAACGATATAGGAGTCCACCCTCCACCTGGTCCTCCGTCTCCGTGGTGGTATCATCGAGCCCTCTCTTAAGGCCCTCGCTTCCAAGTACAACTGCGAGAAGAACATCTGCCGCAAGTGCTACGTACGTCTACCGGAATATCTCGACCTCGACTCGTCTCCAGGCTCAGGAACTCGAACTAATGACATGACAGGCTCGTCTCCCTCCCCGTGCCACCAACTGCCGTAAGAGGAAGTGCGGTCACTCCAACCAGCTCCGCCCCAAGAAGAAGCTCAAATAAACGACTCGCCTCATGCTTACGTTTTTTTCTGCGTTGCTGGTGCGGAAGGGTGTGATTGTGATGAGACGAATTGCAACGCGAAAAGGGTTCCTTTTTTTACAAGCGGCGTTGGAATGCTGAAGAAACATCAGAAGAGCCGGAGTCAATACATTTTTATGACTACTCTCGGAACCAGTTGCACTCAATCAAACAATTGTAAAATTCAGTCATCCCTCAACTTGCTATCCTGAGTCTGGTAGATATGAATGTAACAATTTACGGTACAGTATACATGGCAAAGGGCTAGAATCTGCCTGAACTCGATACCTGTGACGAAATGCTGCCGGAGCAAGTCAACATCACGTATCCTAAAAGCCCGCAACAACCGACGAAGCTGGACTTCCTTTTTAAAACATGCGCTTGTCATCGTGATCATCATGATCATCCTTATCATCATCGTGGTCCTTGTCGCCGTCATTCTTCTTGGAAACCGGGCTTCCATGCCTAAACCATCCCATCAGTCACACGACCACACTATGACAAGAGGGAGAACGGGGAAACTCACGCAAAGAACAAGATCTTAATCGCAATCGCAAATCCAGCATGCAACAAGATAACCAATATCAACAGCGCCCGACTAGCCTTCGCATCCGTCGCACTAAGCACGGGATACAAATTCCGAAGGAGGAAGAAAACCGTCCAGCCAAAGCCGACGCCCACAAGCGCCCAGTTCAACGCCGTCAAAGGACTCCAACTAACAATCGCGACCGCAATCCAAACGAGGTTCGAGTACCCATATAGCGCCCAGCACTCGACGAGATCCGCCGTCGAGCTACCAAACCACTTGAGCGCGCCCCAGAGCGCAATGGGCAGAATGAACGTATACCCGTAGACTAAACCCGCCGCGCCAGAGAGCAGAGTGAAGTCATACTTGAAATGCGCCTTGTCGTTGTTCGAGAGCCATTGCGAGATTGTACCGGTTAGGAAGAGGATCACGATCACGGTCGTTGCGATCCAGAAGGGGCCGTAGAGGTCTGCGTTGCCTTCGAGGACGTCGAGGAAGTTGCTGCGGGGGTAGACGGAGGCTACGCACCGGCGCAGGACCTCGTTCGTGTCTACGTCGAAGTACTGCTCGTAGTAGTGGATTGACCACCAGGCGTGCTTGGTCGGTGTGCCACCTGGAGAGCGGTTGCGGCGGGAGGACGAGCCGCCGCCGCTGCCTCCTAGGAAGGCGGCGTTGTCTGGGTGGGATTTGGCGTTGCGTTGGTCATTTTCGAAGTCTAGTCAGTTATGTTAGGTTGGTTGAGGGTAAGAGTTGGAGATGCTGAGCTCACTGGATGGGTGGAATTCAAGGTCTTCTTGGAGGTCTGTGTGTCCGAGGTCGTCGCCCTGTTCTTGTTAGGGTTTTGTCTAATTGAAGCTAGATATAATCAGGCGTACCTCAGCGTCCACGTCCACTACCACATCGTAGCCCTGGCTCGACATTCTGGGCAGGTTGTTCTTGGTGTGAATACTGAGTGAGACGCCAGCTGTTCTGAAAGATGATGCGGCCAACGCTGCGGAGTACGTATGCAGCACCAGCCACACACACCGCCACAGTTTTATGCCACGCGTAATGAGTGGTTTTATGCTACAACAAGTGTGTCAGTTGAATGACACAAAATTACAGAGATTTTTTGATTAACCCGAGTATATTCTTATTCGATACTATGGTCAAGCTTAGCAAGGAAGCTTACAAGGTAGTAAGAAGTCTTCCTATGATTAACCAGAGAAGGAAGGTTGATATCAAGACATGGCCTCCAATCTCCAAATCTACTGTGATAACGAGATTATACCGGTAGTCAGGGCCCACCTGTCTTGTTATCTACACCAGCTATAATGGCCGTGCAGAGTGGCTATCAGAACAAGTGTCTCAGTTTATACTCAGGGCGAAGGGTACAATCAATCCTTCAATTGCTCCAGAAGCAAAATCATGACTGTCCGCGCCGGGATGTAGCTCATGACCAGATAACCCTTACCTTACTCCGTACCTCTGTCTGAATTGCAAAATCCCTGTTTCCTGAGAGTGACCTATATCAATGATTATCTTGTCTCCAATGCAAGGACCTCGGGTTAAACACCGATGCGGGCAGATAGCAGGGTTGCAGGTGCTTTTGTTATCGGGGCTGTCATTGACGCCATATTACCGGGCCAGGCCGCCGGTATTTAATGCTTGCCTCCCCCTCCGATCACGCGCACATAAGCATTGCTTGTAGCTGGCTTGGATAATAGTACCTTGATTATTATTATCCTCGCCGCCATGAAGGAGAAATCCATCATGCCTCCCTCCGAAACGAGCCCACTTCTGGCGACGGTCCAGGTCGCTCCGCAGCGCTATCGCTATCCCCATAACAAGCTCCGCCGAGCCTGCACTTACTCTCTATGCCTGCTCCTCGCCGCCGCGCTTGTCCTGTTCCTCTTACCTTCAGCTCTTCTGCCTCGTGAGGGCGGCTCGCTCTGGTCCTATCTTCCCGGCGCACAACCATATCCCAAATATTGGCCGAGCGGAAACGGTCTCGACTACGACGAGCTGACGACCATTCTCTTGGGAACCCCATCTGCGGCCCGCGCCCGCGAATGGAGCAAGTACTACACTTCGGGGCCTCATCTTACGGGCAAGAACCTCAGCCAAGCGCTGTGGACGAAGGAGCGCTGGGAGGAATTCGGTATTGCCGACACCAAGATCGCTGCCTACGATGTTTACCTCAACTACCCTCTCGACCATCGGCTGGCTTTGTACCAGGGTGGTAACGTCAGTTTCGAAGCTTCGCTGGAAGAGGATGTCCTCGAGGAAGATAGCACGAGCGGTCTGCCCGATCGCGTCCCAACCTTCCATGGATACAGCGCAAGCGGAAATGTAACTGCGCCCTTCGTTTTTGTCAACTTTGGCACATATGCCGATTACGAGGATCTGGTCAATGCCAATGTCAGCCTCGCTGGGAAGATTGCGATTGCCAAGTATGGCCGTATCTTCCGTGGCCTGAAGGTCAAGCGCGCACAGGAGCTTGGGATGGTCGGCGTGATTCTGTATGATGATCCGCAGACGGATGGAGAATATACAGAGGCAAATGGCTATGAAACTTACCCCGACGGCCCGGCGAGGAACCCCAGCGCAGTTCAGCGCGGTAGTACTCAATTCTTGAGTTTCGGCCCTGGTGATCCCACAACGCCTGGTTATCCATCCAAGCCTGGTGCCGTGAGACAGGATCCTCATGACTTCATCCCGTCGATTCCATCGATTCCTGTCTCTATTAACGACGTGTTGCCTCTTCTGAAGGCTCTGAATGGCCATGGTTTAAAGGCATCTAACTTCAATGAATGGTGGCAAGGCGGTGGTCTCGCGTACAAAGGCGTTGAGTATAACATCGGGCCTTCGCCAGATGATCTCGTTATCAACCTGTACAATGAACAGGAGTATGTTACTACTCCTCTCTGGAACGTCATCGGTGTCATCCCCGGCTCGCTTCCTGACACCATCATTCTGGGTAACCATCGCGATGCTTGGATCGCTGGCGGTGCAGGTGACCCTAACAGCGGTTCCGCTGTTCTGAATGAGGTGATTCGCAGCTTTGGTGAGGCTCTCAAGGCTGGCTGGAAGCCGCTCCGTACCATCGTTTTCGCCAGCTGGGACGGCGAGGAATATGGTCTGCTTGGTTCCACGGAGTGGGTGGAGGAGTACCTTCCCTGGCTCTCGAAATCCAACGTTGCGTATCTGAACGTCGATGTCGCTGCGTCTGGTACCCGGCTTGCTCCCAGCGCAAGCCCCCTCTTGAACAAGCTGATTCACGAGATTACTGGCCTTGTCCAGTCTCCCAATCAAACCGTGCCCGGACAAACTGTTCGTGATGTCTGGGACGGCTACATTGGGACAATGGGAAGCGGCAGTGACTTCACTGCGTTCCAAGACTTCGCTGGAATTCCCAGCTACGACCTTGGATTCAGCCACGGTGACCAGGACCCTGTCTACCATTACCACTCCAACTACGACAGTTTCGACTGGATGCAGCGGTTCGGCGACCCAGAGTGGCTATATCACGAAGCGTGCACCAAGATTTGGGCCCTGGCCGCCGCGAAGCTAGCCGAGACGCCTGTCTTGTTCTTCAACGCCACTGACTACGGCTATGGATTGGAGGAGTATGTGGACCGGATCAGGCCTGCTGCGGACAAACTTCCGAGCGGCTTGTCCTTTGACTTTGGGCCCCTGTATGAAGCGATCGGCAAGCTGCAGAAGACAGCCATTGATTTCGATGCGTATGCAGCGGACCTGACGTCGCAGCTTGCAGAGGACCTTCCTTGGTACCTCTGGTGGAAGAAAGTCCGGTTGTTCTTCCTGATCCATGAGGTCAACACCAAGTACAAGAACATCGAACGCCAGTTCTTGTACGAGCAGGGGCTGGATGGGCGTAGCTGGTTCAAGCACGTGGTCTTCGCCCCCGGTCTCTGGACAGGCTACTCGGGCGCGACTTATCCCGGAATCGTGGAGAGCTTAGAGGCTGGAGATGTTGCTAATGCTGCGGTAAGTTCTCACATTTGTTTGGCTTGTTTTATGAGATGAAGCATGCTAACATGGTTCCCAGAAATGGCTTTACATTGTCATTGAGCGCGTCGAAGCGGCGACAAAATTGCTCCAGTGAGAGCATGAACTGCTGGGGATGGTTGCATGCGGCTTTAAGCAGGATTAAGCTGCATGGCCGAGCAGGGATTGGAACCCATCCCATGCATATACGATACATCACGCGGTCGGCGGGGTTGCTAAACCCTGTAACTGTACATAGTTAGGTTGCCCGATCTAGAAATGTTCTTGGGTCATCCATTTGCACTTGGAATGTCCAACATTACAATGTCTAGGCTCGAGCCTCGTTTTGTACCACAGCGGCTATATATACTTAGCTGTCTGGATCCTTGTAGATGTGGCGGTCGTGAAACCACACCAACACCATGATTGGTTGAGACCAATGATTACTATTCGTTATATTCCGACTAATGCATGGGGTTGGATTATTGTCAATAAATCTGTAATAGAAAGAGACATGGTCAGCTTCAGAAGTGCCGTTGCTGGGGCATTACACGGAGTATACAAATAGACAGGCTCCATCGGCTCGACTCCGCTATTTACTCCGCTGGATTTCTTAGACAAGTAAAAACGCACGGGCTGGGCCCAAGAAAGGAGCGGTATGATAAGGCGCAGCCATCTTGAAGTCAATCAAGCTCATGCAGGAGACGAAGGATTTACCTGGAGGCTACAGAAAGAGGGGAAGATCACTTGACAGCCCTTGCTCTTGCAGGCTCAGTCAGTGCGGGAAAGCGGCACATGCGAAGACCTCGATGGCGAGTCTGTCTCCAAATCCGAGCCATTGCTCTAGACTCTCACCCTCTTCTTCTCTCCACTCTTCTTGTCCTTTATCGTTCAATTTTCTCTTCTTTTCTTTCTATTTGCTTTCTTGAACTCTGTCGCTTGCCTCTCCCAGCTGTAATTGGCCCTCTTTACCGACCTGCTCGTTGATGCATGCAAGCACTCCCAAGCTGCCTGTGCGGCAGCTGCTCATTCTCTGTAAGAGTCAACCACGCCCATACGAGATTTGACATCTTGCTAACTCCGTCCGCGCAGCAATATGTCGCTTCGCAGAGCCGATCGCCGTTACGAGCTATTTGCCGTACCTTGTGAGTCTTTCCGGTCGACATATAGACCTATACTGACAAGGACAGCCTGAAATGATCGAAAGCGTCGGCGTACCCCAATCCGAAGTTGCAAAATGGGCAGGCCTCACCTCGGCGATCTCATCCTTCTCTCAGGCGGCAATGGCCGTCTACTGGGGCACGGCCTCGGACCGTTTCGGCCGCAAGCCCATCGTCCTGCTAGGACTCACTGCGACAATGATCTTTTCTTTGGCGTTCGGTCTCTCCAAATCTCTGGTGATGCTGATCACCTGCCGCGGTATGATCGGGTTCATGAATGGTAATGTTGGGATTATTCGGACCATGGTCGCGGAGATGGTTCAGGATAAGGAGCTGCAGCCGAGAGCGTTCAGTATCATGCCGATGGTGTGGACGATTGGGAGTATCTTTGGCCCGTCGTTTGGAGGCTCTCTTGCAAGGCCGACGGAGAAGTTTCCCGAGATTTTTGGCAACTCGAGCTTTTTCAAGGAGTATCCATTTCTCCTGCCCAATCTGGTTTCTGGGTTCTTTTTTGTCATTGGTATCTCCACGGGGTTCTTGTTTCTTCATGTATGTTATCCCTCTTACATCTCGCGAACGCTGCTAAAAGTTCTAGGAAACTTTACTGTCGAAACAGGGTCATCGCGACCCTGGCCTAGTGCTTGGTGAGATGCTCACTAGCCCTTGCACTGGTCAACGCAGGAAAAGCTCGAAAAAGTTGGAAGACGATGAGACGACTCCCTTGCTCGGGGAGCGCCAACGTCCCACGAAGCCTCAGGCCGTGGCCGAAGTGAAGAAGCACAGCTGGCGGGAGGTGCTCCGTCCGCAGTCCGCCCTGATCTTGCTAGCGTATACCTTGATGTCAGTGCATACGATGGCTTTTGAATCGGTTCTTCCAGTGTTTCTACATACACCCGTGCAGTCCCTGCATGGCAACCCTGACGTAGAACTTCCATTCAAGTTTGTGGGGGGATTTGGCATGGGTACGTAATCACTCGTCTCCTTCCTGCGGTATCTAACGAGCTCTCCAGACTCCCAGAGAATCGGCTTCTTCTACACTATCACCGGCTGCATCGGCATCATTATGCAATTCTACATCTTCCCATTCTGCGCAAAGCGTTTCGGCGTCCTGAACTGCGTCAAAGCCTCCACCGCCGTCTTTCCTATCGTCTACCTCCTAACGCCCTACATAGCCCTCATCCCGAAATCCCTCCAGAATCCCGCAATATGCCTTTTGATTCTCTCCAAACTTACAGCCTCCATCTTCAACTTCCCGGGTATTACAATCCTGCTCACGAACTCCGCCGGCAGTCTTAGTATTCTTGGGACGCTGAATGGTGTGGCTACGAGTATGAGTGCCGTCGGACGCGCCGCCGGCCCTGCTATGCTCGGCCCTATATTCTCGCTGGGACTCAGGGCCGGAATTATTATCCTGCCCTGGTGGTTTCTCAGTGCTATCTCTGTGATTTCGGCGATCCCAATACTGTGGATCGTTGAGGGTGATGGGTTCCAGCGTCAGGATAAAGGACAGGACTCGGATGAGTCGGAGACGGAAATCGAACATCAAACTGTTAGTCCGGCGAAGAGCCAGGCCAGGGCTTAGATGAGCTCGCTTCTCTGAGCCACGAGCTTCCACCAGGTCACCAATGATGACCGGTATCTACATGCGTAACGCTTTCCACGAAAAAAACGAGACGAGACGAGACGAAAAATGATGAACCACGACTACTCGACATCGATCCAAACTGACCAAAAGTCCAGCATCAAAAGCATTTAAGATTGATTTTGAGCGTTTATATATACTCCGATTGTCTCCATAGACTGTTTATATCTTTTGTTGATAGACAATCATAACCAAATCTAGAGATGAACCTCTAAAAAGCAAATATCGGCATCGCAGAATCTAATATTCTAATTTCTTGTCCCGGCATTGACCTATCCAGGTCACCCTTGCACCTCAAAGTCCGACAGCAAAGGGGCCGCTGCATAGTTCATGCATGACACTTGACAGCCTCAAACCAAGCATTAATAATCCAAGCATAACCCGGGTCCGTCCCGGCCACGGCCCATTCCCCACTCGCCTCGACTTACTCCACATCAGCCCATATCTTGTCGCAATCGCATAGCTTGTCAAGAGCTCACAAACAATCACAACAACTGCCTCTTTTCAGTTCATCACCGTCAATTCACAATAAAACCAAATTCATAAGCACTCCTCATCCAAAAATCACAATGGTACGCCCTCCCTCATCATCAGTTCCATCCGCAGTTCCAGTTCCCCGTTCATACCTTCTACTCCGTCCCTACCCCCTCAACATCAGAAGCACATTCCGTCACCCCCATCCCTCAAACCACATTCTAACATCCATTACGCTTACAGGCCACAGTCCCAACAACCCCCGCCCTAACCCTCTCCCTCCTCACCTCCCTCGGCGGCATAATCGGCTACAGCCGCACGGGCTCGCTCCCCTCCATAATCGCCGGCCTATCCGTAGGCACGCTCTACCTCCTCTCCTTCCTCCGCCTGCGTGCCGGCCAGACATACGGCGAGGAAATTGGTCTCCTTGCATCTGTTGTGCTGGGCGGTGCGTCGATCCCGCGCGCGATCAGGCTGAGGAAGCTTGTGCCTGTTGTTCTGAGTGTGCTGGCGATCTATGGGATTGTGATTTTTGGGGGCGCGGTTCGGAGGAAGGTCTGATTAGGATGTGTTTTGAGTTCGGGGGATGAGATGGGTCTATGGGATTTACGTGGAAGAGGTGGGTAGGTGAACGGAACGGAAAAGGAGATACGATGAGATGGAGTTGTGAGATTACTTGTTGTATTCTCGGTTATGTCGCCTTAAATTTCTCATGCAAATGGAGTTTTGCCTACCTTGGCGAAACTTACAGTAGGAACGATAACTTCTTCTTCGCCCATGCGACGTAACGAAAGCGAACGAGGATAAAGACGGGCCGGCGCCCAACAGCATCAAAGTAGGCGTTTTCCTCCAGACAACAGTTCAAATATCAAGTGCCAGATATCGATATCGCAACCGCATCGCTCGTAACAACCCAAGTATCAGTTCCTGAGTCAGGGCGTTGCAACGCACTCACCGAGACTACATCGGATCGGCCATTTTCGTCAAACCGTGTCTGCTCCTGCAGCTTTGCTCGTTTTCGGTTCCAGAGAGTAAAGCCGGCGCCTATTGCAAGAGGAAGTGCGCCGGCAGAACTACTGATAAAGCATCAGGGCAGGAATTGCACGATATATGACCGGAAGCGAAAGAAAAAGAAAAGCACTCATAGCGTATCTAGAATTTCAACATGCATCGACTTAGCTGGAATATATTGTCCCGAATCTGTCTTTGCATGGCGCGTGCCGACGGTTGTACTCGGATGCACCTAATCGTACGGTGTTGATCAAGGATCCGGCATGACTGTGGCCTCTGAAATGGGCACTTGACCGACGACTACAGAAGGCGGAAGCTCTTGCAGCGCAGTCTCTCCCCGACGATCAGGAACGAATGCGTACCTTGGCAGTTTCGCCATCTTCTCCTCAGGGCTGGTTTCATTATCTGAATAGACCAACCGTGACTGCTTCGACTTATCTTTCTTGCTCGGCTTTTCTTCTGCGCCTTCTGCCGGCTTGGGAGTCGCCGCCGCCGCTAGATCAGCTTGTTTGGCTGCTCCGGAGATTAGATCGTCAACCGAAGAAGAGAACGCCGTAGGTTCGGGCTTCTCGCCATTGGCAACACCAGGAACGGCCGTTGTAGGAAGAGGGTGGCCCATGTGCATCTGTTGTAACTGATATGCGTTGACTTGCGGAGCGCCAACAGCGGGTCGTTGAGGGAGACTCGGTGCCGAAGGTAAGCTTCCCGATCGAGGAGCAAATGTGGTTTGTAGGCTGTTGATTTGAGGCTGCTGTTGTGGAAACTGGGACGGTGTGTTTCCAAAGCCTGGTACTGGCTGCGGCGAGTATCCGGGAGTGGAGTATTGCGTGGGAGGAGGGTACTGCGGTTGTCCGGGGGAGAAGTTTGGGTAAACAGGACTCGCCGTCGCCTGGTAAGGGGAACCAGCCCCGCCATATGGCTGAGGATAAGAGAATGGCTGCGTAGGGGCGGCGATCGTAGGTGGCTGCGTCTACGAATGCGACATATTAGCAAGTATTTTCAAGCATTAGAAGAGTGCACTTACAAATCCGGCCGTTGTTGGAGTCTGGCCCGCACCGACAGGAGTCGCTTCGCCACTGCTCCCTCCAGCTCGAGACTCCGCTTTCTTCGCCTTGTGCTCTGCAAGTCGCTTCTTCAGATCTGATATGTTCTCGACCTTTGGTTTCTTCGCAGGTTGGCCGGTCGCAGTCGACGCTCCGGACGGAGGGTTTCCCGTTATCGCTTGTCGTTCCGCCTCTGACTGCTGGAACTGGGCAATAACGCGCTGGTTGTGTGATTGAATGACATCTTCAGGTACTCCCTCCATACCAAAAATCTCGACGTCGAGACTCGATCGGTTGGACAGCGCATTGTCAACGGCGGTCAGTTGCTCCTTATGTACTTGACTCATGTGGACCGACAATCCTGGAAGAAATGAGTTAGAAGAGCTAGCGACAATTTTGACAAAAGATGAAGCATACCTCCAGCTGTATTGAGCCTTCTGCCACATCTTTCACATTTGAAGTGTTTCGCTTTCTGATGTGAGATGAGGATCTTGAGGTCATCAAAGTCGCGCTCGCAATAGTAACACCACGGGCGAGCTAAAACCTCTTCCAAGGTAGGGCTGCGTCTTTTCTTTCCCATTGCGATGAGAAGAATATGAGGGATTGAGAGTCAATGCAACAGAGAGGTAGAAATGAGGAGCGGAGGTGTTGGTGGAGATTCGGTCATGGTGAAGTTCCTAGGACCGGAGGGAGAACACCCATCACGTGCAATAAGCTCAGCACGTGATATCAAGTAAGACTGTTACGGTGCCACACTGGCATGTCTTATGAAGTAGGATAAGATACGGAGTAGCCGGCCAGAAAATGATTCTAGTCTTCTAGGTACAAGACTGACAAAAATTCCTGTCTTCCATTTCAATCCAAGTGATAAACACTTCCACCCAAAGTATGGTACGGATAACCCTTAACCAATCGGTGAATAATACAAGAAGAAAAAGTGGTAAGTACAGTATAAATAAGACAGTGAGAGAAAGAAACTGGGACTCCAAACGCCTCTCGCTGGTATAACGCTTATAAGGCAGAAACCCACCGTGTAGCCGGGTATGTATAAACAAAACGTGCACTAGATGTACAACCCTTCCTGTAGCCCGCCACAAAAGTGAGATAGATTACATTAGTATTAACAGGGGAAACATAGGGAAAATAAGTGGTCAGAGTAGAGGGACAACTAAGGCCGCGGGTGTCCTGGAGGAGGTAGCCCAGGTGGTCCATATGGACTGTTGAAATAGTCAGGGTATGGCGTGCGATAGGGCGGCGGCGGCGGTTGATGGAGAGGACCAGGTCCACGAGCGAGAGGAAATGGCGGCATGGGCCTAGGATCTAGATGCGGAGGTGGATATGGAGCCAAGCCGCGAGGCGCAGCAAGCGGTGGCAATTGCGACGGAAGCTGTTGCGACTGAAGCTGCGGTGGCAGCTGCGGAGTATGAGGATGCGAATGAGGATGGGGATGAGGAGGTGGATGCGGATGCGGATGCGGATGTGGATGAGGATGGCCGTGAGGATGAGGATGAGGGTGCGGGTGCGGGTGAGGATGAGGGTGAGGACCGGGCGCCAACTGAGGCGGGGGAGCCAAGGGCATTGGCGGCGGCGCAGGGGCAAGGCCGGCGTCGACTCGCGGGGGCGTAGGAAGAGCCCCCGGACTGACAGATTTCTTCTTCGGTTTGATTCCGAGTTTCGGGCCGTCTGTGGCCTTCTTGGCCGCCTCTGCAGCCCTGTCCGCTTCGATTTGGGCTTTGGACCGTTTCGGGTTACGCACTCGTCCTTCTCGGTTAAAGCGAGCCCAGTGGTTGAGCATAGCTTCCGTCCGTTTCGGATTCTTTGAGTTCGCAATCTTCTGTTTTCGCGCAATATCGGCTGCGTCAAGCACACCTTGCGCACCTCCGAGTAGTTGATTGGTGTCAGATGCAGTTGCTGGCCCTCCATTCGGTGCCGGTTCGATCGGTACCAGTTGCGAGGCACCGAGCCGTACTTGCAAGTCTTCCGGTACAGGTGTCGCGCTCGCCGAAGTGCCGAGTGTATGCGCTGGAGCCAGCGGGGCCTCTGAAGCAGCACGCGAGCCTCCACGGGCAGCACCTCTTCCGCGAGGACGCCCACCACGGCCGCGCGTGGTGAGACCTCGTCCATTCTCGGTGGCGGAGTCGCGATTACGAGCACGGCGCTTTGCAGCATTAGCATAATCTTGGTCGGCGTCAGCGGGCGTAGCAGTCTCGGTGGCTGCGGCTTCATCGGAATCGTTGGTTCTAGTAGCCGCTTCAAGTTCGGCAGCCTTGCGTTTCCGAGTTGCTTTTGCAATAACGTCTTCCCGAGGAGGGTTCTGAAACTTGGGGACATGGTCAACACCGAACTTGGAGATTGTTCGCCACCCATCGGGGTTAGGATTGTTCACGCCAGCTTTCTGAACCATTTTCCTGTATTGGGCCGGTGTTGGTTTGAAACCACCCTGCAAGAAAGGATTCTGAAAGCCAACTTTGTCTTCTTTTGGGTCGTGTTTGTAGCCGTACAGCATTGCTTCCTTTTTGTCTTCGAAAACCTGAGGCCGCTCGAGTTTTCGTGGATCACTCGTGATTTTGAGATTGTGCCTGGTGGCCAGCTTTTGGAGCTTGTCGATCGCCAGAAACTCATCTTGCCACACTTTCAGAGCATAAGCGACGTTCTCGGTAATAGCAAACAGCTCATCGCTTGAGCGCAATTCCGGTTCGCGAAGTTGAGCCAAGAAATCCTCAAGAGGTGCCATTTCGAGAAATTCGCCCCGTCCGACCTTTGTCGCCTTGTAGGGATCTGGACGCTGGAGAAGCTCTGGCGCCTCGCGTTTCTTGCCGCGCTTTGGTTCGCTGAATACGCTTGTCCAGGTCTCATTCATCTCGGCGGTGTTGTCTTCATAGTCTTTAGTAAACTCACGGACATCATGGATGTTCCATAGATTGTGAAGGCGTTTCTCGACAGACGCAGAATCTTCTTCGCGAGAAAACTCGTGGAGCTGGTTAGAGAGGGCAACATCGGATTCACCCTCGGGAACTTCTCCATAACCAGTGGTCTCAGCGCCATCTGCATCAGCAGGCTCCTTTCCGTTGCCATACATTTCAGCTGCTGCTGCTGCTTCTTCTTCTTGCTCTTCTTCAGCAGCTTCGGCGTTGTCGTCAATATAGTCTGCTGAGCGAGGCGAGCCGTTGACTTGATCAACAGCCATATCTTCGTTTTCAGCCTGCTCATCATCATCATCGCCATCATAGGTCTGACTCTCGTAATCTGGAACAGTATCGTTGTTATACGGGGCCATGTCCTTGGCACCATTGTGTTTATAGTTCATGTGCCACTTGATGGCTGCATCGGGAGACATATCAGAAGATGATTCAATGTGTTCTCCACATTTACCACATATTGGTTCATCTGGCGCTGGTGAGGGTGTTGTTTTGGTAGAGTTAGAATTCTCGTGTATGGGTTCGGAGAATTTTCGGCGCAGCGGAGAGTCCTGGCTGGCCATCTCTGAAGTATGGCTCTCCATGTCCGCTTCACTTTGAGAAACGGGTCTCATGGTTGACCGAAACAGAGCGCGTGAATAGAAGTAAAAAAATAATTACAAGAAGTAACAAGTCGGAGACCAGCCTCTAAGATGAATTTTCAAAATAAAGAAGCCTGGACATGGAGTCAGTCGATCAAATCCTGCTTGAAAAGTTCGCCGTGCTGCCAAGACAAAGTAATAGAGTGCGCAAGGGAAGATTGTAGGACAAAAGAAGAAAGAGTAAGGATCGAGTCCATCGAGTGAGTAGCGGAAAGAACAAACCAGAAAGGAAATAATTGGATGAATGCATAAAATCGCAAGATCGAGTAGATAAAGCTTTGACAATGCGACGGAGAAATCCACATACGTGGTGCGAGCGAAACAAACGAGATGTAACACTTACCGGGAACAACAGATCGAGCAGTTCGAGAAGAAGGTAAAAACAGGCTCGACTACCCCAGAGAAGAGACCCAGAGGGCGACTCAGGGATAGCGACAGGGTAGTCGAACAAGAGAAGGAGGTCGCGAGTGGTTGCCAGGGACTGAATTGAATGTATGAAGTGTAGTGTAGTGTAGTAGTAGTAAGGCACGCAGAGTTCTGGAACCGCTAAAGTAGAGACGAACCAAGCGGGTAAGCAGAAATCTATGCGTCCCGACCACGCCCAAAACAGAGCGCAGGGCAGATCAGTCCTCGATCAAATGTGTGTAGGACTAGAAGACTGGGAGATTGAGAGATTGACGGTTGTGCTAGTGGCTTATCCAGTGCAGGAGGCGGGAAAAGGCTTGACGAGAAGTATGAGATTGACGGGGTTGTAGCAGGAAAAGACAAGAAGCAGCCGAATGAAAAACGGAGAATATAAGAGCAAAAGACAGGCAACACAACCAGCGGCAGTCCGCGCGAGCTGGACTCGACAAAGAAAAGGACTCGATGATGGAGGAGGTGTAGACGAGGGAAAAACCTGAGTCCGTACAGTTCTGAGAGCGAGGGCCTGTAGAAGAAGAACTAGAGATGATCCCTAAATTACTGCTCCTTAGCGCTCATACAGGCCTTTACGCGCCTCGGCCAATATTACGCCTTCCCTGGGCTAGATCCACTCCATCGGCCAATCGATCCCCGGCTTTGATCCCGGTCTCTGCTGAACAGCCTGACAATGGGTGATTCAGAGGTCTCACTATTGACTAATAGAGACATAGTAACACAGTAAGCATATTTCGGTACTCGGTATGAATGGTACATGAATATGCCCTTCAAGCTGAGATTTATCTTGGATGAGTTTTGGAGTTTCCCCTGATCGCGTGCTGCCATTGGAGCAAATATACTTACTGTGTATTGGTAATACAACAATTGACATCATTCACTGTAGCCATGGTACTATAGACACAATGTTAGCAGAAATCAATTGGACCGGAAGTATTAACTGAGTGGATTCTAATTGGGTGGTCAGAGAAGCTGAGGGGAGAGTTTGACGCTTATCATGGCTGCACCTTAAACTCTGAGTTTACGTTTCCGAAGTATATGATCAGAAACAAGTGGAAATTAGATTGATGATAGTGGGATGCAAAATCCATCCATGTATGCTTAAACCATGGATATTTCGTCTTTTTCTTCTCTAAGAAAGTTTAATATGGAAATGTTATGTCCCTTGCATAATTTGACTTGAGATGGGAATATAGTATACTGCCTTGGTGCTCCGTTCTCAAATATATATCGAAGGTCGTCACATATTCTTCTCTCCAACATCCAACGCAACCAAAAACCGACTGACACAATTATAAGCAGCAGCAGTCGCAGTAATTTCGACAACCTCTCTATCACTAAAGCGCTCCTTAACAGCGGCGAAAATCACTTCCGGCACAGTAACAGTCTTTGTAACGGCATCGGTATACCGCAAAACAGCGCCTTCGGCAGCGCTAAACACTCCTTCCGCCACCTTTGCATCAATATCAGCATCAACATCGCCGACAACTTGGAGCGCTGTATCACTCAACCCAGCCTGTGATAGCAAAGGCGAATGCTGCTCCCACTCAAACAGGGCGCCATTGAGGATTGCCACGCGGGAGATGACAAGTTCACGGATCACATCGCTGAGGCTGGTCCTTTGGCGAATTGCGCCGAGAAATGAGTTCCACCCGTTTGCCACGGGGAATGAATGCAGAAGGGCCCGGTCTAGGGGGAGGAGGCCATTGGGTGCACGTCTGGCTTGGACCCTGGCCAGAATCTCGGCCTCCTCGGGTGTGTCCGTTGGTGGCGGGTCGGCGACATACGGGAGGCGCATTTCGATTTGATGTGTCTTAAACTTAGGTATACTTGAAGTTTAGATTCTGCAATATGGTGTTGGTTACCAGGTAATCTAGACTGCGTCAGTTACTCATACAGATTAATGATGATCTGAGTAAGATGTGATAAGTGCGACTTACCCGCTATCCAATAGAGAACAATGGGATCTGACTTGATACTAGGTCTTGTGGATGTACCTGCAAAGGACTTGGGGATAGGCTGATTTATACCTAGGGACGGAGTGAGTCCGATCATGGCCCACCAAGGAACCCCGCGTGGACTGCGGGAACGGAGGGTCCGCGGGCGGCGGCGGGCCTGTTTACTCGTTCTATCTACAGATCTATCCCAAAAGCCATTTGCGATACCACGGCCATTAATGCTGTTGATGATTTACATGGTCTATTCGGATCGGTGGGAGCAGTGTGGCCTATCAACCCAGCATCGGTAACGCCGCGCCCGGCTTCATTCCGCTGTGCTCCGCCCTCGGCCACATTCTCCCTGGTCATGAATATCAAAGACCTTCACGAGACCCTACCAGCCAGCGGGAAAATGTTTCGCTGGTGTTCTACTCGCACGTCGAATGCATAGACGCTCTTGATCGGTTGCTATGGGTTTGCGAAACAGTAACTTACTGGTATAGGATGTTGCTCGAAAAAAAGCCAGTAGGTGGCCGAGGGAATATAAGAAACAAAGGAGGCAAAAGTTGCTTTCCTTTTTGGATCATGCATAGAATTCCATTGCTCGTGTGCCGTGACTATTTCACGGTGAGGTCATGCCTTCGAGTTGACTCCTGCGGAAGCTCAGTAAAGGGCGAGGCGACCAGTTAAAAACAGAGGGCTCTTTTCCAGAACACTCTTTTTCCGCTCCACACAGTCCTAGATTGAGCCTTTAGAAGGAAGAAGGAAGGCAGTGGTAGACCAGGGACGTACGGAGTAAGTAGAGTTGCCTTGACCCTTTGCTTCTCTCTATGCACGCTAAAGCTTCTTGGCGCAGGCCGGAGGATCCCCACCGCTCCAACGAACAAGCAGCAACCCGCGTCACCATCGCAGTTCTCATCTTCGTGTCCAAAACACAAACGTAAACCACAATGCCCCCCAAAGGCGCAAAACCCACGAGTGACGAGCTTCTCGCCCAGTTCGACAATCTGGGCCTTGAGAGCACAACGGAACCCTCGACGAAGCCCGCAGCCACCACCGCAAATACCGCTCCCCCGTCCGATGAGGATATCTTGGCCGAGCTGGGATCCCTAGCAGCCCAGCGCCCTGCCAGCCGGGCTGGAACCCCGCGGACATCGACAAATGAGCCAAGGCCATCAACGAAATCGCCCAAACCGGCGACACCTGCTGGCCGGTCGAGTGAGGACAAGCCCGCGCCTCGAAAGTCCGGGGAGAGTGGCCGACACAACAAAGCCGCAGATGCGCAACCCGCTCCTAGCAAGGAACTGCCAGCTGAGGAAAAGACATCTTCTAGTGGTGGCGGAGGCTGGTGGGGAGGAATTTTCGCAACTGCGACGGCGACTGCTTCTGCCGCTATGAAGCAGGCTGAAGCTGCCGTCAAGGAAATCCAACAGAATGAAGAAGCTCTGAAGTGGGCGGAGCAGGTGAGAGGGAATGTCGGTGCACTAAGAGACTTGGGTACTTGTTTCCGACCACATGAATGGCATGCTTGTACTGACATCGCTAGGCGGCGAGCTCCGCAGCATGGCTATACCTACATTTACTTCGCTCATCCACACGATTGCACCCCCAATCTCATCACACGAGCGCCTTCAAATCCACGTTACACACGACTTGTCAGGATACCCCAGCCTTGACCCCCTTGTTTACGCGGTCTTCTCTCGTGTTATGTCCCAGGTTGAAGGAGGCGATCTGCTAGTCATCCAGAGAGGCCAGGAATCCGCGCCCAAGCGTGGGCAGGACAACAGCGCATCAACCGCAGGCTGGCGTGATGGTCCATGGTGGCGCACTGTCACTCCAGGGAATCCCCGCAGCATTTCGGCCGTGCCCGGCCTCGTGGAGGCAACCAAGCTTTGCCGAGCCAGCGCAGAGGGGTACGCGGCTGAATTCTACGCCTCTAGAGGCGGGGTTGAAGAAGCCGCGAAGCAAGCCACCCAAGTGCTCAGCGAGACCAACCCTGTCCGGAGCAGCGACATTTTCCTCGCCATCCAAGCCGTCGCCCAGACAACCTCAGCTGCTGACCTCTTCCAGGCTGGCCCAACAACGGAAAAGGCCGTGCCGCAGGGTGTAGTTGATGTACCCGACGCACCAGAAGAAGAAATTGCCTTCGCCCTCTACCTCCACGACCCTATCCACGGCATCGCCTTTCACGCAGTCTCACAGGCCATTCCCCAGAAATGGATCAACTGGCTAGACGCCTCCTCAGCTCCTGCACATGACCCTGAGTCTGAGTCTGCAGATGGCCACGTGCCCCGTGCCGTAGTTCCGGAAGACATTGCTGAAATCGTCGAAGGTGGTGGCGTCGACCCTCGCGAATGGGCGGCTGAATGGATTGAGGAGTCCATATCGCTTGCTATTGGCGTCGTCGCGCAGCGCTACGTTGCACGCAGGATGGGCGTGGGTGAGGCCGCTGCTTCAAAAGGCAAGATGCGTGCTGAGCAGGCATCTGTTGTGGAGAGTGGAGCCGGGGAAGCTGCCCGGGCGCTGTGACGTGCTGCAGCTTAATCTCACTTCTTATATCTACCGCCGTTAATGCATCTCAGCCCGTCGCAAAGCTTGTCATTTTTGGCTTTTTCTTCGGGTAAGACTTATCTTGAGCTATTATGATACTCCAATGAACGCCATTCCATTAACCACAGTCTTGAGATGTAAGACAGCTTTATCTTGTTTCAGCCTTAAACCTTGTCGTATAGACCTTACACGGCCAAAGCTCCCGTTAGCCTTTCAAAGAATGCAGCTGCTCGACCTGGAAGCAAAGAAGAGAGTCGAAAACAAGAAACCGTTGCGGGTATCATTCTAGCAAGTAGGTATCTAGTAGGTCGGAAATCTATCCTATGAAACAGATCTAGCCGTGCTGTATCAAATCAAAGATGCAAAGGGCCCTCTAACCCCGGCACATACCAGAAGTTTGCGCAAAGAGGTGTCACACTGCAGATAGTCCAAAATCAGTATTCAAATCCATGGTCGGGTTTGGATATGGGGTGCAATTCGTACCTGGTGCTGCCGTTCAATACGGTATGCGCATCTGTGCCCTCTGGACTCTCTTGCAGGGCCTTCTTCATGTCTGTGAGCTGGGCGGACCACTTGAAGTCACGCGATTTGAGTGTAGATGAGGGCTTCGTCCCATTCGTCTGATCCTGAGCGCCGTTGCTGAGCGTCGCGATATCCGTCTCCTTCTCCTTCTCCGCTTCGCCATTCGTAAGACCATGTCCATGCCCATTCACCCCATTCGTCAACGCCTTCTTCCCACCCACAGCTGCAGCTGCAGCTGCATCTGCATCAACCTCTGCATAAAGACAACCCTGCGACCAATAATACGGGAGCGTCCTCGTATACAGCACAGGCCTCGTCTCAACGTCCAGCCGCATGGGGATATTCAGGTTATACAGCTCCACGCGCTCATCCCAGTTTTCGAGAAGGTGGTGCACAATGCGCACGGCTAGTCGCGCGGCCGCTTCAATGATGTCACCCGGCTGCGCGTCCTTGCTGCCGAAGGAGACTGCGATCCCGCGCTTTCCGCACGTCGCGGCCTCAAGAGCGCCTCCTACGGTCCCGCTCGAGAGGTTGTAGATTGTTGATGCGTTGCGCCCGTGGTTCGGGCCGGAGATCACGAGGTCGATGGGTGGTCTGTCGCTGAAGAGGTTGAAGAGGCCGAGCTGCACGCAGCTGGCGGGCGTGCCGTTTGTGATCACGACCCAGGGCCATTCGGTCTCGGCGTCGTTGTCGTCTGTGTATGACTCGTCCCAGGTGCCGTCATTGCGGAACGCGGCTGGGGGTACGTAGGTTGCTTTCAATGGGGCTTCGATGATGTGCGCTTTGCCGATCCAGGAGCGTGAGGCGGCGGGGATGGCGACGGAGATGAGATGGCCGGCGCGCTGGAGGGCGTTGACGAGAGGCTGCACGTATGGGGAGAGGCGCGCCGAGGGCGGGCCGTCGTCGTTGACTAGCTGGGGGAGTTGTTAGTCTCGTCTGTTTCTAGATCTGTGCATGATGCATCCAATTCCATCGTCCTTCCATCGGAGGCTCCCGATCTCGGGCCATGTCCGATCAGCCACCTCGCCTTCAAGAACTTGTCTGTGTTCGCTTGGAGCGAAGGGATTATTGGAATGCTGAGTGCCTAATGCTGCTGGTCTTGGTCTGGTGACTTCATGATCACCACAAGCATGACGGCTGGGGCGAGGCGAAGCAATGGATGGACTGCACTGATTTGTCCCAGATTGAGCAAGCAAGCAAAAAGAAAACATACCAATATATGCATCACAGGCGCCTTTTCCGAGAGTATTTTGGGTGTTTCGATACTTGGCAGGCGATAGTTATGTAGTTACGGCGTGCCGGATATAGTTATGACCTAAGTAAGAGGCGAACTGGGACTTTGATTTCGTGGAATCTTGAAACGATAATTCGAGAGGTCACCCATTTCCTTGTATTTATAGCTATCTCGGAATGAGGCCTTTTCGTTGCCCGTTTTCTACCGATGTCACTTCTCGTCCTTTTCGACTTCATCGTCACGGTGAAGCTTTTGGGAGTTTGCGGGGAGAGGGGGATCGGGCGATGTATGAAATGAAAATACTTATACGGTATAGATGACGAGATGAAGTGTAGAAAGATGTATAAAACAAGTATGGTATGAGACAAGACGCGCCGAGACCTAGATAGACCGAAAGAGGATTCGGTGAGCTCTCGTGGGGAACAAATCTCCGCCATCCAGACTCCAACCATGGCCAGCTGCCGCCGAAATCCAAAAAGCCGTCATCTTACTCAAGGTGCTGTTGAAGCCAGACGTCGAGTCAGATGCCGAGAGATTTGGAATGAGAGCGGAAAAGGGAGAAGATCGATTATGAGTGAGGCATGCCAAGAGAGATCCTGATATAGTTCACGAAACAACAGTGAAGCGCCGAGAATTGGATCGGCTGTAGCATGACACCAGAGTTTTCCGGTGGGTTCATGCCTCAAACTACACGGGGCTGACAGGGAGATCTTGGTCCGGGGCCTCCAGCTGGGCATCTCCGGCCAGGCTCCGGGCCTTCTACGGAGTATTCTTGCATCGCAGGGAGAAGCCCGGGGTGCTCAGTCACCAGTGCATTTGTTGAGGTGCGGTGCATTCTTTGCTTAGCCAAGACGTGACATCTCACCGTTTGTTGACTGTTGAGACTCGGACGGGCGACCTGAGGTGATATTTGCCCGTAGTTCCGCCCAGAGTCAACTCTGGGTTAACCAAAGAATAACTCCGAACGGAACACGCTTCTAGAAGGGCGCCCTGGATCGGTCTTGGTAGTATACCATTAATCATTCTATTACTCCATCTCCGGCTGAGGAAAAACCGATCATTGGGGCGCATTCCGAACCTGGATTGAGTGTGAAGACGCCGTACTATGCGACTGCGACGAAGGTCAGCTGGTCTGTTGGATGGGATGATCGTGCGTAATGCTGATAGTGAGCATTAAACATCGTATGAGTAAACTGGGCGTTATCTCGCAATGAGAGCTGGGTGATCTGGCTATAATGACGCGGGCTATGGACTTGGTATTTCTTGGTGTGTTGGCGCGGTTGGCGATCATGAATTGGAGCGAGTTTCATGCCCAGAACTGATCTGCTCGATCTTCAGAGGGGTTGCAGCAGGGGCCATACACAAACACATAAAACACCGACAGAGACTCACTCGACAAGAATTATAAAGGCCAGATTACTCGACAATTGGCAGCATTAAAGACATAACCTGAGACTGCTGGCCCGTGCTGCGGATATTATTAACAGTAATCACCGTCCAGTTCTGACGACTGCGCACCGCACCGGAGGCCGATCGCCTCAAGTCTGGTGGGGAACTTCTCTTGTCATCCAAATTTCTCTCCCTCTTTCCTTCTTCTCTCTCACACCCATCGATCATCGCTACTTATCTGGAGGTATTCCCGACCTCCGGACTTCCTAACACCCTCCATCGCCTGTACCTGACTTGTGTTGTCGCATTCGCGCAGCCTCCCACCCCCCGAACACCAGTCGACTCGGGGACCTTGCCGGCTTCTCGCATATCACGACGCGCCCCCGCTTTCGGACTCCCCTGTATGGACTGCGAGAGTGCTCAGAACGCTGCGGGCATTGACCCCAAGATCCTCGATAGCTATCAATCAGATACCGTCTTTACTATACCGTGGGAAAACACAGCGTACGAGCAGCCGCTGGATTGGGATACGAGCCAGGATTCAAACCACAGCGATTCGGAGTTTGCGGACTTGAGCGGAAACACTTCTTTACTAGGGCAGCCTGGCGACTACCACAGCGATGATTGCAGGTACGAACCGTACTGGATTTATGGCGCTTCCGGAGAACGCCGGCTAATGCGCTTTGTCTAGTAGCAAGCATGCAACTTCGCCAGACAAGTTTGGGCTAGCGGAGGCCTCCGCTGAGGGGACCCTCAGCAGCACCGTGAGCCCCAAGACCTTGCCTTCCGCCGATGATAACTTTCAATTGGACGAGTCATGGCCGCCATTGCACATGTTCAGCAATATCATGCCCGGCTATCCGATGGAAGGGTCTCTGCTCTACCCTTACGCCAAGGAGCCGACTTCTACCGATGCATTTATTGTTGAGGATGGCGCCGCATTGTCGCAGGGACAGGGATTCTCTGATATTCCGTCGGATCAGTTCATGCCGTTTCAGAGCATTCCTCATGCATTTCCGTTCACAAATGAACCCTGGACAGAACCAGTTACCAACGCCGAGTCTATGACGAGGCAGTCTCCGGTTGCTGTTGGCATGGGTCCGCAGCCCCTCAACAGGAACACTAAACACCTAGGCGGCTACCAGAATGCTATACAGTCCCTTGAGACGCGCTGGCTCGACAGCCTCGAGTCTCAACTACCTAGCAACATGACCTCGCCCTCATCATTTTCTGCATTCTCGCAGCGGCCTCTATTCATCAAGGACGAGGTGACGGCGCAAGATGTGCTCCAGTACAAATCGGAAAACTCGTCTGTATCCGACGACATCCCTGGTGCCTACGATTTCTATTCTGCTACTGGAGAGGACGTTCCGGCCTTTGCAGATCGTCAGCTGGAAGAAGAGTGGAAAGTCCAGAAGAACGAGGCGTCCTCAGATGACTCGCACGAACCTCAGACAGCCACTGCATTTGTTGTGAGTGAAGACCCGGAGGTCCTCTTTTCCTCTGTTCCTTCGAGTACAAGAGCGTCGCCTGTCGCTACGCAGCGCGCACCCGCTAGGCCCCAAGCGCTTGCAGTTCAATCCGCCGCGATTAAGAAGCGCAAGAAGCGCAATCCAAGTATCGCCCTCAGTCAAGACAGTCACAAGCCTCTGCAGATCGTACAGGAAGACGGCCAGGGTGGCTCTATTGCGTCTGCGGATTTTGTTTCTCCGCCCCGTGGTGCTCGTCGCAAGGGACCTTTGAGCATGGCTGGAAGGGCCAACGCCGGAATGCGAAGGAAGAACAAGGACACCTGCGTCCAGTGTCGGTTGAACAAGCGAAAGGTAACCCTTCTCAGCCATTTATTGCGAAGCAATGGCTAACCCGGTCAGTGTGATGGAAACGCTCCGTGCGAAGCCTGTCGTCCTACGCTGCACGAGCAGCCGTGTGCTCGGGCGTGTTTCTCAAGCATTGTTGAGTATGGAACGTGCAATTATATTTGTACGTCAAATACACCGTCAATCTCGTTCAATGCTAACTATTATAGCTCAACGAGCTATTAACCACCCCACACTCGATAAAGCCGGACGTGTCCGATTAGACATCCCGTCCGAGTTCGACCTAAACGACCTGCTTTCCTTCCTTGGCGAGCGACAGGGCAAATTCAACATTCGTGCCAGCCAAGCGTGGGGTTCTCTTTACGTCCTTGACCTGGGAGAAACATACAAGTTTCTCCGGGGCTTAAGCGAGTACAATGGCAATTCGCGCTCAAATTTCCTCGAGTTTATCGATCGACGGATTGTGGAATCGAAAGACAAGTCCAAGAACTGGTTGACCTGCGTGAAGGACTGTGATCCGATGCGAAATATCTACGTGAGTGCAGCTATATTACTCTTAATCTGATCTTTGGCTAATGTTCTAGACCCTGCTTTCTCAATGGAACAACATGCCAAGCCGTGCCTGCTACAGTTTCATTCCACTTGAAGCTGGAGGCGAAGAAAAGCTCATGGACGTCAGTGACGAAGGACATCAGCGCGAGATTCTCCTCGCAGCCCAGCTCTCGCGCATCGTTTGCCGCATGCTCGAAGTCGATGGTTTCCGCAAACTGGAGCGTGATTTTTACAACATCAAATGGAAACAAATCTCCCAAGAAACACACATGAATTTCCTCAAGGAGCTGGGCCACATCCTTCTCACCCTCCGATGGCGAGTATCCTGGTGGAGGCGCCTCGGCGATGGCGGCCGCGAGCCTGACCCGACCAAGCAGCACTACGTGGACCGAGTCGACCTGCTCTGCAGAATCCTCTACGTTTACTACACCTGCGTCCTGGCTAAGCTACCGTCCTGGTGCGCCTCCGAGGTACCCAAGGGCATCTGGTCTACATACGCTGACGCCGAGAACCCCGTTTGGGACGATTTTCCCGTTGACCCAACAGACGACGGGTTCAAAGCGTGGATCGAACGAGGCACCGAGCTGATTGAACAATCTGGGGCACCCATTCGAGTTGCGAAGATCTAGGCTTGGACCAACCATTAGAACCGAACCACCCAAAAGACTGACGGAGTGGATAAGCTGTTATTTGAGATACCCTTGCAGCGTCGTTATTTCCCTGTTTATGACTTACGAATTTCTCATATGCTTTTGCTTTGTCTAAAATTTCTGCATGATTCTCTTCTTGATTTGATATCGGATTGAACTATGATTCTCATTGCGCTGGCTGCATGGACATCTATTGTTTCCAACTACATTCCCCTCCTCCTATATATGCCTACACCTGAACTTACCTCCAGGCTTTCAGTACTCCGTTTTGTATATAGCAAAGATCACAATAGAAAAGGTAGATGGGTATCAAAACTTCATTACGCATCATCTGCTAAAAACTCCGGACATATCCAAAATCCCGAACCAACAAGTCCATCCCCTCTTGTTCCCTTAATGCATTTACTTCCCGCCCCTCTTCTCCCCCTTAGCCGCCCCAGCCTTCTTATCCTTCTTTCCGCCCGCAAGCATCTCAAGGTGTCCCGCCCGCTGCGCGAGACTCCGTTCCGTCCTCGCGGTTAATCCGGCTGAGAGTTTCTATATGCGCATGTTAGCTTCTACTCAACTCAAACATGTTCCGTATCGTCAATTGCCATCCAGCAGACCGGTGTGTAGACGGTATATGCGACGAACCTTTGTGATCTTCTGCTGCTTGATCAGCGCCGTCTTCTTCGGCGCAATCTGGCTGTTGCGTCCCTTTTTGGGGCCCTGGGCTGTGGGTCTATTCCGTACAAAGCAGATGTTAGCTACTTGGTGCTTTGTCATCTCTGCGTATGAAGAATATAGGATTTGGACGCCGTGCGATAATGCTGGATGCAGGATGGACGTACCGTTTCGCGGAAGAGCCGGGCTTCGCGGGAGTCTTTTTGAGGAGACCTTGGGCCATGGTGTACAAGGTTGGATGGTTCGAGAATGAGGTACTGCCAGCAGCACAGAGGGAACGGATGATGTTGATTTGTTGTTGAGCTGGTTCTGATTGCTGCGGCGAGCGGAGTGCTGCGGAGATAGGAAAAATTCCAAGGGTTGCTTATCGGGATTATCGATAAGCCTTGTAGTCACGTGCTGATAGTGCTGCTATCAAATGTATGTAAGGAGCCTCCGATCTACAACATCCTAACCATCTGCTGGGTTACTACGGTTTACACGGTTGACCTTTCGATTGAGTCGCTGACAGCTCGCCATCGCTTAGGGTCATTACTCTCTGAACCGTTTAACTTGGCTTCAAGACTCCAAGCTCATCCCTTTTATCACTTCTTGCCGCTTTTTCCGGAAGCCACATGCCTTGACTCTTTCTGTAAACTGAGCTCTGCATCCAACGTATCACTGCGGTTATGGCCTTGGTCAGACTATGCTGACCAGGCTGAGATAACTGTGCTCAAGATACTCCTGATTGACCCAGAAACAGATAGCTCAATACTTTCACGGTCTACACGAATGTCCCGTGTAAAGAGGAAAGAGAATAGCGGGATGCATCTCAGGAGCCTCATGCTCTGAATCCAAGATCTTCCTGGCTACTTTTTATAACTTCTCTTTGGCGTCGTCCAGATTCTGAGCTCCGAAATCCGCGCCAACTTCAAACTGCTTAGAAGGATTATTTGGCGCATTGGGTTCATGCAGTGCCATGAACTTGCGAATTCTGACAACGTCATCAGCATTGACAATCTGGACTCGCGCATCAGCGAGGAGGCCAAACAGCTCGACTCCCGCGGCTGCCTGAGCATCGGCGTGTATAATCACAGGCGGTAGGACAACAACGTCCACCTTGGCTTTGACCGCATCAAGTGCAAAAACCTAGATCGTGTCCATCTGTCGTACCGAGTCTTCTTGTCCGGGCTCTCGGAATACTGAATATTCTGCAAGAGATCAAGCGTGAAAGATGCCTGGCCTTTATTATCAGGGAAGCATGCCATATGAGACTGCGTACCGGGTCACCGAGTTGATAAGTGTTCCATTCCCAATTAAACCTTAAACCCCAGTTGATATGGACGGAGTCATGCGGAGTGTTGAATCAGGGCCAGGACGGTTCAACCATAAACTGCGCGAAGTCAAACTGTATTGTTCGGACCCAAAAGCCTGCTGGCGTTTGCGGACGCTTTTGAACGCCACGGCCCTCGATTCACGGCGCACGCGTGATATCATGGGCGGAGATGCATTGATCAATGTTATTTTCCAGTTTTCAGCGCAGGGAGGGCTTGCCCTCGTCCACATGGCTTTGTCCTGTGGCATGTCGAGCTCCTTGACATGGCGAGGAAGACATTCGCGCCAGGTCATTAGACGGAGCTCAGCTGGTAGCTTTGGGAAGAGGTGGAAGGTGCCTTTATTTGGTTGGTCTGACACGTTGAACAATAGGTTGTTGTGCTAGGCGGCAGTCATTTAGGCTGTTCCTTCGATGAGGCTGAAGGAGGGAAGAAAAGATGCTTCAACCGCTAGGGGCTGTTACGGTAGAGGCTTCTTAGGTATCCCGACTACCGGTAATCCACGCTAACTAGTGACCTATGCTCTATGGGTCGCTAAATCGGTATCTTCTCTAACTCCCGAACCACTGACTCACACCATCATAGCTTCAACTACATCCCAGGCTATAATTCCTGAAATCAAACCTCCTCCACCCCCTTCCTAATCCAATTCACAACGACCTCCCCCATCCCCTCCACCAACCAAGGCGTATGCCCCGTCTTAACCTTCTCGGTCCCCATGACGGCCCCGTTCGCCCTCGCCTTATCAACCATCATCTGCTGCACAAACGCCGGAATCGCGCGATCCTCTTCACAGAGCAGATACGAGCTCGGGAGCTTCAGATACGCTGCATCCGTGGCCGGCGCGATGGTCGTCGACCATGCGGCGGGCCGTAACTTCGACGCCCAGGATGCGCCATCCACGACATCATGGAAGAAAAGGTCGTACGGTGTACTGGGGAAGACGGTCTTGTTGCTTTCCTGTTTGCGTTGTCAGTAGGGTACCGGTATGGTAGATGGCAAGGTACACGTACATCCTTAACATACCATTCCGCCTCGCCACCAAACGTCGAGACGAGACTGTGCCCAATCTCGGGTATGAATGCGGCTATGAAGAGGAGCTTGACGACGCCGCCCTTCTCGCCTCCTTGTTGTTTGATGAACTCGCCCACCCCGCTGTTCACAGGTAAACCGGCCCAGCTGTGCGCGATTACCACGACGTCCCTCCCAGCCTCGACTTCTGGTTTGATCAGCGCGCGTAGGGCGTCGATGTCTTCGGATAGAGATGTGACGGAGGAGGCACGCTCGGACACGGACGGCCAGCTAACGGTTTTTGTGGTAAACCCGTGGGCATTTAGGAGGGATGCGAGGGGATCGAAGGTTGAGGCTGGGTACCAGGAGCCCGGGGCGAGGATGAGGGTTGGTTTCGTTGACATTATGTTGTCTAGGTCAGTTTGAGAGCGTATAGTTGAGTATGTAGAAAGGGAAGTTGGCCCGGTTAGGTCCAAATGTAAAGCGGGAAGAAGTATGATATAGTTTGACCCACAATATGTTGGGAGACAATGGCTTTATAATTTATATGTCTGTTTACTCCGTAATTGTGGGACGCTCGGGTTATCTACTCTTTACATTAGAAAGTGTACCCGGCTTTGTGGCTTAGTGCTTAGCCAAAGAATACACTTGGTGCCTGGTGCTAAGCTAGCTTCTAGGGCTGATGGGCGTTGGTAGCCTATTGGTTGACTCGTCTATACAAGTGGCTCCGAGTTAATAGCCTTGCGTAATACTCATGCCTGTAACCTAGTCTAGGAGCCTCAGATGCCGTCCTATTCAGCTACATACGGACATTGCGGCTGCGGCTGCGGCTGAGACTGAGTGCTATTTACTACGCTATACTGACACGTTACCGCTGATCCATGGCCCAGTTCACTGTTCGAAAGCGGTTTTATTCCTATTATCTTAACAGTTTGATAGATATACATCCAGCTGTACACCGAAATGCTGCATTTCCCATGTGCAACGAAGATTAGACAACGAACATAAACGTAAACGCTAAGAAATATGTACGCCGCGACAAAACACAAACAAGAACAAGAGGAGGTATCTGAGCAGCAAAAGCATAGACATGGCATGCAAAAGCATACACCTCACAGAGAGGCAGGCGCCCGTACGTATGATAAACAAGTAGCTGTAGAGCCTAGTTAAAGAGCCCGCTCCCTTCGTTCTCCCCAACCGGCACAAAATCATTTGGAGCGGGGTTCATCTTTTCACCGATATCAATGCTGTCGCGCATAATCTTGCGCGCGGAAGCGTCATCGACACCCATGTCCTCCTTGATCAATCGGAGGGCTAGTTCTGGGACTAGCACGGCCTGAGTGTATCCAACAACCCCTGCTTTTTTCACGATATGGTCTTCTGTCGCTAGGCGGCGAAGCTTGCGGGAATAGCGTGTGGTTAGTCTATGAAGCCTGTAGAACTGGTGAGTATTGGGTATACATAGTTATGAGGGAGAGCCTTACATCTTCTCGGCCCCGCGAGTCCCATAATAACCGCAGGACAAAACCTCCAACGCATCGCCCTCCAGTGTGAGTACAAAGTTCCTCGCCTTGCCATCTTTCAGCATTGATTGGAGGTAGTTTCGGTAGTATGACGGAGTTTCCGGGACCAGCAGTTTCTCTATCTCGGTAAAATGGGACTCGATGCGGTTATCAAACTTGTCCCAGTCGATAGTTGGGTATCCAGCGTTCTTCCAATCCTGCTCTGCTGTTGATAGTTTATGTGACTCGCAGAATTTGCGTTGGTCTCGAATACGCTGCCTGGGCTGAGCTCGGAACATGAGCAAAGCCCCTGGGTCTACCGGTGCTCTGCACATGGGGCAAAGGTAATCCGCTGGATTGAACTTGCGTTCGGAGATCTCCTCCTCTTTCAACGGAAAGTCGGCGGAATCAAAACTGGGTGCGGAGCTGAGCGGAGACATTGTTTCGTCTTCCGAGTCAGCTATCTCTCGGGGTGGCGAAGGGCTGGGTAGGTTATCAGGATCAAATTCGAGAGGGACTTTGAACTCCCTGTTCAGCTTCCCCTTCCACTCGTCATCAGAGCTCTCTGGCTCTGGCTCAACCGAAGTCAAAGAGGATTTTGGCGGTGGTGCGCTCGAAGGAGGGTGTGACTCGGTCATGCTCGAGTCCAGCGTCTTGCGACGCCCAAAAGTAACGCTGCGCCGCTTCTTGATGTTCGGTTGTGACCACATATCAAACATCTCCTCTTTGATGTCGCCGGAACCAAGCATCTTCTGCGATGAGCGCTTGAGGCTCGAGCTCGGTGGCGATTTGATGTCCTTCTCGAGTTTGATGTCCCTCTCAACCTTGATATCCTTGTCCGATTTGATACCCTTCTCAAACTTGATGTCCTTTTCAACTTTGATACCCTTTTCCAATTTAACATCCTTCTCCTCGTCCTTAATTGCTTGAAGCTTCTCTTCCAACCTCAAAGTCTGTTCAGGCTCTGCCTTTACCCGAGTCTTCGGTGTCTCCAGTCCATCGCTCAGTTCGACATCTGAAAAAAGGCCCTCCTCGTCACTCGTACCGATGGGTAAAGCATAGATATCCTCTTCAGTTTCCACCTTTACCGGCTTCGACTTCTGTTCACTTTTTATTGATCTTCTTGCCGAGTTAACCTTTCGCTTCTTCCGAGGTGTTTCCCAGTCGCTTTCTTCGACCCCGGAGCTTGACAGAGGGCTCTCGTCTTCGGGCTCGGCTTTCAGTTGTTGCCGCTTCGCTTTAGGTCGTAGGCTAGGCATAGCGGCGGTGTAAGGGAATAGACCGAGCGATTAATTCGGGCTTTAAGGGTTAAAGGTCGTAAATGAACGGCATCTCGTCACATAGGTTAAGGGTAAAAGGAAGGAGGCATTCGAATTGACGCTCGCGAGGTCGCCAGGAGAGAAAATTCAACCTGCTAGCTAGCAGTGCTAAGACGCGGATACGAGTGCGTGGACTTCTGCTAGCAGTTGGGTGAGGAGTTTCGCTTTTGTGTCTCACAACCGGAACGGAAAAGGGGGAACTGGAGGGAAGGAGAGACCAGAGAAGGGAAACCGTTGAAAACCGATAAATTGCGAAATGGTCTGCAGTATGCAGTAGTGGAAGAAAGGTCTTTGTCTCTGAGGGGTTGAGGGAATTGTAAGAGTCCAGACGCGTTGGTGTGACACGCGGGAGGGACCTGAGCTTCTCCGCAATTTGCCCGCTTCTTTGTTGTTTCATGGGCTTGTATACGTAGGGGCCAGGGCCGACATACTGAATATTCTTTGGCTGCTTGTTTACTACTGTCTCGCAGCCCTCTGGACTATTAAATATGGCGTATAAGAAATATATGTATATATCTGTATAGTCAAGTCCGAATGAGGTTCGCACGCCGATGCAGGGAAATAGAACCGGAACACCGTATATAATCGCCATGATGAGTAATTCAACCAGTAATCATCAAGAGCTAAAAGCAAAGTCAAACCTCGGAAGCAAGCCTCAAGTAGACTATAAGAAAAATCATCCGTGTATACATCATAGCTCATCATTCGAAAGTCATCGAGATTTCGCCTTCATCAGGGTCGGCCCATGCATTCTCTTCGAGGGCGAGCGCACCAGCCGCACCAACTGCAGCGACGGCGGCACCGGCACCCACCCCAAGCACACCAGGCGTTGTTGCTGACGATCGAAGAGCCGGTCGAGAAGTAAAGGAGTTGTCGCTGGAGTAAGTGGGCGTTTCATAGGACGAGAAGGAGCGCTGAGGTGGTTCATGGTAAGACGTATCAAATGTCATCTCGAATTCTTCATCTTTAGGAGGCGGCGGGGGAGGAGACGGTGTCCTTCGCTGCGGAGTATGGTTGGAAGACGCTGCTGGGGGAGGCTGAGGTGGGCTTTGAACAGGCTCTTCGGCCTTCTTTCCCTCTGTAGACGACGGCGTAGCAGGGGAATTCAGTGGCGGAGAATTGAGATCCAGCTTCATAGGTGGTAAGGTTGATTCAAGTTGCCTGACCTCCATCTGTTCCGAGGCTAATTCCGCTCTAATGGCATCGATATCAAAAAGTACGCTGCCAGCTGCGTTGCCGCTCCCCGGGCTTTGAGGCGACTCGGAATTGATTTCGTAATTCTCCCATGCCTTCTTCTGGGCCAGCTTTCCCCGCTTGAACAAGCCAAACCGTTTCTTCTCAGGCTTGGCTTCTGCTTCTCGGCGTGCCTCGTCGATCTCACGAATCAGCTCTCGCTGTCGCTCAGCGTGGTTTTCAGGATCAGGGTCTTCGATCTCTGCAAATTCTTCGCTCAGGACCTCCCATCCGACATGCTTCAGGAGACGGGGGATGGCTGCGCGGTAATCCATGTGCCCGTTTACGAGCTTCGTGACATCGACGTTTTCAACGCCTCGGATGCCTTCAACTGGAGCCAGCCCGGCCACTCGCATAATACCACCGCTAGTGGCGCGGAACAAGTAACCCAAAATCCAGTCATTCGAAGCATATCCGTTGACGAAGCGTCCTGAAACCACACCCCGGGCTCTTATAAACTCGTCTTTGTTGGCAACCACCGGTGATCCAAAGAGGTAGACGTTCTGAACTAGCCCATAAGCACCCTTGTGTGCAAGTTCCTTTAGACACGAAAAAATGACTCGCGCACCGAGGGAGTACCCAAGCAAGGTTACCGGCCGCTTGCCCAGGTTGTGGTCCATCAAGGAGTCGGCCAGAATGAGCCCAGCCGCGGTGGCTCGTGCTAGCGAAACGTTCCATGGGTTATCAATGAGGTAGGAGAGCTTCGTGAGAACAAGAGGGAGTTGCAAGGATGCCATGAGAGCCGTGAGAATGGTGCTCCCAAGTACCTGCTGCAACCCTTGGGTCAAGGCCTATTTGTGTCAGAACAGTAAATAAAGCTTATCGGTTGGATCATACCTCTGTAGCCAAGATATTGATGGTTTCACCCATACTCTTGAGCATCTCTGGCTCCCACAAGACCGAGTAGATATCCCCCATGATAGGATCGACGGTACTGTACGGTAATCGGACATCGTCTACATTGCCGGTCATCCAGCCAGACACCGTAACAATAAGGTTGAACCTTTTGTTGTTGTGCAAAGGACGATACTCAAAAGTCTGAACAGCCCCGGTGCGCCGATGAGACGCTCTCAGTCCTATCGTACTTCCCGTCAAAGTAGCTCCAGATGCAATCAGAGCCGTGCCACCAGCACCGCCTAAGAAGGCGCTGGTACCACCAACTCCAATGGTAGTGAATCCTGCAGCAAGACCAGCGCCGATGACTGGGGCTAGAAGGCCAGCCGACAGACCGATTACCAGACCTCCACCAACTGTGGCCAAACCCATAATCATGTACTTGGTTTTCAAGGCCGACTTCCGGCGCTTCTCCATATGCTCAGACTCGTCCCAGGTTTCCTTGTCTGCATCTTCTTGCATCTCGAGAGCATCAATGACACGCTTCTCGAACTTGGCGATTTGCAACCACGAGACTTCCATGGAGGCTCCAACTTTTTCCAGCAACGTCCGCGAGCGTGAGTCATAGCTTGAGTCGGAAATTAAGACAAGAAAAAGGTCACAAAGTACAGTCCATCGAATATCGATGTCAATTTTTTCAGATGTTGGCAGGTGGGATGGTGTCTGGACTTCTGGAACGTCCTCTTCCAGGTCGTACGGTGGAGGTGAGTTGGATTCTGAAGATCGATTGGTACCAGTCGATAATATAGACCGATTCTCATCCCTCAGCTTGCCGGACATAGAAGATAGTGATTTTTTCGGGTTGGCTTCTTCTGCCAGCGGATTCTTCACGCGGGCGTTCTCCATAAGCGGCCGAACTAGATCTTCAGGCTGAACCCCGTGCTCGGCGAGCTGCTCAATCATCACTTGTTCCGCGGTGTTGATGTCCATGTGAGAGTACAACCTAGTCATCATAGCCTGGCCCCAGCCTCGTGTTGAGTCAACGGCCTTTTGTTTTCGTTTTTTCGTGCCTTTAGTTGCCGGCGCTCTCTCCATATCCATCACCATAGCATAAATAGTTAACCGGGTAACCCCTACATATGCTATCCTCTGGCTTTCGGTCAAGAGATCTTTCGTAGCTTGCAGCTGGCTTAATGTATCCCGAAGTTCCTCACCTTCCACCCCAGCAGCAGTCGCGGCCGTTTCCCGGAAAAGGTAGCTGGTATCTTCATCCATACTGTTGATGGATTCTTCGTCGTCGTCTAACTGTACCCTGGTGTAGCCCTTTCCAGCTCCTCCAAGACCTTGATAAACCGCCTCCTCATCCTCTTGCTTGGCACCGCGAGCGATTAGTCGCCCGTAGTCGTCGTAAAGATCGAACTCGTCCAAAGCGGTCATTTCCTTCCACTCGCCCTCGTCGCTTTCCTCATGCTTGGCCTCGTCTTCCTCCTTATGCTCGTTGAGGCGCTGGTGCGACCACTCCGACATAGGGATATCGCTCCCTACCGCGTGCTTGGGTCGTGACGACGCAGTGTCATGCGCAGGCGTTTCTGTATAGGGCGGAGGCGGTTCGACATGGGAATCTGACGATGCAGTCTCCAGCGTATGCTTCTCAGTCGTAGACGTGGTTGATCCATCCGGTATGGTTATCTCACGCTCGTTTATGCTAGGCGTCGGAGACCGATGTTCCTCCTCTCGACGGCCCACCGGTGGTTTGCTATCAGTGTCTGCCTCTTTTTCAGACTCCTTCTCGATCGGCGGTTCCGCAGATGTGGTACGGTTATCCATTCCAGGGACGTTCTCCTCAGCATCATGGAACTGGTCATTCCCCACTGGTGAATCAGTATCTCGTCGGGGCGGCTTAGGACGCGAGCGGATCGGTAGCCCGAAATCGTCGAATTCCTGCTTGGACGTATCATTTTCGTCCGTGGTCGGTTTATCTACCGCCGTGCCCTGCTGCGGGTTGTCATTTTCCTTGTTGTCCCCAGCTTTCGGCGCATTGACGTTCTCCGACGACGGCTCGTGGGAGGGGGCCGAGGTACGTGAGGGCTGATCGACAGGAAGGTCGTCAACGTTGGAAGCCGGGCCAGAGCTCATTCTTCATCGAAGTGAACTCAGATGTTGTCTCCGAGATAGCTCTAGACCTTTGTTTTCCCCAATTGGTACCCCCGTCTGACTTCCGAGACAATGATACGTATCATATGACCCATCCGCGCAAACGGCCACCCTTGAGTAGTTTCCAACTCGTTCTTTAAGCGTCTGGATTTAGAGTTGGCGATATTGGTTCCAGGACACGCTCAAGATTCCGACCGACGAAGGTGAAGGTGTTCGAGTTGGAGGGGTGGATCCGAAAAGGGGTGGGTTCGATTATTCGACACGACGACAGCGGTTGACAGACGGCGGAGGCTGTTAATGGGAGCCTGAATGGTCAATAGTGTACAGAGACGTGAATAAAGAGAGATCAGATCCGACATTTCCTACCTTTTCATACGGACACCGCCCCAAAAGTTGGTGTTCCAATCGAGGGGTGCGGATGAAGTTCCTCTGAAAACGGCGATCCATTAAATCAATAAAGCAGACGTGGGTCAAAGCATCGAGCCACGCCGAACAAAAAAACACACGAGTCTTTCGGTAGATACAGTTTCATGATCTACAAATTGCGGAGAATGTTTCTGCTAAGTGGATTTCAAGCAATCAACGGAATATTTTTCTACGACCGTGCATGACTATAGTAGCCACAGCCGAGAGCTACCAAGTGCACCACCCTGGCCTGGATAGAACTATCAAACCCGCCTGTCTTTCAAGCTAATGACTCGATTATAGGAGTGCCAGAGTATGTATGGTACCATGTAAAGCAGCAACTTGGTTCTGTATGTGCTTCTGAAAGGTATTGAAATATCATCTCTTGTTATACAGAGCAATCGGTCCATGCTTCTTCACAATTATATTCCTAGGCCTTTCAAAGTAAAGCTGAAGAACTCATCGGGAGCATGCGCTGGGACCCGAATACCACAAAGTAATTGTTGAATCGTTCAGGCAACCCCAGAAGGATTCCCTCTTCTGAGGCCATCAACCCTGCAAACAATCCGTTAGCGAAATAGTCACGGATAGGGAATCCGGCCATAACATACATGCTACTTGAAGCACCGCCGCCTTCAACATTCACCTTCTCTGTGCTTGCCTTTTCCCTTTCTAGCAGACCCGGTGCCTTGTTTCTATCGTAGTGGACTCCTTCTGCCAGTCGTGACTCGTCATTGTGGTGCGCATTTTCGATATCTTCGCCTCTAGACTTGTAGTTGTCTATGAGAGCACCTGTGGTAGTCACTAATTAGTTGCCCATCCCATTGACGATTCCGCTCTGCGACAACCTACCTGTGGAAGGCTCCTTCTTAGTTAGTTCTGGCAAATGGGGCATCTTGGGTGTAATTTATGGCCTCAGTTGAATTGGTGCTTCGTTGATGGTCGACTCCACGAACTTATATACTTTGGCTGAATTGATGAAATCAAACGTCATAGGTCGCCACCTCCGCGAAGTAATGTCCCAAACACACATCCTAGACCTCTTTGATATAGGGATTACAATTGGTGTTGATATCTATTTACTCTAATGATCGCTTTGCACGGCCATGGAGTAGGTATCTAAGCTATGGAACTTCTCCATGTCATATAATTACTTCGTATGCTAATCGCGTCTATAGGTTAGGGGTCATTCCCATGTCAGGGTAATCACTTTATACGTTACGGACCGTGGTCCCATAGCATGGATAATTTGATAGGTGGCTTGTTATATACAGGCAAGAAAGTGTAACCTGCTCCTTGTATGCGATGTAGACTAATGATCTGTATTTCGGCGCTGAACATATACGGGAAGGAAAAGTGCTGGCGGATGCTTCGTATATTCATAAGTGAGTTGTGTCTTGAGGCTCCGAAGAGTAGATTGCATATGCCATACATATTTTGGGCCATCAACTCCAAGGTCGGGAGTATAGAGAGTTTTGAGCTCCAGAGCCCTACGCAGGCACAAACCTATCAATCAGATTGCTCCATCCAGTCGCTCACTATCGAGTCCCTACAGCCGTATGCCAATATGAACGTTGAAAGCTTCACTGGACTGCTTCCTGAGAGTGCCTGCATCTACGGAGTGGGAGCCTGCCGGTCGAATGTATTCATCCCCGTGGGATCAACATCCGGCATGAAGCTGCCCAATGGTTACAAGCGCAGAATTTCTGTACAGTTGATAGATCGCTCGGGTGCCGGATGTTTCTGGCCAGTCTGTCACCTCAGAAACAATTTTAGGCTACACCGTTTAGCCTGCATATAACCAACGCCCACCTGTTCCGATACCTAGCTACCTAGTTTGACCATAATCCAAGCGCGGCTAATGAGGCAGGTGGTAGTTGACTATGCAGCCAGAGGGCGTATATTCTGTGGTAGTGCTGTTCTCCGCTGGAACATACGGAGTAGATATCTGTTGACGATAAGCAGAGGATATGACTCGCTATATGGATCCAATTAGATTATCTTCGGTCAGCCAAGAGATTTGCATTCGTCTCGGGTGGAGCATGTCACGGTCTGTCAGATCTGCTGCTGGGATCGGTTGGCGAAGCGCGGCGTTTCAGCTCTGCTTTGAAGAACAGGCCCCCACAGTTAGCAATTCACATAGTTTGTGAGTTAAGATATGGTTATAGTTTTCTCTTTCAGGGGAACCTGGGGTATAAAATCAAGTTAAGGTTAAGGATGAAATCATACCAAGGACAAGCACAAGAAATCATGGCTGCACGGGCCCCACAGGGCTGAGCCAGTCACAGTTCACGGGCTGGGCTCCAGCAAGGCAAAGCACACGACACCGTCCCCAGCAGGGCTTAGCCTCTTGCGAGATTGGGGGCGCCAGGTCTGGCACTCCTCGGCCTTTAATAGCGTATCATCCCGCGCTGACGATTCTCCTCTTACCAATTTCCAATACTTCAATCATTCTTATCCTTTCCTATGCTTACCTTGCCGACAGATACTCGGCGCGTTGTGTAACCGCGTGTCTCCGTATGAAGTCGCAGTGATACCCGAGAAGAGTTGAGACAAGAACGTGCCGGAGTGCCGGTTTTCCCGCAATGCGGCTGTCGCCATACCCTATCTTCGTCACCCTCTGCGGGCTGCTATCATTAGCCAGGGCTGATGGCGAGGTCACTTTCGAAGACGTGAGAGACAAATTGCCCAAGACTTACAGCGGGCAAGGAGGGGAACCGGGCCCAAAATATTTCAGTGAGTTACTGTACTCCGGAGCTTGCGCGTCTACTCCGTAGTCGCAATCAATTTATCCACAGGGGCTATGTTGCTAACTGGACACCAGAGGAATCTTCGTATGTTTTTCTCTAGGTCTCAGAGACTTCAAATACTAATAGCAATTACTATCAGCTTCCATTATCATTATGACGGGCGGTTTGTACCCTACTCTACCATCGATTCGACACCAGACTGATACCATCGCAGCTTTGCCGAGAGTACCCTCCCCGAAGAAGAAACCCTTCCTCACTTGTCTGCGCTCATCCAAACATACCTGTCGACGATGGCCGATCTCGGCGCTGAAACATGGATAATGCACGGCTCGCTTCTGGCTTGGTGGTGGAATCAGAAGGTAATATAGTCCGAAGGCGTGATTGCGGGACTCCTCGCTGATCAAGTCAGATCTTCCCGTGGGACAACGATCTTGATGTCCAGATCAACGAACCGACGATCCACTTCCTTGCCGACTACTATAACATGACCGAACATCATTTTGATCTTCCTGATGTCGAAGGCGGGCGCACCTATCTCCTCGAAATAAACCCCCAATATGTCGTCCGGTCGAAGTTGGATAAAGCGAACGTCATTGACGGGAGGTGGATTGATACTTCTTCCGGGTTATTCATCGACATAACCGCTGTCCGGGCGGATGACCAACGCCGAGCGAACGGTGAACCCGGCGCTCTGATGTGCAAGGACCGCCACAATTTCGATGTTAGTACTTGCTGAATTCTCAGCTGATCAGAAAGAGGCTCACCCTAACTAGGAGTCCGAGATCTACCCTCTCCGAAATAGCTACTTTGAAGACGTTCCGGCGAAGATCCCGTACGCATATACCAAGCTTCTGCAAGACGAGTATGGCGCCAAAGCCCTAACTAAAACCAACTACCAAGGGTATGTCATGCCTCAACAACTTGTGCTTGCTTTTTGGATAATCCAATATTAACTCGTTCTACAGTCATGAATTCAACGAGCAGACAAGCATTTGGGAGAAAATCAAGAACCATAAGTTTCTGTCGCGCCGACGGAACGTGTCCAAGATCCCAGTTCGAACCACGCCCCTTCATCGTCTATATAGCCCGCCCGATAACTAGGGCTGTGACGAATCTTTTCCTCTTTTGACCGCCATCTCAGTTATATATAATGAGGACTTGCATATACCCGGCGTTTGTGTGATTGTTCAAAACCTTGAAGTTATTTTTGTTGGAGTATAAGGACAGGCCTATAGCCAATTGGTTTTTATGGTCTAGTGGTATACGCTGACAATATTGGCGTTGTCTCTTAAACCCTTGCGCCGTGGCCTTCTATAGGCCTTTTACGTCTGTATATATCTGCTACGATGTACTGTATGGTTTCGATATAATGATAGGCGCGCCGATTTGGCGTCTATAATTACTTGGATGTGCCTCACACTGTGTAAAATCTCCCACCTGCAAGATCCCTGTCATTAATTCAACCTAACTCCGAGTCCACGTTGTACCGGAGCAATGTAGTGGCTGAAGCCAAGGACCAGGGTTGAAAGAAACTTGGAAATCCGTCCTCATCTCTTGATATCCCTGGTGCGATGGATGATTTTAACGACATCCCAATTGTGTGCGACTGTCAAACATGAGACTCTTTTACTCTCTAAGGATGACAGTCGGCCCAATGTCTGGAGCTGCCGCAGAGCTCAGAACCACAGCCTAGAGATATTCACGGCATTAGGAAATCAAGATCACAACGTCGAATCGATGCTCTTGGATGCAGCTTCAACGAGAGTCGAGACCCAAGACTTGATCGGCTGCATCGGTCAACCCCCACTGACAGCCGTTTGACTTTGAACTGCGGGGAGACTGGGTTTAGCCTTTAAGTACCGGTAGCGGTTAGGTAACCGTAGCCAATGAAAACTGCCCCACCCTGAGATAACATGCGAAGATCTACCTCCTCTTTGTTCAGCTTCCCAAGAACTTGGGGATCGCTGTCCTAATCTTGGGGCCTCAAGGGTCATTCGCTTATCTATAGTAAACAAAGATTGGTAGCGGAGAATGCAGTTGCAGAGCTAAGTTCAGCTGCCGTGCTGCACCTTCCCTGCTGCTCTTCTCTCACGTCTCATCCGTTTTTACTCCGTCCCTACTCCGTACATACCTCTGCTCTGTACATTGACAATGTGACACGGCCGTGCTTCACATTAACCTCATCGCCATGTCTTTCTCTCCCGCCTCTCATCCTACAGCCAATTCAGGAAAAAACCAGTCAACCTCGATTCCTTCTGGCGGTGGGAATGAAAATGCCTCTCCAGCCCTGCAAGCTACTCAGAACAATGTTTCTCATCACGACCTGTCGGCCGTGCGGAGCTGCGTGACTTGTCGTCGAAGGAAAGTCCGTTGCAACAAAAGATCTCCGTGCTCGAACTGTGTTAGAGCAGGCGTCGAATGTATCTTTCCCCCTCCAGGCCGAGCCGCACGCAAGTTGAAACGGCCCCCTGCTGAAAACGAAGCTCTGCTCTCACGACTGCGGCAACTTGAGAACTTAGTCAAAGCAGCTATTTCGAACCCGAATACTCAGCCATCTCCACCTCAGCAGCAAGGTGATCGCTCGAGCGGCGACCCGCCTGAACGTCCCCATCCACCTCACGACGTGGGCGGGAGCGATGCCCAAAAATGCCCAGTGGCCGGACGCCAGATCCAGTTGCCTCCTTTGGAGCACGAGTTTGGAAGACTTGTTATTGAAGATAATCGGAGCCGGTATGTGAGTAATCGGTTCTGGGCGAGCCTCGGGGACCAGGTAGGTTATTTCAGCTGTGCTAGCGCTCTCTCTATGTGCTGACTGAACTAGATCGAAGAACTGCAGGACATCCTTGATCATTCATCCTCCGACGATGACGACTCCCCATCTCCCGGACCGTCTAGTTACTCTACAGCGCATGATGGAATGCTTTTTGGTTTCTATTCTCTTGCGCACTCCCTGCAGAGTTTCCACCCACCTCCAGGCAAGGTCCCAGTGCTATGGAATATCTATGCTGAGAATGTCAAGCCCCTATTGCCTGTGGTCTATGGTCCTGCCGCTCAACATATGTTCGCAATAGCTGCTCGTACCCCGGAAGTGTTGGACAAAAACAATGAAGCCTTGCTCCTTTCTATGTACTTTGCCGCCATAGTGAGCATGTCGGCTGAGCAGTGTATAGCCCGTCTAGGAGAAGCTCGTGATACCCTCGTCAGCCGTTACCGGTTCGCTGTGGAGCAAGCATTGTCCAAAGCCGGTCTTATGAATACCCAGAGTCTGACGCTAATGCAAGCCGCGGTGATATTCTTGAATGCTGTCCGTCGAGATGATGACACCAAGTTTGTTTGGTCAATGTCCGCTCTTATACTCCGCCTGGCACAAGGACTCGGCCTGCACCGAGATGGCAATAATTTTGACCTGAAGCCATTCGATGCCGAGATGCGTCGAAGGCTATGGTGGCATGTTATTCTGCTTGACCTTCGATCCTCCGAGGACCATGGGACGGATGTTCAGATCCATGACCGAATGTTTGATACCAGACTTCCCCTGAATGTCAACGAGAGCGACCTCTCTGCTCACGCGACAGAACGTCCCACGCCAAGAGTTGGATTTACTGACATGACCTTCTTTCTCATACGCTGTGACATCTGCTATGCTCTTCGGCGAGTGGCCTATACATGCCCGAACACGAGTGGCGCGGTTTCGGGACCAACTCCAGATAACTGCCCCAATGTTGTACAAACTGTCAACATGCACATCGAAGAGCAATATTTAAAGCACTGTGACATGTCCGATCCGATACAGTGGATTAGCGCAACTGTTGCGCGTCTCGTCCTCACGAAGATGTGGCTAGTGATACACCATCCGATAACCCGCTCCGATCTTGACTCTCAGATTAGCCATGAGTCTCGGGAAAGTCTGTTCATCACTTCTATCGAGGTTACCGAATTTGCGCGTCTGATCAAAGAAGACCAAAACACGCAGAAGTGGAGCTGGATGTTTGACGCTCATATGCAGTGGCATGCCATAGCGATGGTCCTTTCTGAACTCTGTGTACGTCCGTTGAGCCCTTTAACAGATCGTGCATGGGTAGCTGTGACGACTGTTTACGATGACTGGCTTCGGACCGCAAAGCAGCGGAAGGGTATGCTATGGAGACCGCTCGCCAAGCTTATGAAGCGTGCAGGCGCGTTGAGAAAGAAGCAACTGGCGGAGCTAGAAAGCAATCATGTTCCTGCTCAGAACACAATACCTGTTCTCGCAGGATCAGACCGGCCTGATTGGCTAAGGTCAGAACAGCCTTCCATAGGATCTCCTTTCTCATCTCACTTCCCGGAGCACTCAAGATTGGCTGCTGCGGCACCACCAATGGACTTGATCTCTTCCCAACCGCAAGGCCCGCTGGAATTTGACATCAGCGAAGGTCCGATGGGTGTTCTCAGTTCAATGTTCCCTGGAGGTAATTTCTTCACCACTCCTGAGAGCCTGAGTGACCCAACGACCATGTCCAATGCACAAAATAATGGAACCTCCCAAGGCCCCCTTAACCCAGGTGCCAACTACCAGGAATGGGACCAAGTGCTGCGGGACTTTCAGCTCGACATGCAGGAAATGCAGGGCAATCCCTTGAGTGACATTACCGGGTGGGTGACTTGATCCTGCTTCGGGTGTATCGATGAATTGAATGTTTGTCATCCGTCATCTAAATATATTATAAACCCAGCAGTACACCGCCATTGAGACTCTCACCTCTATCATTTATCGCCAGTGGACATTTACACATAAGTTCATGTGATTACGTACCTTTCCTGCAATTATGGTCTGTACCAGTGCCATACTTTCGCACGGTATATCTATGCTCTGAGCATCATCTAAAAAGTACAGTAAACTTACCATGTCAATTATATATTACTCATATATAAAATCTGCTTCCAGTCCATTCAAGCGACCCCAATTTCTTCTGAATAAGTAGAGTGGTGGTATACTTCGCAGATCACGTGAAGCCAGTTTACTCTGCGACTGGAGGACAACTTGCCATAGCTCCAGACCTCTCTATCTAAACCAATACAATCGCAACTCGCGCGTCTTCCTTGTTGATTCTCTTCATAACCTCTAAATCTACTCGAGAATATATCATCTCCATAAATCCAACGAAAACCACCAACAATGCCCTCCAAACGCCCCTCCGCGACGCCCTCGTCCTCCTCCGCACCCGCGCCGTCATCCGCATCATCATCGGGCACTTCAACACCACTGCCAACCCTCTCCTCCGGCCCCAAAACGCTCTCCGCAAACTCCTCCGTCTCCGATATCGCCATTCATGTCTGGCAACAGTACCTCACCACCACGCCGCAGCGCACAATGCTCCTAGACGCCTTCATGGCCTTCCTTGTCCTTGTTGGCGGAGTGCAGTTTGCCTATTGTGTGCTGGCGGGGAATTATGTATGTTCACTGTTTCTATACCTCTTCTTCCTTGCTTGAGTGGATATAAATGAGATGGTCGCTAAAATTGTACGGTTAATAGCCCTTCAACGCCTTCCTGAGCGGCTTCTGTGCTGCAGTCGGACAGTTCGTTCTCACGGCTAGTTTGCGCATGCAGACGAGTTCTTCGGAGGGGGTCTCGAGCGTCGGTAAAGGGAAAGTGGGCAAGGTTGCTGTTGCTGTTGCTGGGCGTGCTGAGGGGGCGGATGGTGGCATTTCGCATGAGAGGTGAGATTGAGATCCCCCTTGTTCCCCTGCCCGCATGGTCATAGGGTCTCGGTATGCTAATGGATCGCTTGTTATGACGTACAGGGCATTCGCGGATTACATCTTTGGCAGCTTGATTCTGCATTTCTTCTGTATTAACTTCATCAACTAGAGCTACCGAGGTGTTTGCTGGTGGGTGGTATACCGGTTTACAGACTCTCGTTTACCGGGATGAGCGGTCTCGCTTGAGAGACTGCTGGATAAGAATGTCTGTATCCATTGTCACAAGAATATGTCCCTGGTGGAACCATTCTGTGGTGGTCTTTTGAACCAAAATATGTCATCATATGCCTTCGGCGTGGAGGCGAGATAGTATCTGTATGTTATAGCATAGCGACTTTATACTTATATCTTGTTCATTCAGAGCTCATAAGCAGATGGGAACAAAAACCGGCATCACTAAACAGAATGCCTTGGGGTATATTATACACAAGTAATCTAAATCTATATTTCGTTTTCAGCACCCAACACGATCGATCTAGTTATTTCTCCATGACCATGTTGAGCAAGCCCGGTCATGAGACCAAGTTATATGCTTGTGAAGCTTATAAAACGTTACCGACCCGGAACCGAAGAGCCGTGCAACCCATTGTGATGCGCAACGGTATTCGCGTGCCAATTCAACCTCGTTGTTAGGTGGTATGAGCCCGCTGTCTTTGGATGGCGGGGGAACTGGCTGCCGGATATTTTGTATACCTTGTTATCCAGAAGTGCGCGATCACTGAGCGGCAGTAATGGCATCGCTAGCCCCGCGACGGTGATGGTAGTAAAGTAGAGCAGGCGAGATGACGAGTACGCAGTACGTGGTCCCTGAGCACTGTCACAAGCCCCTCAGAACGCGCGTCCTGGCTTGCGCTTAATTTGCGGCTTCTTGACCACACTGCCTCCACCACCGCCTGAGGCACCATTTCGGTTTGTGGTCGACGAAGCCGTCAAGCCACCGCCAACCTTCCTGCCCGCAACGGCCGGCCTGCGCACCGCAGACCCAAATCCGACACCAGGTCTTCCGCCACCAACCTCGACCTCATTCTTCCGTCTCGAGGACTCCGTCTTCTCCTTTTCCCGCTGTTTCTCCGCCGCGGCGCGCTCGCGGTCCGCGGCCATCTGGGATTCGATCTCCATGCGGCGGTTGAACTCTTGTTCTGTGACACGGCGTTCGCGGTGAGAGTAGCCTTTTTCTTTGACGCTGTAGAAGACGCCACCTAGTTCGGCAAGCCACTGAATCATTAAATGTTAGCTGATTTGATTGCATTCAAGGACTTAAACGGGAACTTACGTGTGGATCGACAGCGGTCACAGTAGACATGTACTCCTTACTCGTGAGAATGAGTTCGTGGTAGACGACGTACTCGGGCACATAACCTAAGCCGTAAAGCGCGCTGGTCGGATGAAGCGCCATGGTGACGCTCGTGCGGAGGTTAATAAACTCGCCGATACCCTTCACCCTCGCAGCTTGGTGGTAGAAGCCCGAGCAAATGCATTTGCGGATCTCGTCCCAGTCTGTCCCGCAGGAGACGAGGGGCATCTTCTGCATAACCATGATATCGTTGAGCTGGTCGCGCACTTCCTTGGCGCGGCGGAGGGTCTTCGCGTGCAGGAAGTGCTTCACGCACCAGTGGTCTGAGTAGCCGTTTGACTTCCACTGCGTGTAGACGTGTAAGAGCGTTAGGTGATCTGATTCGGGGACGAAGAACTTCTCGCGCGCGGCGTCGGATTCTTCTTGCCGCTCTTTCGGGCGGTAGAAGACGTTTGGTACTGAGAGCATCGAGACAATCGTGAGCATTTCCTCGCTGCAGCCGTATTGTTCTGCGGCTGTAATAATGAGCTTTGCAAGCGGAGGGTCCATGGGAAAGGGAGTCATTTGGCGTCCCAATGGGGTGAGATCGCCTAGGTTGTCGAGGGCCCCTAGGGACCATAGTTCGAAGAGAGAGGTGGAAATAGTTTCTTGAGGTGGAGGGTCCATGAAGTCAAAGTCGAGTAAATCTTTCACGCCGAGGGATTTGAGGAGAAGGACTGTGTTTGAAAGACTGGTTCGCTGAATTTCTGGAATAGTTTGCAGGTACAACTCATTCTTATAAGCCACCTCCGTGTAAAGTCGATAAGCTTTACCAGGCCCAGTCCGGCCAGCTCTTCCAGAGCGCTGGTTGGCATTTGCTTGCGAGATTGGCGTGATCTGGAGCGTGTCCATACCCATCTTAGGGTTATAAACCTTCAGTTTGGAGTAGCCAGAATCCACCACGAACATAATACCATCGACCGTCAGACTGGTCTCCGCAATATTGGTCGCTACTATCACTTTTCGCACGCCGGGAGCAGCTCGTTCGAAGATCTTCGCTTGCTGCTCGGCAGGCATCTGACTGTAAATCGGCAAGATGCTAAGTTTCGGCGGGTCGTTGAGCAGGTTTAATCGTTCATCGACAAGTTCGCATGTTGCTTCAATATCTTCCTGTCCTGTCATGAAGACCAAGATATCTCCGGGGCCTTGTGAAACGTGGATGGCCAAGACCTGCTTGACAGCGCTATCGACGTAATCTTCACAGGGCGTGCGAGAAAAATGAACATCCACAGGGAAAGTTCTTCCTGGGATGATGAATTCCGGAGCGCCGCCGAAGAACCTCGAAAATCGTTCTGCGTTCATCGTGGCTGATGTGACGATCAACTTCAAATCCCTCCGTCTAGCCAGAATCTTCTTCAAGAGACCCATCAAAACATCCGTATTCAGAGCACGCTCATGCGCTTCGTCCATAATGATACATGCGTATTTGTCAAGATCAGTCTGAACCAGTGACTCTCGAAGGAGGACACCGTCAGTCATGTACTTAATGGCTGTGTTCGGACCAGTGCAGTCCTCGAATCGAATGGCGTATCCAACGAGATCTCCCAAATCAACTTCCATCTCTTCACTCACACGCTTGGCGACACTCATTGCAGCGACTCGACGAGGTTGTGTGCATCCAATCATTCCGAACTTAGCGTAGCCATCCTCGTAGAGGAACTGGGTCAACTGTGTCGTTTTCCCGGACCCCGTCTCTCCAACGACCACAACGACCTGGTTGTCACGTATAACCCGCAGAAGATCCTCCCGAACAGCAAATGCCGGCAAGAACTCCCGTTGTTCGCGCAGCGTTTTGCTCTTGCTGAAGGAGCTCTGCCCGCCCTCACCCTGCTTCTTCATGTGCTGCGCAAACTTGTTCCCTCCACCCTTGTAGACCTCCTCCACAGGCATCGCGACAGCAGTGTCGCCCTCATCTTCCTTCACACCCATCAGATTCCCCAACGCGGTGCCAGCAACCGTTGTCGCCTCCTGCGCCTGCTTCTGACGCTCCCGCTGCTGTCGCCGGTCCCGTACAACTTTGCTACCTTTGCGACTAAAGACAGCCATATCACTCTGAGGATCTCGGACGGCGGAGATTGGCTCCAACTGTTTCGTGAAGATCGTGCGGCCATCGAGGAAGGGTGGGCGGAGGTCGTGGACGAGCAGATGGACACGCGTGCCTTCTTCATCTTCGGGCATAAAGTCACCACTGAAGTCGCGTCTCTGGGCAACGCCGGAGGTCAACATCCGGTTCGTCTCCCAGTTGTCAATATCTTTGCGCTTTGCATCGCGGAGTGACGGCGGGAGGTTCGAGCTTTTCAGCCTCTTTGCGGGAGGCTCGTTGGAAGCCATCCTGGGTATATATCAAGTGGTAGATATGAACGGGGTATGGCTTTCAGAATCAAGGGTTCGTAGATTCCAGAAGGTCGCCCTTCTGGCGGTTGATGAAGAAGTTACTGACAAGAATGTAGGGCCGCGGCGATATGATACCTGAGCCAAACAGTGCAATCATCCGATCACGTGTATGATTCTAGAGTGTAGCTGCGCAGCTTGGTTAGCAGATTATTCACAATATTCATTACTTGAACCTCATTTCTCTCTAATTTTCCATTGATCTCGGTGATCTATACCCACGTACGGGTTCAGTGGTTGGGAGGGTTGTTCTCCTCATAGTTCAGTGTTGCTTGGCCAAAAAGTGGCCGATAACAGTTTCGCCCCGCATAATCAATCAACGATTCCAGCTTTGCACTCAATTCAATACCCAGACAAAATGGCCAGTCAACCACAAATTGCTCCGAAGAAGCAGCAAGGTGCGCCTTCTATTGCCGTGTCCCTTGAAACTATCCGCTGTTGAAGCTAACACCGAGCAGAGCTTCAAGCTCAATACACAAACTACAAGAACACACTGCAACAGCTGGCGCAGAAGATCGGGGATATCGAGCAGGAGGCTGAGGAGCACAAGTAAGCTTACTTTGGCATCTCTAACTTCGCTTTCCAAGGCCCTCAAATGAACGTGGACTGTGCTGATAGTTGTGTACCGCGCAGGCTAGTGATCGACACCCTTGAGCCCCTGCCTCAAGATCGGACGTGCTTCCGGATGGTGAATGGCGTTTTGGTCGAGCGGACAGTTAGCGATGTTTTACCGACGTTGAAGACGAACTCAGACGGCTTGAAGCAGGTGCTGGAGGACATGCTGAAGCAGTACAAAGCAAAGCAATCGGAGTTAGACAGTTGGAAGGTACGTGTGCCTGCCCTGGCGATCGTGCTGTTAAGGATGGGTTGTCCAAGGGAGCGCCGCTAACTTTGGGCTACAGAAAAAGAACAATATCCAGGTTGTGCAACCATAAGAGACGATCTATGAATGGAACCCCTTTTTCCGCGCTATGTGGACTGTTTAAACCGAGCGTACTATATACCTTCCTTGATTGCGGAAACACGATGACCGCGAGCCGTATTTGGAGTCGCTTAACGGGATGTACTTGGGGGTCTGAGACTTGACGCAACGGCACTCATCTACGCGATAAGCTAGGAGTCTCCAAGGCCCGGGCTCCTTGAGCATGTCAGTCAAGATTCCAAAGTCCAACATCAAACTTCCAAAGGTGAGACAGCGGTGGTGATGCGGTAGTCATGGAGGTTGAGCCTTTGATGCACTCATACCTAAAGGCCCGGGCTAGGACGATTGACATGGCCGGGTGAAAGAAAATTGACCGCCTGAAGCGATGCGAACCGGCATTACCCTAATCCTTTGTGCCTAGAAAACTATGCATCAATATTTTATCTTGCATCATGAAGTTGACGTTTGACCTAGTTTAGTGGTGTGTGATCCTGGCCAACCGTGTTAAGGCGCCTATGCATTGATTAGGCACACATGGTCGGTTCCAGGCTCTACTGAGTTGGCGATCTGACCCAGTCCGATTACGCAACAGGTAAGTGTTTGTCAAGAGCATTAGAGTCAATCTCTGCTTGTCTTGGCTGCAGGGAGATTGTTGAGGCTACAATTGCCGATATCCATGACCCCGGTTCAATTGCAGCGCACATCCTGATGCAGTAGCGTCATGCTTCCTGCTTCACAGTTGCCCTATGTTTGAACGTTGAAACATGCGATATTCTTTGTTTGATATGACTTCATGATCCTACAGGGTAGTCTAAAGAAGCTTAGACAGCCTCGCAACGTCATTTTTTGGGCCGCAGAGGTGGTGCGCTGCAGATTTGCTGGGCTAGCCCAGAGCATGTTTCACCCTAGACTACCTGTTGGTGTCCAGTTAACCTCACTGCAGTTGCTGCTTGAAGCCTGCCTGGAGCCCTGGACCAACGCCGACTGGTGAGCAGGATCAGCAACGATTCGTGAAGGCTCTCAGCTTGACGAACATGTCAAGCTGTGGCTGCCGGAGAATTTGAGGCCACGGAAAAACTGATAGGACGTCGTGTGCGCCCCCAGGCGATCCCTGGCAGGATCGGAGGCCAAGACATGAGCTGTCGAACCAGTCACAGCCTTTGGTCGAATGAGGTGATATTGGCGGATCAGCCAGTCGGTAAGGTAGGGATGGTAGTGGTATTCATTACAGAGATGAAGCAGTAAGGCAGATACTCATTGTTTATCTTCGGTATACTACGACCCCGTGAGTTGATGATGTCAAGCAGAGAGGCACCGGTGCCTCCTTGGGTCACGTGCTGTAACGTACCAGCCCAATACCACCCCCACTTCCTTTTCTAGTGTAATTTACCCCACGCTCTGCTGTAATGAGCCGCCTGTTAGGTATCGGAGCCGTCACAGAGGCCTCAGGCCCTCCTGCGGTTCAATCATCCATCTCCTTGCAGCGCTCTTCTCTCTCTTCCATTCCCATTTCTCCTCCCTCCAGCATTATTCAAGCCAATTTCATCCAATCACCGGGGCGTGCCATCAGCGTTTCGTTTTGACCAGATTTGGAGACCAAGTCCATCGCCTCGGAACTGCTGGCGTGTTTCGCGTGTACCTGGACTCCATCAGCCAGTGATCGTGCTCCTCAGCCAGACACTTCTGGTTCGCCAATTGCCTGCTGCGCGCATCGCGTCCAGTCGCCAGTAATTACTCCTGCCCTATCTCCCTTCCAGTAACAGGCCAATTATTTACTTGACACACCAGATCTATTCCACAGGCTTTCGAATCCTAAAGAATAACCCGGCCTTCGACGGTCTTTGCCTGCGCAACGTGCCACTGCCATTAATTGGCCCACCGGTTACTTGCGCGTTACTTCCGATCTCCCCGCCTTGAGCACCGCTGACGTTATCGCTGTAAGTCACCCCAGAACTATCAACCAAAGCGTCTGGGAGTTTCCACAACCCTAGCGCCATATCCCCGTCCCTGGGCATCAAATCAGCCTTTCGGGCCCAATAAACATAAAAAAAATAGTGCAATAAATCTTAAACGGGCGTCCTAGCGCATCGTTCATACGCCCCTCGGCGAATGAGACCCTCCCCGCATCTCATTTACACCGCTAGGGCAGAGTTGTCATGGACGCGCTGTCAATCCCCCAGAAGCCCTGACCACTGCTCAATGCTTCCCTGTCCCTGTTCAGGCTGTTGTGAAGCAGCTCGCTGCCCAGCCTGATACTGGCTTTCCTCCCCTTGGTCCATGAGCCTTGAACCTGAAAGCCCATCGCGTGGTGTGTGCATTCTCTGACGTGGATGCCAACAGAGCTTATTCGAAACCGTACCTTCCAAAACCGGAATCACCTACTCTTTCGCCGACAGCTATAACCATGTCGTCGACCTCTCCCTCCAAGGAACCCGAGGTGGAACAGGAACCTCAATCGGGTGAAGAACACGAGCAAATGGATAAGGAACAAGATCTCCATGGGCAAGGTCAAGGAGAGTTCGAGGTGAAGGAGCAAGATAGATGGCTACCAATCGCAAATGGTTAGTTGCGTTCCCTTGCAGCTGTCTGCCCCCTGATTTGTGTGTACCTTGCGTTCATCCGCTGGTCTACTGCTGTCGCCATACTGTCCGAGCACCTTCCCGTCGGTTGCAGATGTTCATGCTTACGCGCATCCCATTGCTCGGATAATGCTTGATATCTGCACTGCCTTGTGCCGTTGCCGCCGTTCTAACCTACTCTCTGGAGCCTCCTCCGTCGGTGAACTGATACAGTTTATGATACTGACAATGGCATACAGTCGCGCGTATTATGAAGTTAGCGTTGCCAGAGAATGCAAAGATTGCTAAGGAAGCGAAAGAATGCATGCAGGAATGCGTGAGCGAGTTCATCTCATTCATTACCAGTGAAGGTGAGTGAGCTCTATCACATGGTTGCCCGGTGGAAACTAATCTGTTGGCGAAGCTTCCGAGAAATGCCAACAGGAAAAGCGCAAGACCGTCAACGGAGAAGACATCCTGTTTGCCATGACCTCCCTTGGCTTCGAAAACTATGCTGAAGCCCTGAAAATCTATTTGTCGAAATATCGAGAGGTAAGACTTGTGCAACGTTTTTGGACGATCTGTCTATCCCGGATGGGCTTTGTGCCAGGGCATGTGTCGCTAATTAGCTTCAGACTCAATCCGCCCGGGGGGAGCCCCGGCATCCGGGGCCACCAGTAGCCGAATACGGCGGGGGCGGGCCCGTTGGCGGCGCTGCCAGCGGCCCCTCAGCCGTGCGTTCCAGCGGTGCAGCGGCCGGGGGAGCCTTCCCTGATGCCTCTGATAGTGCCGGTAGCATGATGAACCAGGGCTTGGACCCTTCTGAACAAGATACCTCAGCTTATGGATATCCCCCCATGGTTGGCCAGAGCCATAACGGCGCGGGTGGGGATTCCTATTAGTTTCTCGGATACGTGAAATTTACAGGGGAACTGTTGACAATGCAGGCACCCAACTATCTGTTACAGCTCAGTAAGACGCTCATCTTGCGCGAGCTAGTACACTGAAATCGGGTTCTTGTTCATCCTTCAAAGGGTAGCCCGTTCGAAACAGACGGAACTTTGCCCTGCAGCGGGCATTGGTATCATTAAAGTTTCTAGACGCCGCTTCCTGTACGGCATTCATATGGGCTGGGCTGGGCTGGGTTGGGTTAGTCTTGTATTATGGGGTCTTATACACCGGCGTTATCTTCGAGCCGACGGAACACAGGACAGGGATATGATGAACTTTGTTAGGAATTAGCGCTTCACGTCACTTTTTTACCTCGCCTACTCTTACCATTCTTCTTTCCCTCTTCTGAGCCAAGCCTGGCCTCTTCAGGGAGTGCGGGCTTGCCGCTCTATTGCCCCAACCGTGTGGCACCTTCCCCAAGGGTACTACTATTACTTATTGCGAAGTGATTGATGGCGTTATGTTTGTCCTTTCTTGTGAAGTTATGATTTATCGTTCTTATCAATTGGAGGCTATAGGGCGGCTCAATCATCAAGACATGCACATTCTTATGTGATAGAATGAGCAGACGGGATTTTACGTCTAGTGCTTCTGCTCTTTGCCATTGAACGTTGAGGATAAGAAGTATATATATTCAAGGTAAATACCAGCATTATGTCCAGTCCATCCACTATCCAAACATTCATCACCACATTAGATCACCATCATATATATCCTCGCCCCACGACACCAAGATCCATTAGCGTACCAAGTACTCAAAAAGGGAAATTAAAAAGCAATATAGTGCCGAGAATAGATATAGTAAGAAGAAACCAATACCTCGGGAATTGGCCACCTGCAAGTCAGGTACACTACCCATGCATCCACCCACCATCCTGCAGGAGGTCTGACATGGGCGTCTCCTGCCAGTATATCTGGCGCCATTCGTCTTCCAGCTCGGTAATTCCCTCCATGGCTGAAGGGAGAACGGGACCCTCTAGGTCCGCGAATAAGAAGAGTTGGCGCCAGTCGAGCGATTCGCGTTGGTTGTCGACGGTGTCCATCGGGGTTAGGTTGTTGGATGGTATCCAGGTGTTGAATGGCTGGGTTGCTATGGCATTGGTATGGTTATGAGGGCTCAGGTTAGTTTGTGGGTGTGGGTGTGGGTGGGAGGTAGAATCGGGGGTGGGGACATCGTAGGATAGTTGGCTGTTTGGCTGTGGATGGGGTATGCTGGTGGTGTTGGGTGGTGTAGTGGAGCTGTTGATATTTGCCAAGTGAGGCATGCTGGAATTGTTCTTCTGGTGCGAGGTGTTGTTATGCGTGGTATTGTTGCTGAAGCGACGAGGTCTTTCGCTGGTCGTAGTCTGTAGATCTTCTTGGAGTCGTCTCGATTCCTCAAACAGCCGTAGGATGGTGCTGGCATGAGACCAATACTGTGCTAATTCACGGAGGGAGTACGAAGCCGAGTCGAAGCGACGAAGAGCGTTGATTGCGAGGACTGGGTTGGAAAAGCGGAGCTCAACCCGCACTTGGATCATTGCTGTGAACAGGGTGTGTACGCCAGAGTACCAGAGGAATTTGAGTCGATCGTGCATACGAAGCTCCTCGAAGATAGAGGCTATCACTCCGGCAGCTGCGCTGCAAATTTCGGCGTCGTGTGGACCGTAATCATCCGAGTACGCTGATGCTCTCGGATGAGGTCGATGGAGGAGGATTAAAAAATTATTGTAGGTGAGATGAAGCATGGCAGACCAGGGATCCATATCTGAAGCTCTTAGACGTAGTCTGTCTGGAAGCCTGAGTGACCAATTCGCTAGCGTTTCGTCCGCCTCGAGGAGCGCGGCCTTGCGGCGTTCAGCGCTGGTTCTGAGTCCAAAGCGCTCTCGAACAATGTACGATATCATCGTACACAGCTCAGAGAAGTGGATTACGAAGTCGGTTTGTACACGGGCACCACAGCCTTCAAAATCTGAGGGCGTCAATGGGGAAACATCAGAGTCCTCGAGGTTGCTAGAGTCATACAGATTAGCGTTCCAGAGGCCATATACAGTAGCTTGCAATGCTTACATGGCTTGTGGTCGCCCATAAGACAAAGATACCATCACGTCAAATTGCACGAGGATGTACCATAGTCTCCTCCACATTCGGCGATCTCGAGGAACGAATCTGCTACCGACAGGATTACGATGCATTCCCAGCCCTGTGGCAATCCTAGCAGCTATTCCGATCCAGTAGTGTGCATTAGCGGACACGTCGTCGTCAGCCACATCTGAGTGCCATGTCAACAAGAGTGCGGCCTGAACCAAGATATCGCGGTTTCGTTCAATCCTGTTGTCGAATAACCACTTCGCCCGGCGAAAGAAAATATCTTTGAGCGCGTCACGTTCGGCCTTCTGGCGAGTAACGTGGGCTCCAACGAGTAGAATAGTTTGAAGAAGAAGAATTGGAGGGGCATCAGCCGGGTCTCGATTGCGGTACTGCGACATAAACAAATCCTCTTCAACGATCGGATAGCCTGAATTGACTTGAGCAAAATATGCGTGCACGAGCTCATCGGCAAGAGCGGGTTCGGGTAGTGTAAGAGCATCCATGAGAAGCTGATCATGGCCTGTTCGTAGCTGTCGCCGAGGGATCTCATTTCCTGCAAAGTGATATACATCATCCCCCGTGTCCCGTTGCTGGCGGATCAAAAATGACATGTTTGAAAGCTCGTGCCCAACGTATATTGCTCGCACTCCTCTTTGAATCGCCCGACTATCCGAAGCTTCCTCATCAATCAGATGCACCAACCGTTTTTCAATATCCGCACGCGACTCTCCCTCGGGCGGATCTGAGGCCGCGGGGCGGTTATATGGCGGGGAATTCGCATTCGGCAGAACGTTTTGATATTGAATATCGCCCGGCGTATGATCGTTGGTAGTCTTGGATTCGTATGCGGGTTGAGAGCTTTGAGAATCCTGAACATGGCTTGCATTTCCAGATCGTGTTGCGATATCCGGCTGGACAGCACGGAGTGCGGTCGTGAAGGCATTCGGAGGCTCTATTCGCGGAGAAGCACGAGATATCAATTTTTTATCTTGACCAGCATAAAGAGGCCGACAACGGATCGGAACCGGGTCGAGTATCGAGCGCACCGCCAGCTTCTTCTTTTTCTCATGGATCTGACAGTCGGTCTTCCCGGCGGAGCGACAATTGGTGCATGGTAGCCCTACAAGGCGAGCGTCGCATCGTACTTTACGGCGATGGCAGTGGATACAGGCAGCCGAGCCTAAGAAGCGCGAACATTTAGCATCATATAAAGAGGGCAGATTTGAAGACGTTAGTACCTGGCTTGCGCTTATTCACACCATTACCTGAGGGCGCAACGTTGCCGGGCTGCTCTGTGGAGGACATAGCATAAGCATTGACAAGGCGATTAGGACCCGCAGACCCGCGGCTTCATTCTCCGTCAGCACCTAGATTAGTCCGAGAGTCAATAAGGCTAGCGAGGTTCATGACATGATCTGGAATGATTCATCCTTTGAAATTGGAGAAAGCAGACGATAAGGATAGCGGGGAACCCGTCCGTCACGTGCAATGCGGAGAGGCCTTTACTCGAAGTCTCTGTATGAACTGATTCAACTGAATGATTTGAATATATTGCTTTCTTGTATAACCATATATCAATCAATGGCTTCAGCTCGCCTGTTTCATGATCCTTTGGGTGAGCCTACTCAAGGCTAATATATCGCTGAACGGACATGTTTATTTTACATAGTGACAAGATCGTAGTCTAGCTTTATCTTCGTCTCACAAGGGTGCTCAGATAAGGGCTAGAGGCGGCCTTGGAAAGCTAGCCTGAAACGGTCAAGGTACGACAGTATAGTGTTGTCCAGTCCCCTCTTCCTTATCCAGACGGACATCGCGCCGACGAAGACAGCAACTACCACGGAGCCTATGGTTCGCCTGTGGCTCCACAGAAACCCGACAAACTGCTCCCTTCTCTCCTCATTGCGAAGTTGATTGGTTTGTTTCTGGAACAGTTCAACCGCTCGGCTTGTAGACTGCGTTCTCAACTCATCTCGTGTGGTCTTGAGGACACTGCAGCTAGATATCTTTCTCCAGGCTCCAAATGGCAACATCTCTGGCGGGTGATCACTGTAGAGCTGCACCGCGCGAGAAATTAAACCTTCCAGGTCAAGAGGTTGAGGCAGTTTCGAAAGAGTGAAGTGCAGCATTTCTGGTTCGTCCTCCGGTATCTCGAGTAGCTCTTTCCGGCGCGAGAGAACAATGGCTACAAAGAGATATATTGAGACAACGGGCTCCCAAGCCAGCAGGAAGTCGAAGAGTCGTGCTATATCACTATATTCCTGGATATCATGGGCGTATAACGTGAGTGTCGCTGAGAGGGCAAAAAAGGGTCGGATTCCTGAAAGCCGCTGGTACAGAGCCTTGTCAGCGGTTTGGATAATTGCTGGGATAAGCTGTAGGTGCTTCACTGCCGGTGAAAGTGAAGGTAACATGTAGTCCCTGATTCGGAGCAGAGAGAGGCGGGCGACTGCTGGAGCAGACTGTTCCTCGCCCAGAACTAATAGCAGGACTTGAACAATATCATGGTAGCCTTGAAAATAGCACAGCAAAGGATAATTTCGCAGAACTTGTTTGATCACCCTTGACAGCTGATTCTTTTTGGTTGATAATTCATCATCAGGGCCTGATGGCTACATATCAGTACCGGGACTGGGAAGGTATGTTGAGGGGTGCTCACATTCAGGATAGTACACAAATGAACGGTTCACGTCCAGCTGGACCTGTTCTTCATCGCGGTGGGGTGGTAGGTCACTTTCTGGCGAGAGCGGCTTTTGTATATTCTTATCATACTGAAGCAGTATGGGCCCTGAATACCGAGTTATTTCTGACAACTAATAAGTCTGGGGCAACATACAGGCTAGTCTTCTGAGCCCATCTTGAAGGAAGCCACCTTCCGATGTGGCGTGCGACACTAAAGCATCTATGTCGCGAAGATCGCATGCCGTTCGAATTGCCTCAGCCTTTTCAGTCATACGAGCCAGATCGTCATTAGAGCTGTGTACAGACCCATCGATCACGGCGTTGGGGGGTTTCTCAGAGGTTACGTCGTTTTCTGAAGAGGCGCTCTCTGACCATTGACGCCCCGACGCGTGGGACATGTTCAGAACTCAGAAGAGAGGTATTTTGGGTCTGTAGTCTCCACTTCAAGGCGAGAGGCATATAGAACTCTGCTGGAGGCTAAAGAAGATTACTCCTGTGTGCGGAGTGAGGCGGATACTGTTCTGTCTGTCATAGGAGGCTATCCTCGTATCCTAGTTACTCGGATGGGGCTTTCATCTGGAAGCCCGCTCACGGTTTGATGATGAGTTGCATAAGAGCGATAAGGTATTTAACATGTCAAATACACGATCTTCGAGTCTGTTCGTCGACGATTGGAAGAGAAACAAGGAAAGATTTGATGGACGTCGCGATATGATGCCTGAGGCCTCTATGACCCTGCGTCGCTAGTCTATTTTTCCGGCTAAGGCTGACTAAGCCATCTACCGTACGACGGGACAGGCATCAATGAGCTTCATGCATTTCCACAGCCCAACTGCCCCTCCGAAACATCCCGGCCTATTTATGAATCGGCCTGTCACTCCGAGCACTAATACTCCGAGCACTAATAAACCATATTCCTGTGTACAGCTGCTATCTAAATCGTCCTCAAAAGTGTCAGAGTGCTGTGTCTTTCCAGCCGGGATGAAATCATATTAACTCGTTAGCAACACCTCCCTCTCTCTGCTGGCAGTCATGCTTAGCTGGTATTTCCAACGGTTTGATCTAGCTTTACGCTTCTTATCTGGCCTGGGATCTTAGAACTGGAGAGTGTTTAACTGTCCTTTTGTAAGGCATCGCCGTACGTCTTCACAGGGTGTTCCTGCTCCTTCCTATCTGCCGTAAGTATGCCTTCTGTACTCATAACACTAGTGCAATGTTCTGACGTCTTCCAGCCATATCCCTGTGTGAGGTCTCTGCCTATAGTGACGGGAACTATACGGCATAACGGTCTGCATTGCAATATCGACCAATTTTGTTTATAACCTCAAAACCCAGCGAGAATGATAATTGCACGTCTATCGAACCAAGCATGACGTGAAGAAATCAGCGAAACGTCCGACTTCTCACAGCTCATCCTCATGATAGACGCTTCTTCTGCCTCTTCTTGCTGGGCTATTTCTCCACTGTATTCGTACTTGTGATTGAACCAACATACAAGGTTGACATAGGAAATGAAGGGAGCGAAGCTCACTGCTCCAAAGACCTATTGACCTGACTCTCACAAATCAGTTTACGACAGACCTTTTTCCAGCGGGAGTGACGACTCTCAATTGGAGGAATACCTTGCCCGGTGCTGTCAGCCTCGTCAAGGATCTCTTTGAGTACATTCGCACTTAGACAAAACTCCCTCCTACAAGAATGCCTTCTGACATTGAAATGGATATTGACTCGGGTCTTGGAGCTAGCAAAGCAAAGCTCGGCCTTTTAAGCCATACATTTGTATCGAGTCCGATAATTCAGTGGATCTTGCCTGCCCGTCTCAGGAGCAGGTATCACAATGATGTTGTCTTCGTTGGCGAGCGAGGCCTTCAGATCAAGGAAGCAATCTCGGGGACGCACCTAGAGGAGGTAACTGCAAAATCGGACTTCGATGCATATATCATGGCGGCCAAGGTTGTCAACGTCAGTACCGAGTTGCCCTGGGAAGTTCAGATGAAGGCCGGGTCTAGCGGTGCAGATGCCAGCACGGATCTGCACAACGATCTACCTCCGCAGATATTGGTACTCAGCCTCTCTTCGAAAGAGCTAGTGTTTCTTTACCACTCACGCACCGCCCCTCAATTTATTCATTATCATCGCCCATTGCCGAGCGATGTCAGCACTTTTGCGCGATTTGGTCGTAATATTGCTATCGAACCAAGGTAAGTCCTAATGCCGAATCTTTTTTTTTTTTGGAGGACATTGCCTAAACCCCTTATAGGTCTCGAGCGGTTGCTGTCAGCGCTTCTAGTGACTACTTCGGCGTGTTCGTGCTGAAGGCCCCTTCCACCGTGCAGGCCCAAATGTCAGAAGAGCGGTTGGATCCTGTGGCAGAGGTGCGAATAAACATCGTTGCTTGATTTTTAAAGCACTTGCTAACATCAACCATGGAATCTAGGAGCGATTTTTCCGCCTCGATGGCGATATCATCTTTATGGACTTCCTCTACCCGAAGCCCGAAGATGGCGACAAAATCATCCTGCTTCTCCTGGTTGCTCACGAGCAGACAACACATGTTGTATGCTACGAGTGGGACGCGCATCAAGCTCTACGACAAGCTCATCCCCGTGTAACGAAAAAGCAGTTGCCTTCCGAAGACAGAATGCCTACTATGCTGATCCCATTGACCAAGGCCTCATCTTTTATGCTAGTCAACACGACTACAATGACTGTCTACCGAAATAAGCTGGATCTCCCAGGACCACCTATCAAATATCCACTCCCTATCCCCGATCATGAGCAGCAACGGTCGCCTCTCTGGACCCGTTGGGCACGCCCTCTGCGCACTGCGGTGTATAATCAGATGCATGATGACATCTACCTCTGCCGCGAGGATGGGAGGATAGATTATCTGGGTGTTGGGAGCGATGGCGAAGTTGAGAATCAAATTCAACTAGGACACCTATTTTGTGATGTCGACGCTGCTTTTGATATCTTAGACATTGGCTACGAGGGCGGCGATCTTCTCCTAGCTGCCGGTAATACTGGGGATGGCGGACTTTTTGTCCAAAGAGCCCGAGACCAACCCCGCTGCGTTCAAAGGTTTATGAACTGGTCCCCGGTTACTGACTCCGTGCTTGTAAAGCCGCCTTCAGGCCCGAGTACCTCAACAGATAATGTTGTCGGTGATCGGTTGTTCATGTGTTCCGCGTCGTCTTACGGTCGAGGAGCCGTTGTCGAGTTGCGACATGGAGTTGAAGCGCAGATTGGACTATTGATATCTTTGGAAGAACTATCAGGCGCCAGGGACATATGGATTTTGCCGGACACCGTCAATGGTGGCGTCATCATGTTGACATCCGATCCTATGTCTTCAACTTTTCTGTATCTACCGGCTGATTTCAGCGAAGAGATATCCGCTATTGACGAAGCAGAATGTGGATTGGACCCGAACTCATCAACACTGGCGGCGGGATACATCGAGTCCGGCACTCTGGTGCAGATAACCGACAGAGCTATACTCCTGGGTGCTACGACTGATTCGCAGCTCCGTTCTCGAACTGACTTGGGTGTCGGTCAAAGTATCGCGGCAGCTGCTGTGCATGGCCCTACCTCACTTGTTGTTACGGCCATTCGAACCCCTCAGGAACTGCGATTACATTCAAAAAATATTTCTCGGTTGGACAGCGCCCTTCAGATAACCGATTCTATTCCGCCATTAAACATCGATTATGAGCCTGTTTGCATGAGTATCCAACAGCTCGACGTCGGCACCATTGTCTTCATAGGCAGCGGTGATGGTAGGGTTCGGGTCTATCGCCTTGATGAGAATTTCATGCTTCTCCTTGACGTTCCTGTGACTGTTGAAACTGATGATGATATCTCAAAAGCGATTGACAGCCTTGCAATTGTTGCGCACACAAAAACTCCGCTCAAAAAAGCTATCCTGATTTGTGGCTTGCGGAGTGGCTTTTTAATCATGTTTGATATCTCGATAGATGCCAACAAGGTCGACTCGCCCCTAGGTATGCTGTCATGTTATACTGCCTTGATCAGACAAATCCCGGCTAATGCATTATTTAGACATGCGGCAAGCCGCACTCAGGCACTTGGGTTACACGTCTGTCAATGTGCAGGGCGGAGGTAGCATCGGGCTATTGACATGCGGTAATAGCTTCTGGCAGATAACATGCGCTCAAGGAGATGAGGCGTGTGACTGTATTATTCAGAGGGTATGGATAACAGACCAGAATAATGTAAGTCTCGACGCATATCGCACCTGCTGAGCAGAATCTCACGTTCCCAGCCCGCCTACTATCCCAGGGTCATTCACAGTTTCACTATGACGGGCTTCGACAACACGGACGCCAATGAGCTTTCCGGAAGCCTTTTTGCTGTTGCAGATGGGCAGTTAATGGTATGCACATTAGACCATACTGTCAAGACTATCCCTCGGAGCATCAGCCTACCTGGCAGTGCACACAAGCTGGCGTATTCGCAATACCTAAAAAGCCTGGTGGTAGCATACAGCCAAACCGCGTACGATACTGATTCGGATCCGGTCAAGCGTTATACTAGACCATTTATCGAGTTCCTTGACCCGGATGCCCAGTTTCCCCTGGATGGCTCTGTCGAGGATTTGGATCATCAACGAAGCAAGCCATGGCGACCTCAAGGTGCAGCCGGCGAGAAAATCAGCTGCATCCTGGAATGGACTCCGCGAAAGGGCGACGAAGAATATCATTTTATCGTCATTGGAACTGCACGCCGGAACCAACAAGACCGCGGTCGGGTCATCTTCCTCCAAGCTTCCCGGGGCTCATCTCCAGACTCGGAAGTCGAGTGTTCTGTCAAGTATATTCACAAATTCGAGGATCCAGTATATACCATTGTCCCCTACGGCGATTTCACCTTGATGGTATCGACAGGTCATGAAATCGTCGCACTGGAACCGAAATTTGCACAATCACGACGTGTTCGCTCCGCACGATTCTCGGTCTTCTCCCCGGCTGTCTCGATATCCTGTCACGAACCTTACATCCACCTTTCCATCGCAAGGGAATCCCTTATGGTCCTAAAAGCCACAGAGGATAACCTGGCGCTTCACGCATACGACCGCCAGAAGCTTGACGGCCTTTCCCATATCCACATTGGTGGCGACAGAAAGCTCACTTTAGCCTCGAGCAGAGGTGGACGAGTCAGCCTATTTACCGAAAACGGTGTGTCAGAAACCGACAAAATGCTACCTACTGCCTTATGCGAGGCGCATCTCCCTTCATCGATCACGAAACTCTTTTCCAGCTCAGAGCCGTCTTCGCTTTCGACTCGCTCCACTACCTTCTATGGTACCGCTATGAATGGCACTGTCTACCGTCTTTTGACCCTGGAGGAGAAGGAATGGCGCCTTCTGCGCCTATTACAAGACCTCTGTATCCGGGACACTGGCATCTGTCCATTCACGCCGAAGAGGAAGAGGCAGCGCAATCCAGTCGGCCATGATCCCCTCGAGTTCAAGCCTTCCCATATGCATATCGATGGTGATATCTTGCGTCGGCTTGTCACGCGCGATGCCGATTATCTGCTGCGGATGCTGGCTGATGGGGAAGAACAGTCAGCAAAGGACGCTACTCGGCTATTCAAGGAATTGGCGGAAGATGTTCTCGGAGAAGTCTCAAGCCCTGCTGAGGCTGTTATGAGGTGGTTGAAGAGAGTGTTCTATGTGGAATTCTAGATAGTTCGACTTGCTATATATATGTTCGGTTCTATTCGCTGTCATTATATTGTTCAAAGATATCTAAAATGAACCAATATACTCTTCAACAAATTAGCATTATATTAATATGGAAACCCAATTAAATGCGTGGATAGTGGCAAGCAGCCTGTCATACCTTGGAGCCCTGGAGCACTTGTGCGGCTTAACAAATCGGGATGTCGAAACTCCCCACCGAGTCCAAAGCACCAAAATTCTTACGGAGCACTCTATCCCTCCACCCTCCCGCTCTCCATTCTTATCAAATACCACTCATCCAAGGGGAAGATAAAAAGGGAATTTTATTTATCCCTCTTCTACCTGTGTGATCACCCTTGTAGTCGAGGCTACTGGCTTTTTCCCCGGCCATTTTTTGCCACGACTCCGCCCGACCGCCGCAAGTCGCTGGCCGAAGAACTTGATATTGTTGGTGCCCGCACAAAGACGCCACCAAAATTTTTACAGAGCGCAGGAACTCTTGCTAATAATTCTTCTTCATTTCCAGACTCAGTTCTTCTAAACCACACGAAGATAGCCCTACTAAACGAAGAGTCGCTCGTACAATATGGCGCCGAAGAAGAAGGGAAACAGGAAGCAGGAGGAGGACTGGGAGGCAGAGCTCGGAGAGAGCATTCCTGCTGCGGGTGGTGATAGCCCAGCTCAGGAGGAGGCTCCCGAAACTGCTGATGATGGACAGGGCGCCCCCGCTGGTGGCCTGCTCGCCGCTCTGAGGAAGAACAAGAACAAGAAGGCCAAGAAAGGCAAGCAGACAAACGACTTCGTCGAGGGCGAGGACCCTACGCAAGAGGCCGACGGCGATGCGGACCTTGCCAGCAAGCAGCCTGAGGAGGGCACGTTCGACGAGGATGATGTTTTCGCTGGAAAGAAAAGCAAGCCTATCAAGGCCGCACCTTCGCCGCCTGAGCCCGCAGACGAGGATACCGGCCCTCGCGTAAAGACAAAGAAGGAGAAGGAAAGGGAAAAGAAGGAGAGGGAGAAGCAGCGAAAGAAGGAACAGGTATGTTTTTATCCACTTTGTTAGCTCGGAGCCGTTGCTGACTGACATTCATTATCTAGGCCGCGAAAAAGAAGACCACCGAACCTAAACAGCCCGAGCAAAAGAAGCCTGAAGCGAAGAAGGAGGAGCCTGTTGCTGCTGCCGCCGAGGCTGCGCCCGAGCCTGCCACTGGTGGCAAGAAGAAGAAGGTCCCCGCTCACTTGGCTGCGATCCAGAAGCAGCAGGAAGCTCTCAGGAAGCAGCGCGAGGAGGAAGAACGCGTTCTAGCAGAAGCGCAGGCTGCTGAGGAGGCGCGACGACTCCAGGATGAAGAAGAGGCCAGGAAGAAGGAGGAGGCTCGCCAAAAGAAGAAGGAGAAGGAGAAGGAGAAGAAGGAACAACTGAGAAGGGAAGGAAAGCTGCTTACCAAGGCTCAGAAGGAAGCTAAGGAACGCAATGAGCTCCGTATGAAGCAAATGCTCGCTGCGGGTGTTGGTACAGTTGCTGGGTTGCAGAAAGACCAGGAAGAGAAGAAGCGACCTGTCTACGAGAACAGGAAAAAGAAGGGCCCGAAGAAGCACGAGGAGGACCTCGAGGCTGCTGCTGCTCGGGCTAAGGCTCAACGTGAGGCCGAAGATGAGCGACGACGAAAGGAGGAGGAGGAGCGGAAAGCCAAGGCCGAAGCTGAAGCTGCCGCTGCCGCCACGGCTGCTGGCGAGGAGAGTGAGATTGAAGACTGGGAGAAGGCCGCCGATGCCGAGGATGTGAAAGACAGCTGGGACGCGCCTAGTGATGAAGAGGAGGAGAAGCCCGGCGCTACCAACGGTGAAGAGAAGACGCTACCAGAACGGCCTGCAGCCAAGTCCGCCTCACAGGAGGAATCAGAGGAGGACTCCTCAGAAGAAGACTCTGATGAATCCGACTCTGAAGATGAAGAACAGTCCGCGGCTCAAAAGGCAATTGCCCAGAGGAAGGCGGAAGCTGCTGAGCGGAGAAAGAAGCAGCACGAGGAGGCTTTGGCTGCCCGGTCAAAGGACAACCTGCGTTCCCCCATTTGCTGCATTCTTGGTCACGTCGATACTGGTAAGACCAAGCTGCTGGATAAGATTCGACAGACAAACGTCCAAGAAGGTGAAGCTGGTGGTATCACGCAACAGATTGGTGCCACTTACTTCCCTGTCGATGCTCTGCGTCAAAAGACTGCTGTCGTCAACAAGGATGGCTCGTTCGAGTTCAAGATCCCCGGTCTGCTCGTTATCGATACCCCTGGTCACGAGTCCTTCTCCAACCTGCGATCAAGAGGTTCGTCTCTTTGCAACATTGCCATTCTTGTTGTCGATATCATGCACGGTCTTGAGCCCCAGACTCTTGAGTCCATGAGGCTGCTCCGTGACCGCCGCACTCCCTTCATTGTCGCTCTAAACAAGATTGACCGTCTGTATGGCTGGAAGAAGATCGACAACAACGGTTTCCAGGAGAGTTTGGCTATGCAGAGCAAGGGCGTCCAGAACGAGTTCCGCACTCGTCTCGAGCGCACCAAGGTTCTCTTCGCCGAACAGGGTTTCAACTCTGAGCTCTTCTACGAGAACAAGTCCATGGCCCGTAATGTCTCTCTCGTACCCACCTCCGCCCACACCGGTGAGGGTGTTCCCGACATGTTGAAGCTGTTGACTACCCTGACCCAGGAGCGTATGACCAACTCTCTCATGTACTTGTCCGAGGTTGAGTGTACTGTCCTCGAAGTCAAGGTCATTGAGGGTCTTGGTACCACCATCGATGTCGTTCTCTCCAACGGTATTCTCCGAGAGGGTGATCGAGTCGTGCTGTGCGGTCTCAACGGACCTATAGCAACTAATATTCGAGCGCTGCTTACACCCGCTCCTCTCAAGGAGCTCCGGTTAAAGTCACAATACGTCCACAACAAGGAGGTAAAAGCCGCTCTTGGTGTTAAGATTGCTGCCAACGACCTTGAACATGCCATCGCTGGTTCGCGTCTCATGGTCGTCGGACCTGATGACGACGAGGAGGACATTGAGGAAGAAGTTATGTCCGATCTCGAGAACCTCCTCAGCAAGGTTTCCAAGGATCAGCGCGGTGTCAGTGTCCAGGCCTCTACCCTTGGTTCCCTAGAAGCCCTGCTCGAGTTTCTGCGTGTCTCCAAGATTCCCGTTGCCAACATTTCCATCGGTCCCGTCTACAAGCGCGATGTCATGATGTGTGGTACCATGTTGGAGAAGGCCAAGGAGTACGCGGTCATGCTTTGCTTCGATGTCAAGGTTGACAAGGAAGCTCAAGCTTACGCTGACGACGTCGGTGTCAAGATCTTCACCGCAGACATCATCTACCACCTGTTCGATGACTTCACCAAGCACATGGCTGAGCTCACAGAGCGCAAGAAGGAGGAGGCCAAGCTCCTTGCCGTCTTCCCCTGCGTTCTCAAGACCGTCGCCGTCTTCAACAAGAAGGACCCCATCGTCATCGGTGTCGATGTCGCTGAGGGTAGTCTCCGCCTGCACACCCCTATCTCTGCCATCAAGACCAACCCTACCACCGGCGCCAAGGAATTCGTCGAACTCGGAAGAGTGTAAGTGTCTCCATCTTCTTTCAACAATTCAAGGCTAACCCCAGCTAGTGCCGGTATCGAACGTGACCACAAGCCCGTCAACGTCGTCAAGCGAGGCCAGCCCTCCGTCGCCGTCAAGATCGAGGGCGCCAACCAGCCCATGTACGGCCGTCAACTCGAAGAGTCCGACACGCTGTACTCCCAGATCTCCCGCAAGAGCATCGACACCCTCAAGGAGTTCTACCGCTCCGATGTCTCCATGGAGGAGTGGGCTCTTATCAAGAAGCTCAAGCCTGTCTTCGACATTCCTTGATTGGCTTGCCCAGCCTAGGCTCATAAAAGGAGCAGTGCCGAGCGCTCGGCTTAGATGCTCCGGGGTGGAGTCCGTTTTTGCTGCTCTGCCCTGACTGATTCAACCGGGTGTCATGCAGACGACGTTCAATGACTTGTGATGCTCGATATTCTATGATAAGATATGTCGTGAACGTCTGACGGATTTAGATCGATGGAGGACTAAAGACATGAAAGAGGTTATGACTCGATTTATCGAGATGTACATGACTTAGGACTATAAAATCGGCTGTAGTTGATACCTAGCTAACTTTACGACTGAATCTCACAAAAATAGTTTGGATGTTCTTCAGTGTCACTGTCCCTGATATTCTGTACTTATATATACCCCTTTTCGATCTAACAATTCAGTTTACTCCTCATCCCCCTCCCACCTCTCAACCTTCCCACCCCTAGCCGCCCAATCTCTCCAACTCCCCTCATAAACCCCAATCCGCTCCGCATCATACCCAGCCTGCACAGCCAACTGCGCCGCCGCGCGCGCCCTCACACCAGCAAGACAGTAGAAGACGATATCACCCTTCCCCTCATCCGCGCCAGGCTTCGGGTACCCGAACCGTGTCTCGAACTCGTCGGGGGTTAGGAAGAGCGCGTCGGGCTGGGAGGCTAGCGGCACGGCCACGGCGGAGGGGATTATGCCGGTGCGCGTGAGTTCGGCGGGTTCGCGGACGTCGACGAGGATGAGGCTCTTTTGCGGGGTTGAGGGGGGTGTATTGGGTGTTGAGGAGGGGAGGTGGGCATTTATCTGCGTGGCGTATTGTTAGTTGTGGTTCATTCAAGTTATATAGCTTTCTGTGTAGTGACCGGGGCATAGAGTACGTACATCCTCAAATCCCCACTGTCGGAATGAAGGCGGTGCGCTGTCATCGGTATTGCTTTGCGCGCTGTTCCAGCGGATAGAGCGCTGGATACATTGAGCTTGGAGGCGCTTAGAGCTTGACTGCAGTCCTGAAGGTCTGGCGTATCCGCCGGCTTGCCGTGCGAGACATGTTGAGAGGTGCCGGGCGGAGGGGATAGTTCGGGCTGCTGTGCGTTCGCCGGTGAGGGCGTACTTTGTGGCGCGAGATGCGAGAGATGCAAGACCGCTTTGCGGCTTAATGGGAACCAAAGAGGCCATTTGGCTTTGTGGCTGTAGATTAGAAGCACCGGTAGTTGTCGGAGCTGGTGTTGAGCTTCCGCAGTTTCTCCCGAGGTCGGCTTAAGGTTTTGTGATGTCACTAGCGGGAACTTTTTGGGATTACAAGACCGAGCGCTATACGGTATACCTAGGTACACTGAAGACAAATTCATTCTTTGGCATCTAGAGGTATCATCCCAGCATTGTTTTTACTTCTTCTCACTCACCTTCAAAAGCCAGTGTTTGACTTGATGCTCTGTCTTTCCGAGCACGTCCCTTTCCTATTTTGACTACCATAAAACAATCACACTGCAAATATCTTGTGCGACACTTGCATCCTAAAGGTCCGGTCTCTGTTGAAGCACAAGTCTGTCCAGCGAGCAGGGGAACCCGTGCCCATTATATATTGCCCTCTCTGGGTAAGGGCAAATCACCCTATCGTGTTTGACACCAGTCGCATCAGTAAATGAGGCTAGTAAGGAGGGAGGAGCTTGCCCCTTCTCAACCCAGGCTACCAGGTCATCAAATATCGTCGAAGGATATAGCCCTGACTGGCTCCAGCAGTGGCCGAGGCCGGGGGCCTCGAAGACTCGATAATAGCTTTGAACGGTCGGGTCCATCTCTGTCACGGCCTCATAGTAGCGTCTCGTGTTTGTTGAAGGGATCATCGGATCGACCTATTGACAACCCTATCAGCACAAGCAGATAGGGCAAAGACAGTAATAGATACCAGGCCATGGAAGCTGAGAATCTTTCCACCGCGTTGACTGAACTTCGACAGATCAGGATTGTCTGTGCCAATGATCGACTTGTATTCTTCCACTGACTCATTGAAGATCTTCACGTACATGTCGAGTGTCATCGTTTTCAGATCAAACCTGGCGTCTTTCTCGATAGCCAACCGAATCCAATCAGACGAATAAATCACCGGCAGTCCGCTGCATATACCATTAGGAGAGCACTGAGAGGAGAAGTCGTTGGTCAGGTTGCTGACAACAGAAACTCCCGCCGAGAGGTTCACGCCATCTTTGGTAGTCGGGCCTCGCCATGCTGCATTTGCTACAATCGCAGCTGAAGTAGAAAGCGGCACCGTTTCCTCACCGCAGGGAACGTCCGCCCCAACCATGGCCAAGGCGTCAATGTCACAAGCGTCGACGTCAGAAACTATACCATCGTGGACCCCATCCAAGTCATCGCAACTCTCAATGGCCATATTGGTGATGTAGTCCAGCTCACAATATCGTGGATACGAGTCGAGTTGATTCATGGTGAACTGTGTCCAATAACCAGCAACAAGGATCTCTGCCCAGTTGATAGCAGGCGCGGAAGCAACGATCCCATCATACGCATCGGGATATCTCTGCGCAAGCATCATGCCTTGACGCCCACCCTGGGAGCAGCCGCTGAAATACGAGTGATCAGGCTTCCTCCCATAGAAGCTCTCAACAACGCTCTTGCGAATGACTGCTGCATCATTCAATGTGACGGACGCAAAATCCTCAAGCCGATGGAGGTTGACCTTGCCTGGACGATCCAGCAGCCAGTCAGCATTATCTTCTCGCAAGCGGCGGCCACAATCAGTAGACACGGCCGCATAGCCCTCTCCCACCGCACCCAGCATGGCCCTCTTGTTTTCAAAGAACAGCCCACAATAAAAGCCCCCACCACCCAAGCCCATCATCCGTCCGTTCCACATGTCATCAGTCGGAAGCCATACTTCTGTATTCACGACCTCTATCCGGTGGGTGTGGGTGTAGGAGATAGAAACGACGCAGTATGAAACATCCGTAACATTCACCGGACCGTGGTTTACGTATATGCTTTCCGGGATATATGCGGATACGCCGGTGTGCAGATGCACTCTCTGGAGCTCGACCGTTGCGTTGGGTATGCTTGGACGTGGGATGCGTAGGCCCGAACATCTGGTTGTGAATGCGTCCATTTGACTGGTCTGAGAGAAGAGAGCTGCAAGAACCAGCCAGCGAGAAGCTGTATCTCGGATCGAAGTTGTATCTTGCGTCAGTTCCGGACGAAAATGGAGTAAGCAGGAAGGAACGATGGGCCTTCGCTTGCATCATCAGCATCGCTTCCCGAGCCTCCTACAGTGCAGGTGGGTGCAGATATATTGCCCGTGTTTATAGACTAGCGGCCATATTCAGTGGGTATTTGTCAGTTATTTTGTGTGCTATGGACATGTTCTACCCTATGGCTACCTGGAGATGTAAACTTGATGAAATGCAGGCCAGAAAGCGTAGCTTCTATGGCATAAGTTGTTGATGTGGTCAAAGCGTGGTCAGTTTGTATACTTGCAACCTACAATACTGTGCTTACCTTGTTGGAACTTGGCATGCCATTCAAAGAGCAGAATCGGCGAGTTACATTATTTTGTTAGCGCGTAAGTATACAATCATTCGTCATCGACATCGTCCAATAAAGCCAGCCAGCCTGGTATACGGCGGCTGCAAACAGTAGCAGACAGCCCTAATCATCATAATAAATATGCAGAACAGCCGGGTTCCCCGAGTCCTTTGACCAAATCTCGTACGAACCAAACTCAGCCCCTAGGTAAATCGAAAACTGTCCGTCGTCGCCAGCCAGCCAACAAGCGTTGGTGACATCAAGTAGAGGTGGGTTCGTCAGCGCCGGCACAGGGTATACAGTGAGGTCATCCGTCGAGGCAGGAGCATTGTCACCGTTCACGGTGACCTCGTCCCAGTCGGATGAGACAGCGGGACTGACGGTCAGGTTGAATGCGGATTCCGGTAGCTTTGTGAATGCTGGAAACTGAACAGTGCATTTAGTGATGTCGTCGGGGTATATGTCCTCGGGAAGGTCGAGCCGGAACCCGACGAGGCTGCGAATCCAGGCTAGGCCGCCGGTGTTTGCGCGAAGGTTCCTTTCCGAGCCCAGCCGGCACTGGTAGCAGCTCCTTTCAGGACATTCCGCACAGCTAACCATGGATCGAAGGATGGTGGAGTCTTTGACGGACGGTCTGTTGATCTGGGCTGCTTGGGAGGTGGATGCGAGGAACGCAAGAATAAGGAGCTTGGGGGCGTGCATCTTGAGGCTTGAGTCTTGTAATAGCATAGAGTGTTCCCCGCCGGTACAGAATGAGGTAGTAATGGATATTCAAGCCGGTTGATGATCTCCAACAAGCCGGCGCCGACGAAGTATTTATATCCCTCTGGTAGTTGTGGAACCTGGTCGATTGCTAATTTCCATATCCCTGCGGATTCTGATGCCCGTAACGGTCATAAAGTCCAATGCCACGGGGAGCCGAAGACATGCGCCGGGGAGAATGTGGTTGGCCGGCGCGATCCCGACGCATGTCTTACCCCGATACGAATCGGAACTCAATCGAGGAGCCGCGGCGAACACGATGGACAGTAGGTAAGTTCCACAGCAGAGTATGATTGGGGATGTTTCTGAAGCTGACATCAAGGTGGCGTTGGTCGATGCTCTGTGGGATGTGAGTTGCAGGCTTGCAGCGGTGCTTTGCTGGTCCAGTCATCTGTCTGGATCTCACACATGCAGATGGCAATCGCCTGGGGGCATATGCTGTGTAATGCTGCCAAGGCGTGCTATTTAGGGCGAGACACTGTAAGTGTAGTCTGTGGCGATTGATATTTGTAGGGCTGAACACGGCCACGATTGGCTGTTATATCAACGAAGGCGTCCTATCTGGCTGCTATTTCCATATTTGCAAAAACGGCAATCCAATCAGTCTGCCACGGAGGGGCATAGGCCAGGAAATATTGGGTCCAGGATCACTATAGAGGATAGATTGACTTTGAATTCTCTTGATTGGATTGCGTGGTTTCGTGGCTTCAACATTGTTTAGACACATCGCATCGCGCGAGGTCAAGCCTCAAGGGGACATTACATGTGCTTAGCAGTATCAAGCTTCTTTCTGTGAAAGCATCTGGCTTAATGTGATGTTACCTGCTGTAAATGAAGCTTGCAGATGAGCTTTCGAGAGCCCGGAGCAAGGCGTCCAGGATGGCAGCACAGGCTCTGAATCCCGAGACCAGCGTCACACAGTGACAACAGCAAATGATGAGAGGGTAGGACCATTGGAAGATGTGCACTGATAAGATCATGGATGAGCCATTAATGCAGGTCTCTCGGTGATGCCAGGAGCTGTCTAAGCATGTCGGTAGAAGTGCTTGATGTATTCCTCGAGCAGACGAGCATACTGGCCTGCCAACACACTGGACACCATTTCCCTATGTCAGGTCTCATCTCATTAGTGAATGAAACAAGTCCTGATTCAGGCAGACCGCAATCTTACCCCGGCAATTGGGAAATAGGTTCGACGCGGGGACACGGGGAAGCGAGGGAGCGGCAGCTCTGTACTTCAGCGCCCCTCCATCTTCTCTTCTTTTCTTTACCCGCCTTGCGTCTCTTCTTCCTGACGTCTACATGCACGTCACAATAGCATCAATGTTTACCATTAGTACCAGCTGCGTACAAGGTGTTTGACCGCCTGTGTGACCGGTGACCTCACCGAGGCTGTAAATGGACAAGGTTGCTAGATATATCGCTGGCTATCGTTGATCATACAAGTGTAGACTATGCCCATACAGAGGGATAGTGACTGATGACATATTGATATGGCTCTCACATACAAGCAAAATCAGTACATACAGTCGCATTTGAGCAGGAGCATGGTCTAGTATTTCTTTTGTCAAGATACCTGCGAGATACCTGCTGTGGACCGTCCACTGACAGTTACCCCTGGATGCCTGAGATTTGAGGCTGCAATCGGCCCATCCGGCTATTTAGGTCCCGTCTTTGGCACTTGACCATACGTGACCATACCTTGGCAGGCAGCTCTCCGCATTGCATATAGCCCCGCCAGTTCTATTGGTGCATTGTCCTTGCCAAAGACTTATAGTGTATCTTTCTGTCAAGAGTCAATACACATAAATACAGACCATCCGAATCCTCTATCAAGGGGAATCCAGGCACCAGGCCACGGAGGATCATTGATCCTATCCAGTATCAACCCATTCCCCCTGCTTGAATAAATAATTCGGCTGTTCTTACAGGAGGTTGTGCCTTGTTGTGCCTGTTGTGCCTGTTGCGCGCGTGGTCCCACCGGCAACCGTAGTGGAGCAGGGCTCTTGTATCCGATTGCGACTCTAGAATTAATTTCGCTCCCATCCGCCGTCTCGCCCCTTTCCGGATCGTGTCTTCGAGTCTTTCTCGCCCATCGACCTCTCTCCCTCGCTCGCTTTCGGGGACCGTTCAATCGCTCAAGATGGCTGAGATCAATGGGAGCTTCGTCTCCCCCGCCGCCGATGCCACTGCTTTCCCTCAAGTCTTCCAACCCGCCGGCTTGGTCGCCGATTTCCTCAATGGTCTGACCTTCTGGAAGACTCTGGCGACCCTGCTCGCCCTGGCCGTTGTCTATGACCAGTGTAGGTTGCCATCCGCAGCGATTGCCAGCAAAGCTCTGACTTTCTCGCAGTCCGATACATCTACCTCAAGGGCGCCATTGTTGGTCCGGCATGGAAGCTCCCGTTCATGGGACCATTCCTCCAGTCTGTCAACCCCAAATTCCACGAGTACAAGGCCAAATGGGACAGCGGCGAGCTGAGCTGTGTGTCTGTTTTCCACAAGTATGTTATTTGTCTATTTCCTGCTCCTTCCGCACCCTCTGACAGGTTGGTCTTGTTAGGTTCGTTGTTATTGCATCCACTCGTGATATGTCCCGCAAGATCTTCAACTCGCCCACCTACGTTAAGCCCTGTGTTGTCGATGCCGCGCACAAGCTGCTTGGCAAGACCAACTGGGTGTTCTTGGACGGCAAGGAGCACGTTGACTTCCGCAAGGGCCTGAACAACCTTTTCACTCGCCAGGCGCTTTCTTGCTATCTCCCTCGCATGGAGGAAGTCTACAACGACTACTACGCGCGCTTCCTTAAGAAGTCTAAGGAGAACAATCACGAGCCCACCCCCTGGATGCCTGAGTTCCGTGATCTGATGTGCGCCGTCTCTTGCCGTACTTTCGTCGGCCACTACATTACCGATGAGGCAATTGACAAGATCTCCGTCGACTACTACAACATCACTGCTGCCCTCGAGCTTGTCAACTTCCCGATCATCCTTCCCTTCACCAAGACCTGGTACGGAAAGAAGGCTGCGGACATGGTTCTCGACGAATTCGCCAAGTGCGCTGCCAAGAGCAGAGCTCGCATGGCTGCTGGTGGAGAGATTAGCTGCATCATGGACGCTTGGATTAAGGCTCAGTTGGACTCTGCCAAGTACCGCGAGAAGATTGCCAAGGGCATTGAGGTTGACTCGTCTGAGAAGCCCCCTCAAGTCCTCCGTGATTTCACCGACTACGAAGTCTCCCAGACTATCTTCACCTTCTTGTTCGCTTCCCAGGATGCCACCAGCTCCGCTAGCACTTGGCTGTTCCAGCTCATGGCCGATCGCCCTGACATCCTTGATAAGGTCCGTGAGGAGAACCTGCGCCTCCGCAACGGGGACGTGAATACGCCTTTGACCATGGACTTGCTCGACTCAATGACCTACACTCGCGCCGTGGTCAAGGAGACCCTCCGCTACCGCCCTCCCGTCATCATGGTTCCTTACATCGCCAAGAAGGACTTCCCCATTACCGACAAGATCACTGTCGCCAAGGGCTCCATGATCATCCCATCCGTCTACCCTGCCACCCGTGATGAGGAAGCTTACCCCAACGCCGACTCATTCGACCCTGACCGCTGGGTCACCGGTACCGCTGAGCAGCACCCTAAGAACTTCCTTATCTTCGGCACTGGTCCTCATTATTGTCTTGGTCAGACCTACGCCGTTCTTAACCTGATGGCCATGATCGGCAAGGCCAGTATGGAGATGGACTGGGTTCACACCCCGACTCCCCAGTCTGAGGAAATCAAGGTCTTTGCTACCATCTTCCCTCAGGTATGCTCTCATTCGATCTATATTCGTTGCGCCTTTGACTAATATTCATTAGGACGACTGCCTGCTTACCTTCCGTCCCCGCGCTTGAATTTATACCCACAATGCAACAGCAACCCGGAGATCCAGTTGAGCTACCTCACTTCATGGCGCACGCATTTTCATGAAGTTTTTCTATATAACTCAGGACCCAAAAAGCAACCTCTTTGCGGGATGCTCCAGAGTCCAACCCCGGCGATTCTGTCCTGGAGATGGAACAACCCAAGGGATTTTCTTCCTCTTCCTCTTCCCCACCCTTTCCCCTTCTCCCCTGTAACTATTCTCACTGATCAAACCGCTACTGTCCGACCGGGTATCATTCTGCTGTTTAAACATGCTCTTTCTTTGTTGTGTGTGGATATTTATGGATTGCCGGCTATACCTGCAGCTTTTGAGCTCTCGAGTTTCGGGTGACGTTGGGCTGGCTGGCTTGGGATAAAATCAACCACGCCCATGTCAATGTCATACATATGGGAATGGGAACGAGCCATGTGGAGTTGTTTGCATTGTGTGATCTATACTCTTCTGTCACACTTGAAGCCCTCGGATGACCTAGATGTTACTTATATTAATACTAATAATGAGATTCTTTTGCTAAGAGCGTTGTTATATTTTATCGTGGTCATATTAGAATGGGGAGTACACATATATCGGGTTAGTAGATAGGGAGCATGCAGGCTTGAATTATCGGGCATTGATAAGGGGACGATGGGATGTTTCTCTACCTCGACGAGAAGGATCAGGCAGCGTTACAGGCAGTGGCCGATTCTAATTGTTCTCAACTCCGATAACCATGGCGAAGAGATATGCCACGCTAAATACTGACGTGTAGTTAAAGTAGTCGAAGTCATAGATCTTAACATGTACTCAATTGATGCATACAAGGATGCGGGCGGCCAGTCGTGACGTATAACACACGACGCGCAATACCACATCGCCTTACCTCCCAAACCCGAACCAACCACGCTTCCCACCCTTATTCTCCTGAGCCGCTGGCTCGCCCTGGGCCTGGGCTTGAGCCGACGAAACGGCAGCCTTGCCCTCACGCGGATACCCAATGTAGTTCCACGCAACATCCAAGAAGAGTGGCTTAACGGGGATCGGACTGATCTCAGGTGGGAAGGGCACAAGGTTATCCAGATCGAGGCTATCGCCGGCGTACTCGTGCAGGCGTTCGACGAGCGGGCGCTGGATGGTAGACTTGTTGGACGATTGTTCCTGCGCGGATATGCTCTCGAGCGTCACCAGGCCTTGATATTTTGTGACGAGGGCGCGGAGCTCGTGCTCGAGGGAGCTGACTTGGGCTGGGGAGATGTCTAGGCGTGGGGGGCCGTCAATGTCCATCGCGGTGGTGGTTGTGGATTGGATTGATGCGGCGGTTTCGGATACAAGGGAGAGAGCTTGGGAGAAGAGTGCGAGGGCGTTTTGGGACTTTCCGAGGAGGGCGTGGGAGCGGCCGATTGCGAGGGACCTAAAGAGTAATTCATGTTAGTGCAAGTGATTGATGAAGGGCTGTCTGACTCGTCATACCGTAATGCACGGAAGTAGTTGCGCTTAACTTCGAGCTCCCGGACGAAGTCTGAGTCTGCGGCGACACCAGGTAGTTCGAGGATAAACTCGATACTTTGCAGAGTGGAATCGCACAGGACCACTCTCTCACGCAGCCAGGTCAACTTCTTCCCGCTGGGCGCATCTTGCTCAGCGGTTGTCTTTTTGTTCTTCGATGAATGCATCCGACCGGGTTCGAAGGCGATTCCGTCTTTCTCCCCACATAGTACACGGTTACGTCCAGTTCTCCAGCCTACCAATGCGTAATTCACAGCGGTCCGCGTTATTTGCAAGCTCTGCATTCTCTTGTCACCTGGATCCACTCCCTCGTTCGCCAGGTCGTCAATGGCAGTCTTGGTGGCATCGACCGCATCCTGACTGGCAATGATCACGCTATCGTAGGCCGCAGCCTTGTCCTTCGAAGACGCGGAGCTTCCCTCAGCATTCAACCAAGCGGCTAGCCGCGATTCCTCGGCCGACGCCGCTGCGAGTGCTTGGGAAATCACAGCATCTTCCAGTGTTACAGTGCGTGATCTCCACGTAACAGTCTCAGGCAGTTCGTGGACTTGCCCATCGGCAGTTCTTCGAGTCCCGGCGGCGTCTTCCTTCAAGCAATTGGGATCGGCTTTCTCGACCTCCGACCTAATACCGGAGTCGACAGGGAAGTACTCAATGGCCAATGAGGGTATAGGTTTGGTTCGGGGAAGCTTCATCTGATAAGCGGCGTATCGCAGACTTGGGTCAATGTTGCCGGACAAAAGGTCACGGAATGCATCCTTCTTTGCTGCTTGACCTAGTGCGGAGTAGATGACCCGCGAGACGGAATAACTTCGAACGCATTGTTCCCAGTTACGCTTCTCCAGGTATGAAGCTCCCAGGAGCGAGCTCAAGTAGGCCCGTGCTTCAAGAATGTCCGTGTCGGTAGCCCCAGAGCCGCTTTTATCTTCGAGGAGGCCGACCAGCTGATTAGCGTATCCAGCCGCTTTGCTCAGCCGTGAGATGATATGGCGCCGGGAAGCACCGGAGATCCCCTTCGCTGATGGGTCTGCCGAATGTGTTGACTTCATATGCATTGCTTGAGCCCAGGCCCGTTCTGCGCTGAGGAGTAGTAAATGAACATTTCTGCCAGTGATTGCTCATTAGCACGTGGTCACAACACAAAGATTTTTGCCTGGAAACGTACGCCACATTTTGGCTGACATCCTCAGCACTAATAGGAGGCTTCGTGGTATACTTCCGGCCCTTGGGAGTAGTCTGTCCGAGCTTCTTGCGGATATTGTGCAATCTGCGGGTTGTGTGTGCACGATAAGCGTTGTAGTCTCCGGCAATGAGGACCTCCTCTCGTCGAGCAAAGATATACTCGGTAATCTCCATGACGACAGGAGTGCTGCCTGCAAAAGTGGCTGTGATTTGAGAAGGTGTTCACCCCCGCGAAGTGGAGGTTGTCGCGATCTTACCAACCGTATGATGTCCCGGCCAAACTTATCGCCGACCCCCAGCTTGACTCCGAAATTTCGAGACCGTGTCGACGCCGCGCATTTCAAGCTAAACCCGCCACTCATTATTTTGCGAACTGTTGCTCAATTATTTTCATTGTTGAGCTTCTCGAACGGGGCTTGAATCCGAGCTAAGCGAACGATAGGCCAAACACTCAGGTTGGTTTCGCCATCTCCGCGTCAATTCGACAAGCTTAGGTATTGACTGGTCCGTTTCCCAGGGAATACTAGAAGCGACATGCGGCCCCATCCAACGCAGTTACGGTGAAAACTCAGGCGAAAACCAGGCTTTTGAAGGGGATGCTGGAACGGACAGCGGGATGTGTCGAACACGCAGGGAGGCGTTTCTTCCGAGACTCCAATGGTGCTCTGCGAAGCCGAAAGTCCCTCTGCACAAGACTCGGGCAATATACCAGCAGCCGCTCTGAATATCCAAAATGGCGACTTGCTCCCCGGGGAAATCTGAGGTCGCGTGATTCGAATGCAAGCGCTGACCAAGCTACGAACGATCATCCGGCTCCGACACTCGGATTTCTGTATCCCCATCAGACGCAGGAGTTTATGGCCAGTTGCTTACTACGTCCTTCGAGAAGCACTCTGTCGCGAAGGAGGCGGAGGAATGGCGTTTTCGTCTGCAGAACCTTCGCCTCGAAAAGCGATTTTAGCCCATCAGATGATATGGGACAGCCTGTGATCAGTGAAGACGTTGAGGGCCGATCCGACAGTTGGGCGAGAGATAGTCTCATGGAATTATTGTCAAAAGAAGGAGGGATTCTCGGCCAGGCTGATAGGACGTGGCAACTCTATATGTTTGCTGGCCAGCCCCTTGACTTGAACAAGGTTCTGCTCGCGGAGTACAGCAAATCCGAAAATGAAACAGATAACGCAAGAGCAAAGCATTTGTTCCTCAACATTGCTTTAGAATCTCGCTCCGCCGAGGACTATTCAAACATATTGAAATCCCATCTTGCAACGGGGCAATGGGGGGAGGTGGCAAGCGTCTGTCAGCAGACGGAGGCAAATGGCCATGGTTTCTCGGGTTGGGCGATGGCTCTGGCTCACTGTATAGATAGGGCCAACTGGTCCGTCGCCCAGAGTTTGTATGAGGCCGTATGCCCAGTTGATGGATTCAAGCTATGGGACTGCATACTCCCATTACTGGACATCAACTTACTATCAAATAACCTGCCTGATTTGTCTTTGCAACTCCAGAGTCGAGTTAACAACACGGTTGAAGAAGAGCGAACATGGCCCCTTTTCATCAAATACATGACCAGCAAGATCCTTGCAACCTCAAATCTTGTTGAGACCATATCGACGGACGCTCTTCTGCGCCTTCTCCGAGATTACCATTCGGCAGGTTTTCTCACTCACAATCAATTTTGGAACCTCATTAAGACCCTTCAGTCTTCTGAGCGCAGATCCACGTTTGTTCGAGCTGTCGTCATTTACCGTGATTTCGACTCGCTCATGGACAAGATGCCTCCGTCAACCCAGATACTTCATCATTTCCTCAAACAGCTTGTACACTTCAACATTACTGCCAACGTTGAGTACTTCCTCGATCAATACTCGCGTTACCATTCAAAACCGCCCGCACTTGCCTACAGATATGCCCTTACTGTCTTCTCGAGGAATGCTGATTCCCCAAATGTCACCAAGTTGTTCGAGCAGTATGTGGCACATTATGGAGAGCTGGTGACTGCACAGGCCTGGAAAATGCGTGCACACCTTTTACATGTCCATGCTAAGACCGGCGATGTACACGCGACTTTGGTTGAGTTTGGCAAGCTGTGGAGGAAAACCAACCGCCGACCGCCCACACATTGCTGGAATATCTTGCTCACAGCGTATGCCAATGCTGGTGATCTGAGGGGTTGTTTTGCGCGCCTCAAGATGATGGTTGAGCGCAAAGTGAAGCTTGATTCTTACTCATTTGGTATCATTATGGGTATGTGCGCACATCGGGGTGATATCGATACAGTCCTTGAGGCGCTCAACATGGCCAAAGAGCAGAAGGTTCAATTGACGACGCCTATGCTCGATACGGTTGTCGAGGCCTATTGTAGCAACAAGAATATGAAAATGGCAGAGGATTTTGCAGAATCTTGCCTTAGCATTGATGCAGTTGGCTCGAAGGTGAGGATGTGGAACGTTCTGCTATGGAATTATGCCTTCGAAATGGACTTGGAATCAATCTCTAGGATTCGTTCACGAATAGATGCCGCCGGGATACGGCCCGACGACATGACCTACGCCGCGTTTCTTACCAGCTTGGTCCTGCTCAGACAGACTGACTCGGCGCGTCGCATACTTAGGACACTAAGTCGAAATGGCCAATTGCATGCCGCACAACTCCACTATGTCCTCATTCTGTACGGCTATGTCAGGGAGCGCAATCGTGACATGGTGCACATCATCCTTCGTGAGATCAACGAACGGTTCGGACAATCTGGGCCAGGCGCGCACTTTCTTCATCTAATGAGTCAGCTGCAACGAGATTTGCGTCTTACTCATGAGGCTCAGGAAGAAGAAGGTGGTCTTAATCTCTCAGCTGTTCATTTCACCCATGCAGAGAGACTCCTCGCCGATATCATTAAGGAATTTAATCCCACGCAACTTGTGAAAGTCTTTCATAAGTTTAGTGCTCACAGATTGCCACGTGCTACAGCTTACCCCGCGAACTACTACGATGGTCTCATTGCGCAGTATGCGAAGAAGGGTAATCTTGAGCGGGTCGGAACGCTGTTCAACGAGTATGCAAAGGCTCGCGGCCTGTCGGTTGAGGCAGCCCGAGAGAAGGCTCCACTCAGTCTCATTTCAAACTTAATGCTGGCACATTTAAAGGCAGACGAATTCGAGAAGGTGGATGATTGTTGGAGAATAGCTTATCGTCAAGCTCTCAAACTAGGCAAGCCATTAACAGAGCGTTACTGGAACCCGCAAGGCACCTCTTCCGCTACCACAAGACCTCGGCTACTCCCAGCGTACCGTTTCGAACTCTCTCGACCTTTGACGCTATACATGCGATCCCTTACTTATCGGAACATGGTCACTCGAATAGATGATGTTCTAGCTGAAGTTGAGGCGGACGGTTTCTCATTGACGACCTACAATTGGTCTACGTTCGTCCAGATGTTGGCGGCTACCGATAGTCCGGCCAACATCCTCAGAGCTTTTACAATTTTCGAGCAAAAGTTCATGCCATCATTCCCAGGTTGGAACCACTTCCGGAACGCCCATGGTTTCAAGCATTCGGGCGTGACTGCTGCTATTGACCTGATGGAAAAGCGACGCCCGAAGCCGCGTGGTATGTTGGGACCGAGGGGCAGAAAGTATTGGAGCAAGAGGTATCCTGAATTCATGCAGCCGACATATGTCACCCTTGTATACCTGGCAGCTGCTTTGTTGCGGGTGCGGGACAACAGTATCACAGTTGGAACCGCCGAACTTAGCGCTCTCAATGATGCTGCTCCTAATACCATTGCGGCCATTGCTGCAATGCCACGCCTAAAAGAGAAATTCCAAGGTGTTCTGCTGCGAGGTCGCACTGAACGCTGGGATAGCGTGTATCCTGAAGAGGAGCGTTTTGTATGGACAGGTGGTGTTCTCGGGGTCGGTGGTCGTCGCAGGTTACCGAACGCGGCAAAACGGATCGACCCATTAACGACCGGACTGCCGCCGGGCGCAGACGCCGACGATGCAGAAACCCACCAGTCCGAACAGCCAAGCTGGTTAACGGTGGATTCTGAAGACGCATTTGATCTTCAAGCAGAATCGGCACTGTTTACTGGCCGCGAAGTACCCACGGATGAACCGCTGGACGATGCATCGCTATCGGATGACTTGTTGGACGAGATTCCAAAGCCCGATGTTGCGGAGCAAGCAGATGAGATTATATCGGAGTTGGGACAGCATGATGCATCAGAGGCACATGAGCAACTGCACGAGCTACCAGAGGAGGAAGAGGATATTCATCCATTGACATCGGAGCCGTACAACAGGTCGGAGCCGGCAGATCAGCAGCCCGAGCTTCCAGGGGCGTATCAGCAGCCACACGATGCCTCGGAGGAGGGGCAGGTTCAAAATCATCCCGAATTGGGATTGTCCGAGGAGCTACATCAAAAGGCGAATGAGCTCACCGGCCAACAAGGCGAAACTCTAGAGTCGAAGCCGGACGATACGTCTAAAAGGGACGAATCACCTTGATCGTGGTGTTGAAAGAGAGGAAGCAATGAATCTGAACTGTATATATAGAAGACCTTCATGTACCATACTGTAGTCTAGGATACGACTGTTATATTACATATCTCTTTAGAAAGCGAAAGACTTTTAATCTTGTCCGCCCTTGATTGAACACAAGCATTTATATTTATTACCCTCTGGTCTGCCTGCATATAACCAAGGCACGCCTGTTTTTTCAACAAGCATCCTTGACCACAGTCCCACTCCCAAGCGGCTAACAAGACAGGTGGATATTGATGGGGGTGCACAATGACCAGCGCTTAGTCATCCATCAACGCGTCGTGGACCGCGTTTCAATTTTGCCGAATTAGGACTGCGCGTTAGCATTTTGGAAGAATCTCCATCCCACCCTTCCTATGATCTTTTGGTCACAACAGAGCACCGGGATCCACTGCCCTCAGGCTTGATCAATTTATTCCGTCCTCAATCGAAAAAGAGGTCCTCCATAATTCTGTTTAACGCCTCCAGTACGCGGCCTCACCACCTTACTCTATCCTGCCATCGCTGGGATAACTCTTCATCATGGATGGAGCACAACTCCGCGATGAGGCCGCTCAAGATCGAGTGCGCGCTGCCGTTGAGTTTCTCGACCCGAGTAAGTATTAATCAACGCCAAAGTCTTATTACGTTCTACTGACAGCTTTTCCCTTAGGCGATGCTAGAGCACGCAGGTCCGTCGGCACCCCCTTCCTACGCTCGAACTGACCTGACTGAATCGAGCAGCTACCGAGCAGATATTGTTTTGATGCTGAATCGGAAACTGCGCCGCTTAATTGTACGATTCTCTCCTGATAACCGCATTGGCAAATTTGGCAAGGCCCTAATTGTTCCGTATATAGGTTAGTATCGATGAAATTCGAGCACACAACCGTGAGATGGCGGATGGGTAAGACGCAATGTCTACGTGCTGTGTGCCTATTTTGCTCACTTAGCTTGCAGCCTTCTTACATCTCCGTTTGACTGGACACAAGCATTCGACAGAGCGCTCAAGGATGTCATCAAGACTCTTCCTAGTCGCCCGTCGAGTGAAACGGCGGACGAAGTGGTAAGCTTTGTCCACTTGGCTGATAGCTGCCAAGCTGTCTAACATCGAACTAGAACTATTACTGCGCTTATGTTGGTGCTTTCGGCGAGAACTCATGTAACCCTAGGACACTCGGATCCTCACACCTTAACCGGATGGTTTCCCTTGAAGGCATTGTCACGAAATGCTCATTAGTCCGACCAAAGATCATCCAGAGTGTGCATTACGTTGAGCGAAAAGACAGGTTCGTTACAAGGAAATACAGAGATCAGACCATGACAGCCAGTGGCGCGACAAATATGAACATCTATCCCCAGGAGGATGAGGACAAGAACCCGGTATGTATTTCGACACTCGTCTCACTCATCTGACTAACTTTTCCTTGGTATAGCTCATCACAGAATACGGCTATTCTACTTATATGGATCACCAAACTATCTCCATTCAGGAAATGCCCGAACGTGCTCCTGCCGGTCAACTCCCCCGGAGCGTTGACGTTATTGTTGACGACGACTTGGTTGATCGAGCAAAGCCCGGAGACAGAATTCAGCTGGTGGGAATCTATAGGTCTCTAGGAAACCGAAACGCCAGCTCTGGGTCTTCCACCTTCCGCACGCTCGTCATGGCGAACAATATAATCCAGCTATCATCAAAGTCTGGCGGAGGAATCGCTCAGGCAACTATTACCGACACCGACATCCGAAACATCAACAAGGTCTCCAAGAAGAAGCACCTCTTTGAGTTGCTATCCAGTTCCCTTGCTCCCAGTATCCACGGTCACGACTACATCAAGAAAGCTATTTTACTCATGCTTTTGGGGGGTATGGAGAAGAATCTCGACAATGGTACGCATTTGCGTGGTGACATCAACATTCTCATGGTTGGTGATCCTTCCACTGCAAAGTCTCAAATGCTCCGTTTTGTTTTAAATACCGCTCCCCTCGCAATAGCCACTACTGGTCGAGGATCTTCTGGTGTTGGTCTCACGGCAGCTGTCACCTCTGACAAGGAGACGGGCGAACGACGGCTTGAGGCGGGTGCTATGGTGTTGGGTGATAGGGGTGTTGTTTGCATCGATGAGTTTGACAAGATGAGCGATGTTGACCGCGTGGCTATTCACGAAGTCATGGAACAGCAGACGGTCACCATTGCCAAAGCCGGCATTCACACCAGTCTGAATGCTCGTTGTAGTGTCCTGGCTGCAGCTAACCCTATTTATGGCCAATATGATCCCCACAAGGATCCTCACAAGAACATAGCGTTGCCCGACTCCCTGCTGTCACGTTTCGATTTGCTATTCGTCGTGACAGATGACATCGAGGATGCTAGAGACCGAATGGTCTCTGAGCACGTTCTGCGCATGCACCGCTATCGCCAACCCGGCACGGAGGAAGGCGCCCCTGTACGGGAACAGCTCACCCAGACATTAGGCGTTGGTATCGATGACACCGAGGACGCCAACCAACCCACCGAGGTCTTCGAGAAGTTTAATTCAATGCTTCATGTTGGTATTGCCAACTCAAGCAGAGGGCGGAAGAAGGACGTCGAGATCTTGAGCATTCCATTCATCAAGAAATATATCCAATACGCAAAGTCACGAATCAAGCCTGTCCTGACAAAGGGCGCTGCTGATCACATCGTTGGAACCTACTCTGCCTTACGAAACGACGAGCTATCGGCAAACCAACGACGAACATCGCCAATAACGGCCCGTACCCTCGAAACCCTCATCCGTCTTTCAACAGCACATGCCAAATCCCGTCTGTCAAGCCGGGTTGAGGAGAAGGATGCCAAGGTGGCGGAGTCTATCCTGCGCTTTGCCATGTTCAAGGAAATCGTTGAGGACGAACGCCGCAAGAGAAGAAAGGTCACCACCTTCGATGACGATTCTGAATCAAGCGGTTCCGATTCAGACGATGATGGCGACGACCGCACCCCTACAAACACCTCTTCCGCCACCCCTCGCACCACCCGAAGAACCCTACGGACCCGCGCATCGGCAGCCCGTTCTTCGGCAAATGAGGACGTGGAAATGGACGCTGAGGGTGACGACGTCTCTGTTGACGGAGACGGCCTGTACAGCGCCAGCCCCCGCGGCCAACGGATTCAGTCCAGCCAGACTCGCATGTCCGTTGCATCGTCGCGCCCGGCTTCACAACTCGTCCAATCCCAAACAGATACCTCACAATCCCAGGGTGCTTCGTCCAATGCATCTGCTTCTGCGTCCTCCCAGACAATCATGCCCGCGCGCCTGACTGTCTTCCGACAAGCACTGGGACCCTTGATGGGTACCACGCTCTTCTCTTCATCAGACACTGCCGACGTCGAAGAGCTCATTGGGGCCGTGAACACCGCTGTGCGCTCTTCTCGCGCTCTAGGCGAGTCAGCGGTCTTCCAGCGGGCTGAGGCGATCGAGGCATTGAAGGCCATGAACGAGAGAAACGAATTGATGTAAGTCTTTACAGCTGTGTCCCTGCTTTGCTTGACATGAACTAACGTGTCTTCTTTCCCAACAGGTTCCTTGAAGACGACGACACCGTTTACAGGATTTAGACGACTTATCAGCATTATTAGTATCTTCACATGACGAAAGTCATATTTACCTGTTTTCAAATTGGATGGTGATGGATATAACGCATTCGGATTCCCTGTTTATTGTCAGCTATATTTTATCATAAACTTTCCTATCTAATGGCTCATTTTACCGGCGTTCTGGCGGTGTCAGGGCGGATATGCAATGCAAATAAAGTTCCACTGTTCCTGTGTTCCTTGCAGTCGAGTTATGAAAGTTTACGTTGTGTTCATAGTTCGTGTCTTACTGAGTATATGATTCGATGGAGAACGTCATGCTAGCACATCAGCAATACGGGCTTTAAAAATGACTTAAGATGAAAGACATGAGATGAGATATAAGGGGACTTCGAACCCAAGACCCCATATGCAGCCGAAATTAATTATGTTGGGTATAGTATATAAATATGAAAACAAAACAAGGCCGAAATGTCAGGACAAGCCGCAGTGAGCGCCATCAGCCTTCCAAACTGTCTTCTTTCTTCTTCTCCTTGTCTACCGTCAAACCCAACGTTGAGGTTGAGTCATCTGATGAGACGGAAGGCGGGCGTACGCCCTCCCGGATCTGCGCTTGCGTCAAGGGAGACAAGCCACGGTTCAATGTCTTCGACCCGGCCCTCTTTCGACGTGGGACCTGTTCGGTACTTGACCCAGGAGTAGATGGCGTGAGGCTGCTTCGACGGGGTCGACCGGAGCCAGATCTGGATGGGGGTCGGTCATCCGTGTCGATGGGAGTGGTGCTGCGCGAGGGAGTACGCGAATGGGAGTCGGAGCGCGTCGAACGTCGGAGGGGTGACTTTGATTCGTGGGCTAACTTGGAGATGCTTGGGTGGGAATGATGGTGGTGACGATGGCCTTTATCACCTTCAATAGACCTATGTAGCGTGGACGCGGCGAGACGACGACGTCGCGACGCCTTCCAGCCAATACCGGTCCACCAGAACCATGACCTCTCATGTCGAGCTATCTGGCGCTCTCTCTGGCGCAATTTCTCGCGAAGTTGAGCGCGTCGTTCGTTTTCCTTGTCCCAAAAGTCGGTGCGATAGTCATCCCAATTACCTCTGAACTCGGGCGAGAACAACTTCGGCAGCAGAAGAAGTCGAATATGGTCTCCTCCGGGGCTGAGGTCTTCCTCCACAAGCCCAGTTTCTGGGTCAATATTGTAATAATACTGCTGGGAAGCGCGGCCGCTGCGCTTTTCGGATAGAGGTCGGTCGAGGTAGTGGAAATCTCCTACTGCAGAGGAGAAAAACGGCGTGGAGAATGGGAACAAAAACGAGAGGTATGAGAGCAACTCTTGCCACCATGGGCCTCGAATAACCACTATCTTGGTGTTCATGGTCCGTAGACCGCGGTTTGCGATGGCGAGCCAACGCCGGGGCCACCGGATTCCACGCTCCCATTGTCCAGTGCCCCAGACCAGGAGTGCTGTTACCACACCCCCGAGAAGCGCAACCCGTTCCCACATCTCCACAACCCAGTATACTGACCCTCCAACTCCGCGCCCGTCTTCACGGGGACGCAGGAACAGCGCGTAACCAAAGTATGTAATCCATGCTGCTAGCAAGAGAAGGAAGAATGTATTTTGCCGACGGCGTTCGCGTAACGCCAGATACTGAGCCCTAAGTGAGCTTTCGAGAATGAGCAGATTCAGATATATTTGCGGGGGCGAAGAAGGCAGGGTCGAGAGAGGATCATGAGCGGACGGAGGCGAAGGTGTCGATGAATCCGACAAGGCTGAGGGGTAGGAAGATTGACCGGGCGTCAATGGTTCTGCAGACGGCGCTGAGATCGAGCGTAAACGGTTACTGGGGGCTGGAGAGCCCTTGACCAGCTGATCCAAGCTCGGTGCGGCCATGATGAAACGAAGAGGTAAGGTGGGTTAAGGGCAGCGGGTCTCGAAAGACAGCTATGCGACGGGGAATTGTACGAAGGAAGCGCAACTGAAGTGAGTCGATAGAAAGAGCATGGCCGCTGTACAGCGCTGAGCTAGAACATCGCATGGGAAGATAGCTGGGAGGAGGCTGGAGACGAGGATGCAGGAAAGGCCCGGGGGAGAGAGTGGGCTCCGTTACTACGTAAGAGTTCAGTTGGGGAGGATCGGTTTTGGCGGGCAGCACGGGCACGGAGCACTCCACCACTTCATCGAACACCTCGAGATCTTTCGACTCCGCGATCGACTCTCTTTTGCGCGTCTATTTACAGACCATAGACGGACCAGTCTTATCGCCGCATCCGCCGAATTTCGCTCGTTTTTCGCGCTGACGTCGAGTTTCGGGGATAAGTTGATAACCGGCCTTTTCTCCGTCAGTACTTCGCCTCCCTTGATCATTAATGACCCAGAGTAACAGACGGAGAGCTCTTCTCTTCTGTTACTCTGACGTTTGCGCGACCAAACGACAAAGTGCCACCCAACCGACTTCTTTCGCTACACCCTCCCAGGGCTTCTATCTTTAACCCCCCGAACTCCGCTCTTTCTCGTCTGGCGTCTTCAATGGCATCAGAATCACTAAACTCGTCCCGAGGCGAGTTACAAAATCGGAATCAACAGGATACCGCACCTGACGCTGTTCCCCACGCCGCTCGCGGAGCTGCCGCGACTCCATCGCCCATGTCCTGGTTTCCTCTAGGCTACAGAGAGGGGTTCAGTCAGTGGGTGAGTTGCCCTCCACAGATGCCAGATTGCCACTTGCTGACCTTCATGTAGTGGGCTTCTATACCCGCCGCCGCAGCTGAACATAAGGTCCTCTCTTACCTCCCCTACCTTCAACATCAACCGCCCACTCAGTTACAAACCGGAAAGACGACGAATGGCTCGAGTGGCGAATCCGCAAGTTTACAATCGGCGGATCAGAGTCAGCTGGGCGAGGTCGCGGCTACTTCCACCGATGACCCGTACGGCCCTCGGCGATGGCTCTCGAGTATGGTGCAGCTCAGTGGCAAGAACCGGGCACTCAATGAGTTCTCCGTGGAGAGGGTAGGCGAGGAGGCAGACCAGCACTTGGTTATGCTCCACGGATATGGAGCGGGTCTAGGGTTCTTCTACAAAAACTTTGAGCCTCTGAGCCGGCTGCCAGGATGGCAACTCCATGCGCTGGATCTTCTCGGTATGGGTCGCAGTACGCGGCCACCATTCCGCATTAAGGCTAAAGAGCGCGAGGAAGCGATCCGCGAGGCTGAAGATTGGTTTGTGGATGCGCTGGAAGAATGGCGCGTCAAGCGCAAGATTGAGCGCTTCACCCTCCTGGGACACAGTCTGGGCGGCTACATAGCGGTGAACTACGCGCTCAAATACCCCGGCCGCCTCAACAAGCTCATCTTGGCTTCACCCGTCGGCATCCCAGAGGATCCCTACGCCATGTCTTCAGATTTGCCCCAAAAACAAGACCAACCGGCCATTGCCGCTTCTGCCGCAGCAGTGCCACCCGGAGACACTGCGCCCAAGGGCGACAATAACATTCTCCTCAGGGGCCCTCCGTCAGACGCCTCTAAAGGAGATCGCCCTCCCCGCCGCACAGTCCCGAAATGGTTTGCTTACCTATGGGAAGCCAATATCTCACCCTTCACTCTTGTCCGATGGGCAGGACCCCTCGGGCCCCGCCTCGTCTCGGGCTGGACATCCCGCCGCTTCTCGCACCTCCCCGCCGACGAAGCGAAAGCCCTTCACGACTACTCATATTCGATCTTCAGCCAGCGCGGTAGCGGAGAGTACGCCCTCGCATATATCCTCGCACCGGGCGCCTTCGCGCGCAGCCCTCTCATCCACCGAATCCAAGGCCTCGGCCGACAAATGATCCCCGCCTCCACACCGTCTCTTCCCTCATACTCATCCTCCCCGACTGACACCCCAAACGTAACTCAAACCAGTCGCGAAGAAGGTCTCCCCGTCGTCTTTATGTACGGCGACCACGACTGGATGGACTACCGGGGTGGACAGGCCGCCGCTGCCAAAATCAGAGAAGAGAAGCGCCGTGTCCTGGAAAATGCCACGCCCGCTGAGCGCGAGGCGGATAAGGGCTCGGCTAAGGTTGTTATGATTCGAAACTCAGGACACCACGTTTACTTAGATGGGTGGGAGCAGTTCAACGATTCCGTTCTTTCAGAGATGGAAGAAGTCGCGAAGAGAGATAGGGCTAAACGGTGATGGTGATGGTGATGATACTCACTTCAACATACATATTGTACAGGGTGCCATTCTGTTTTTCTTTAGCGATGGTTTTGAGCAAGTGTTGTGTTTGGTATTGATAGGTGTATAGATCAGGGACGCCTTCGGCCATGTCTATTGCGAATGGGTGACCGGAGGCTTGACAGTTACACCTCCTTCAGCTTCGATAGAAGTATATAGGTATGCACGAATACGAATAGAGATGCGATTCTGTCGCGTTTATTTTGGTCATCAGCTCATCACATAAAGACGACAAAGCGTATCATGAAATCAAAAGGCCACAGCAGATTTCAGCATAGACACAGTTCGGGTCATAAGGTCATGATATATCTTCACAGATACGAAGTAAGTAGTCTGGTTAAGAAAAGAGCAAGCAACGCTCGAACGTCGATTTTAAACAATCTTGGGCAAATGGAATATCTGTCTCAACGACTCCCTAAACTTGGGACTTGGTGCGTCTGAGCTTTCCTAGCAGCCCTAGCCGGCTTACGCTCTTCATTCGGGGTCGTATTGCTAGTCGTCTGGGCTCCATGACCACCGCCGGCATTCGCGCTCAACGGCTGCAGGGCAAAGTAACTACCGGCTCCTGGGGCGCTACTCGCAAAGCTAGCCATCGAGCCAGAGCCAAAGCCAAAGCCCGCATTCGGAATCCAGTGGTCAGACAAAGAGGTATGAGACCTTGAGCGCAGGGCATCGGCCCTCGATTGCATGGTCATTTGGGACAGGGTTTGTCCGTGGTGAGAGCTCTGACTCTGGCTCTGACGGAACTGCGATGGGGAGGTTGGAGCGGCTCCAGATCCTGCCGGAGGCAAAAGAGATAGGGCGGACGTGGTCGCTGACCTCCGGTGATGCCGCTTCTGGCCCTTGCTCTTGCTCCGTTTGGGGTCTGCTGCTGGGGCCGCTGAGACGATTGATGGGATGCCCGCGAGACTGTTCTTCCTGCTGCGGCTCCGCCATGGAAGATGCGGTTGAGGTTCCGGGAGAACGGAGGTATCGCCATATGCCGCGTGCACGAGGTTATGTGAGCTTGCACTGTTGCTGTGGCGGGGCATAAGAGGGAGTGGTTGCGAGGGGAGTTCAAGGCGGCTGTTCATGGACAGCCAGGCGATGTCGTCGATTTCATCGCCGACGCTGTTTGATTTGGATGAGGAGGGCGTTGCCCGGCCGGAACGGTAACCCGGAGATTTCGTGTAGGAGGGTGGACAGCGCCAGCCGCCCAGGCCCTCGAAGTCACGGTCTACATCCCCGCTGATGAGGCCGAAGAACCCTGAGGAGTTTCTGTGGTGGCTGCTAAGGCCGTTTCTGTGTCTATGCTCGAGGTAAGAGGGGATATCTTGGTTCATGTTAGGAAGTGTATCTTGGCTATCTAAGAGCGCGTTTGAGGAGCCCATCCGCGGGCCTAGATTTGGGCGGCCGCTCCGGCTTTGGCTTTGACCTTGGCCTTGGCCCCGGAAGGCCAGCGGAGTATGGCGGAGGCCATAATCTGATGAGCGGCGTCTATCTGGGGTGGTCGGGCCCGAGACGCTGAAACTGAGGAGGGACCAGTTTGAGGAGGGAGGAATGGTGAAGAGGTTCGTCACGAGTGCGTAGCATAGCTCGAATGAGATGACGGAAAGCTGGAGAAAGAGCGCTAAGACAGAGATGAAGATGGTAATGGAGGCGGTTATGACGAGGGGGATTGAGACCAGGACGAGGAATGGGAGCGTCAGCAGCGACGTCGCGGACATGTAGGCGGCTATCCGGGCACATAGGTCTGCGTCAAGTTGCACACAGAAGCTCTGTAAAAAAAGCAGGACAAGCACAGCACCTCATAGCGGGAGTGGGACGATGCAGCAGGATAATCATTTGCAAGCGGATATTAATATCTCGTGGCGCTATAGATATTCGGAGCAATTGTTGGATGACGGTTGAGGATGATGCGGGGAGGCATGTGAGAGAGGTAAGCTGATAAGGGCCTCAGACACCGACACCACTGATCAAGCATTACGTCAATCATCCCGTCTTCTCACCATCTCTCCAGAAATCGTTCCAAACCTTCTTTCTCAGTCCAACCAACCATGAACCCGCCTGAATTCCAAGATGAATCCGACTTTCCCTGGGGAATTGGCGTGTTCGACGCCCATTGCCACCCCACCGACACCATGGCGTCCATCGCTGATATTCCCCGCATGAAGGCAACAACGCTCACGGCCATGTCCACGCGGGGCGACGACCAGGATCTCGTTTTCCAAGTCGCATCCAACCTTGGCAATGAATCCGGCGAAGGCGATGAGGACGCGAAACAGCGCATTCTCCCCTGCTTCGGCTGGCATCCATGGTTCTCGCACCAAATAATAGACGACACAACAACATCCGAAGATAGCCAAAAGAGCGCTGACGAGATTAAGAAAGCCCATTACAGCACAGTGTTGAAGCCACCGCCAGACGACGATTTCATTTCCTCCCTCCCAGACCCAAAGCCCCTCTCGCAGCTCCTCTCCGAAACACGATCCAGACTCGAGCGCTTCCCCGGCTCCCTCGTCGGCGAAATCGGCATCGATCGCGCCTTCCGACTCCCTCAGCCCTGGACAGCTGAGGAGCACGAAATCCGTGACGGCGGAATGACGCCCGGGTCGCGCGAAGGCCGCCGGCTCTCCCCGCACCAAGTCAGACTGGAGCACCAGAAGGCTATCCTCGAGGCGCAACTGCGTCTAGCCGGGGAGCTGCAGCGGCCCGTGTCGGTGCACAGCGTTCAGGCGCATGGAGGTGTAATCGAGGTATTCAAGGCTCTGTGGAAAGGCCACGAGCGGAAAATCGCTTCACGGCGCGAGCGGAAACGCCGGGGGAGTCATGCAGACGCTCATGCAGGGAGCGACGAGGAAGATGGGGATATACAAACATCGAAAAAGTCAAACGGTGCAGGTGCAGACGCAGGGGAACATGAAGCCCCGGCGCCGGGCCTCCCCTTCCCGCCGCGGATATGCATGCACTCGTACTCGGGTCCCGCAGAAACGCTGAAGCAATTCCTGCACCCGTCCAACCCATCAGACGTTTACTTCTCGTTCTCGAGCGTGATCAATTTCAGCCATCACTCGGACAAGTCAGTTGCGGTGATCAAGGCTTTACCGGATGACAGGGTGTTGATTGAGAGTGATCTACACATTGCTGGGCAGCAGATGGATGATCGGCTCGAGGAGGTGACTCGGCAGATCTGTGCAATTCGCGGGTGGAATCTGCGGCAAGGGGTGCAGCAGCTGGCGGATAATTGGAGGCGCTTTGTTTACGGCGACGCGCTGTCAAATTCATTGTAGATGATACATTCCGTCCATGGTCCAATAATGTAACAAGGCGTCGTTTAGATTTTATATGACGTCTTCATACTCCGTAGATAGAAGTGGCTGGGGCTGAAGATATTTACCCCTGACAATGGATAGACACTAAACCGGATACGGGAATGCAATATGTATAAGCAACAATAGCATGTTTTAAATCGACAGCATCGTAAAACCATAATATAGAAGTCAAGTAAGAATTGTAAAAAAGAAATTCCGATATCATTAATTAGATACACGAACAGAATCGAAAGAGTACAGAAAATGAGACAAGAGAATAAAGGTTTGAGTGCCCGCCCAATTAAACATATCACGGAAGCATCAAATCATCCAACCAAGCCCTCAAAATCCCTTTTAGCACTTAAAAAGCGAGAACGGCAGCGACACCGGCGGCGACAGCACCGAAGCTGACGGCGTTGCGGCCAGCAGCACCAGTGAACTGAGGAGGAGCAGGGGTGAAGGTAGGGGTCCAGACGGGAGCAGAGGGGCTCTGGACGAAGGTGCTGCTGGTACCGGTGGGAATGACAGGGACGGAGGTGGAAGCACCCTCAGGGCAGGTAGTGGTGGTGACAACGGTGGTCTCGGTGATGGTGGAAGAAGGAGCCTCGGTGGGCTGAGCAGTCTCAGTGGAAGCGGAGGAGGAGGAAGCCTCAGAATCCGCAGCTTGGATGCCAAATTGCGTGGACCATTGGTAGGCACCCTTGTCGGCACCGGTCTCAACGACGAGGAGAAGACCGTAGTGGGTGACATCGGGCTCGAGCTCAGTGCTGGGGGTCCACGTGAAGTGGCCGCTGTTGCCAATGTTCTCAGCGATAGCGTACAGAGGCTGGACGTTCTCGCTGGGGCCACGGAGGAGGACAAGGGAGACGGAGCCCTCGGTGGTGGGGTTCCAGGTGATCTCGTAGGGCTTGCCAGCAGGGACCTGCTCCTGGAGACCAGGGGTGAGAATGGCGTTGCCGCTGGGGCCGACAGAGTAGTCGGGGGTGGTGTAGGCAGAGGCCATGGCCACGAGGGCGGAGACGAGACCGGTAGCGAAGAAACGCATTGTGTTATGTGTTTTTGTTTAGCGTGAAGATACGAGGTCGTGAGTGGTGGTCTGAAGAGAGTGACTGGTCTTCCGAAGGAGAGACTGGATCAAGGGATTGTTTAAAAGAATGACTGAAGGGCGTGAAGCACCTTTGAGTTGGATGAGAGAGGGAGAGGAGTGGAAGGTAGGAGCGAGGAGAGAAGAGAAAGAGAGAAGAGGGGAGCGCAGGGAAAGAGCTCATATTAAGTTCACGGAATTCAGGCACAAGGCCCATCTCGCGAGCTAAGCCGACGCGCTACTCTAGCGGGAGTCCTGTATTTTTGCTCGTTATTTCCTGCTCTGGGCCTCAAGCCTGCGGCTCATGTTTGTAGTGGGTCGACCCAGAAATTACACGAGGAGAGAGGCGCTGTCTGATTGATGGACAGGCCACCAACTGGATGTAACTGCAACGCGGGAGAGTGAGTCTGTGACCCCTGCATTGTTCGTCTGAGCCTAGGATTTCGCTGGCGTTGCTTGGAATGTGACTGAGGGCAACAAGTTCACGACTCACGAGCAGCGAAGGAGAACAAGGGCGGGGCAACGAGGAGGTGAGAACCGTGAGATTCGACGTTGACTTGCTGGACGCTCACTGGGCCAATCCACCGGGGAGACAACCCATTTTAGTCTGTTGGGCTGGACGCGAGATGAACCCTTGAATCTGGGATTGGTGGAGATTCAGCCTAGCATCATCAACCAGGAAATTACACATTTTGCATTGCTCAGTCCGAGCTCACCAGGAATTGCCAGACAACGTCTTACTCCTCTGTCTTCGAGTCTCGAGGACTCGGCAGCTGTTGTATCGGAGATGGTTAAGCCTTGCGTAAGGAGTTGTTACTGAAACTTGACAGCGGCCAGGGAGTCAGGGACCAGCATGCTTTCATGGAACAAAGACAAAAGCCGGTCCGGAAGATTATCGGGTGTGCTGAACGCATGATTCGCGCGCTGGAGACTTTCTGGTCCCTGAAAAACCTTGGCCTGATGCGACATATTATTGGCTGGCCGGTTATTTCTCGTATTTATAGTAAGCGAGTTAAGCAGAGAGGTCCCATGGTACCTGGCGTTAATCAGACCCCTGGGATACTAGACCTGATAAGTTGATCGTTATCATGATGAGATCATCTCTCAGGCAAGCATCCCTTGACTCTTGTGAGTATGTTAAGAAGAATGACCCGCAAGATGATCGTACCAGGATGATGTGGTGAAGTCATTCCACGTTCTGCCGAGGAGATATTTGCAATCAATCCTTGAGCTCCTGTTCCTGAGCGCTAGCTGGTCAGTGGCGCACTGTTCGGATCTTAGTCCTAGTTCCGGAAATTGCCTCGGTCGATTAAAATGAATCTAAGCCTTCCGACACTCTGATTGGATACATCGAAAGCTGCGGAAGAATCCCGGTACGGAGTAGTCCACGATGCCTGGGATTTATTCTTAGAATAAGCTGAGTTCACAATCGACTTTAACTTTGAAGCCAAAAAGAAAGGCTGAAAAAATAGAGGCGGTGGCTAAGGGACTAGAAAACGTGAAGCGCCCTGTTGGACAGATCGACCTCGGCTCGGCAGCCGGTACAAAAATGTGCAAAAAAGACGTTGCAGGAAACACAGCTGTGTGACGCCGCAGCCCCTCGATTACACCGTTTCCAGGTACCAGCGGTCTAGATGTCTCGTTGGTGGGATATAGAGGAGTCGGGCCTCGGGGGCCTCGCTACTACTGCACCTAACGCTGCGCCCAGCCATCCACAGCGCTTCCAAGTCCCGACCCTGTTCGAAGAGGTTTCCTATTTTGGATAACCAAGGCCGGTCCCTGAGGCTCCTGGCTCCGATACAAACAAAGACAAGAAAACATGGCCAACGTGGCAGGCTGAGTCAGTAAATGTCCGAATTGTTGTCTGTGATACTCGAGATAACTAGTACTACTAGGCTGCCACCGCAATGTAGGTCCACTGCTCCAGCCTCCCACAACCTAAGCATCGCAACTTCCACCTCACTTATTCTGAAACTGAATGATCTCTCTCGGCCCGTCTCCGGTCCCTCTTTCATTTGGACATCATTATTTTGACTTGCCATATCCCGTGTGACCCGTGCCTTTTAAATTGGTGATCTCTTGCAATATATTGCGACTGATCTTGATGAGATCTCGACTTTCAGGCTAACAGCGCGACTAACCACGACTAACGCCAAACGGCTCGAAACTGAGCCTCTACCCGAACGGAAGTTCCTCCGACTTTTGGTCGCCTGCACTACTGATTCTAGCGAATTTAGTCTATTCACCGCTGTAACGTCGGTTTACAGAAATCAGAGGGGCCAGGGCTGATAATTATTTGAGATTCCTCCGACGCTGGGGTCCATGACTCCACGGATTCCGGCGAATTGTCTGAGCTCCTAGCCCTGTGACGTCTAGGGAAGATAAAGTGGGCCGTATGGGATGTGTCCAATTCCATGGCTATGCTGCTAAGCCTGCTATGCAAAGGTGCGTTCGGCGTCTCAACTCTGACTTCGCCGCATCATCATGAAACCCAGGCAGCAGACTGGCAGATGATAGCTTAGCTGCAGGCAAAGCTTAAGGTAAGCTTCCAAAGACTCTTGCTGCTGTCACAACAGTATCTGCGAAATGGATATCCAGCACCGTTCTCACGTCTTGGTCCTGAGTGCATCGTCGGCTTCTATAGCACATCCAATGAACGGCCATGTCCGGATACTCGGCCTGCCGTTGCACCCTTCGTATATCCCGTATCACTGAGGACTCCGGAGGTGATGATATCCTAATCCAGGCCGAAAACGGAGGGAGGAACAGGGAGCAGTCAACAAGCTCAGCCCCCAGGCTCCAAGGCCGAAGCAAACCCACCAGACTCGAAGTACCATGGGTCCACTTAGACTATCGAAATCCGTCCCATATATGCGAGCTCCGATTCGTCGATACGCATTACTGTTGAACGATTTCTGCTGATATGGATAACTATGATGGTATCTGTTATATATATCCTATTCATATCGTTACATTATGCGGAAAGCCGGATATCATGGGCCTTTACGCCGAGGGTTACCCGGTAGTGAGCCAGTCACTACTTCAGTCACCAGTGATATCATTTCTTACTCTTGCCAGGTAATTGTTTTGGTTTGCAGCCATTCGTCATAACCAGTGGTGCCGCCAAACCGGCCGAATCCACTGCTCTTCCATCCGCCGTGAGGCAGAGTTGGCTCATCGTGAACCGTCATTGAGTTGATATGAACAGCTCTGAGATTGAATATTGTCAGCAAACTGCGTTTAGTGAGCCATAAAAAAATCAACGTACCCAGCTTCGATCTGTTTGGCCACCCTCAGACCGCGGAACAAATTGCCCGTGAACACTGCCGATGTGAGGCCATATTCTGTGTCGTTGGCCAGCTCGATGGCTTCCTCCTCACTGTCAACGACGATGAGAGACACTGTCGGTCCGAAGGACTCTGTGGCGTAGAGGTCCATTTCCTTAGTAACGCCTCCGACGATAAGGGGGCGCAGGGAGTTGGCACACGACTCGCTTCCGTTAGGGTCGCCAAACACGACGTTGCCACCCTTTTCGAGTGCATCGACCACCAAGCCTTTGTTCTTCTTGACGGCGGCGGCGGCCACAAGAACGGGCGCCGGAGCATTCTTGCCAAAGATCTTCTCCGATGTCTCAACCAGTAACTCCTGGAATTTCTCTGCAATGGAGCGTTGCACTACGATGCGCTCTGTCGACATGCAAATTTGCCCGGACTAGTGATGAGCGTTAGTATTTAACTGTCTACCACGAAGGTCGTCCCGAGTACGGTCACTCACGTTCAAGAAAGCTCCCAATGTACAGCCCATTGCAGCCTTCTCAAGATTGGCATCATCCAGAACGATCGCTGAAGCTTTACCACCCAGCTCAAGTAGGACTGGCTTGATGTACTTTCCAGCGGTGGATGCGATGATTGAGCCGACAAGAGTGCTTCCCGTGAAGCTAATCTTGCGCACATCCGGGTGTGCAATGAGCGCATTGGTGACTGCGGGGGCATCCGAGGTTCGGTGGTAGATAACGTTCAAGCAGCCCGCGGGAAGTCCAGCTTCGCGGAGAACATCACCAATCAGCCAGAAACATTTTGGTGACAGCTCGGAGCCTTTGAGGATCGTCGTATTGCCGGCGGCTAGAGGAAGAGCAATCGAACGGGTACCGAGGATAAAAGGCGCGTTCCTGGAAACACACGTCGGTCAGCGAGGCCGTCTCCTTCCGTCAGAATAATGAACGTACCAAGGCGCAATGCCTAGAACAACGCCATATGGCTGCTTGATCACCAACGCGCTCTGTCCTTCATCAGCCACAATGGGCGCCTTGCCTTCAATCGCAGGAATCATCCCTGCGAAATCTCTCAAAAACGAAACGCTGGCCATGAATGTCTTCTCCACGAACAGCTGCCCGGCTCCTGTCTCCTCAATTTGGGTCTTGATGAACTCTTCTTTCCGTGAGAACATGATATCAGCAGCCTTGCTTAGAATCGCCCGGCGCTCGTACGGGTGCGTCTTGCTCCATATAGGAAAGGCGGCCTTCGCAGCCGCCACAGCGCGGTTTGCATCGTCAACGGATGCGGCGGCGCAACGGCGGAGGTGTTCGCCGGTTGCTGGGTTATGCACCTCTATCACGTTGTCTGTGTGTACCGACTCATTATTGATGATGAGCGGAAGCATTGCACTGTCGCCGTTGGTGTATCCTGAACCCATTGCGTCGAGAGTATTATGCTATGACCGAAGCTCTGTATGCGGGGAAAGACGAAAATTTTGTCGGCTCCGGCAACGTGGGGGAAGGAGAAATATAAAGAGCTCGGCTGCCCGAACGTGACCAGACCTTGGGGCCGAAAGCTCTTCGAGACTCGAGAGCCAGGCCTTAATATTTGACGTCTTGACCGAAATTATTGAACGTGCGGGCAGTGCCACGGTCCACCCAAATGAGGGCGGTTCGGGAAGCGTGGGGCCGGCAGTTGTCAGGATGAAAATGACCGTTAAGGAGGGCTTCAAGACACCGTCATTGGATGTGAACGCTTTCTCTCCCCGACGCTCGTTCACAAGGTCGCAAACCGGCTCTTGCGCGGGGATACCAAGCCGACTTCAATGACCGTTTGGCTCAAGATCGCTCTTTACCCCGCCTCATGAGGCCTTACCATGAATCCATGATGGGTATGCACGGTCAAAGTGGGTTCCAATTGGCTCTTTTTTCGCCCCTTTCTCCCCGGGATAGAACGTTAAAACCCGTATATCCGAACAAACGGGAATTGGCGGGCTTGTGAAGCCCCCCAAATCCGACTCTTGCTCGGGTCCGCATAACTTGATAATTTATTCCGAGGATTGGTTCATTCCGGGGATTCGAAGGTGAGCTTCCACGGAAAGAGGCCGCGCAACAAGAGTATGACCGTATGCATAAGAATTCTCCCCGACGCAAGGGAAGCAAGCGTGTGGAGGTGGCGTTGCGGTGTCCTCCAATGAGCTCGACTGATCTTCGGCAGGGATATGTCCTCTACTCCGAAGTATACCCCGGACGAGGGCAGAATTGAGGATGGTGGTTTACACATCACCGATCGTTAATCATTCCTTCTGACACTGTCCTTGCACCGTTAAGATGGAATTGTTGTGACTGAATGTCGTCCGTTCGCCTGCATCCTGTCAAAGTCAACATCATCGGCTCCACGGGTACAATCATGCAGGTACTATTATTGTTCGGGGTGTGCAGCAAGCTGAAACAAACTCGAAGACTCAACATTGATATTATACCTATATACCGTGACAAACGCTCTGAAAGGAGTGACACAAGGACAACTAACCAAGACCATTCAAGACAAGCAAACAAACCAAGTATCCATTAGTATTCAACACCATCCATGCAACGTCGAAGAAACAAGGAAAAATCATCATCATAAGTTTTCTTGTTTATCCGTCGCAAACGCCTGCAATGCTTTATCATACCCGTCTAGCTCATCTCTTCTTTCCAACTTTTCACCCACACGTCGCCCTTACTTCCCAGCCCAGATCTTAGTCTGCGACACCGGCTGCGCCATATCGGCAAAGGGACACGCAGATGCAACAGAAGGCGCAATGCTAGCACGGTCATCGTCGACCGTGCCAGAGCGCGAGGAAGCGCTGCTGCTGCTGTCGCCAAGGATCTTCTTCTCGCCCAGGTACCCCTCCTTATCATCGGCAAGGTACTCGGACATCTCGTCGGCGAACTCCTCGCCATCGCGCATCCGCCAGCGCGCAATAAGGTCGTTCTGGATCCAGATGATCTTGCTAATTGCCCGGATCATGGCGGTCTTGCGCGCAATCGACAGCGTTGGATGCGACAGCAGAGCCTCGGTGAACAGGTCCTGGATGTACCCGAGACAAACGCCCATGTGGATGTACTCGATGTTCAAAGGATGCATGCGTTCCTGGGCTGTGTGCATTATACTGCGACGAAACAAACACCGTTAGCCACGTCCATGCGCCCAAGTAAACAACACAACAGCCGAAAAGAAACGTAAGTCAAGGTAAGGTAGTACACACCCGACTTTATTCAGATACCGCCAGAAATCCATCTGCATTGGGTCGGTCACGATCTTCGTCAGGTACCACCGCAGGAACATCTTCCGGCGCATGATGGGCGGGCTGTCCTCGTTGTAGAAGTCTTCGATTGGGGTCTCGTTCGATGTGTCCTTGGTGTGGAATGAGCGTGCCGTGATATCGTACTCGAGGAGCTTGCGGTAGACGAGATTCACGACGGCTGGGATAAGCGTCTTGATGTACTTGGAGCCGGAGGCGAGGGCTTCCATGTCGCCTATATAGTAGAGAAGGACTTGTTAGTTATTGCTCTTCTTCTTGCTTGCCAGCTCGTAAATAGGTAAGTGCAGCTGGGTAGGGGTCGGCATACTGGAATTGAAGTCGAGGAAGTCCTTGAGGTAGTTGATTCGCGCCTCGAGGCGGGTGTACAGGGCCTTGCGGCTGATTTTCTTGACTTCGCGGCCGTCGAGCTTGAAGTAGGCCATTCTGTCGGTGTTGCCCATCATTCGGGCTGGGGTGTCGTCCATCTTTGCTGGGTTGTGAGGTTGTGGCGATTTAGAAGGTAAGGCTTATCGAAATTAAATTAGACGTTCGTGTAGTATGGATGACGATTATTTATAATTGAGGGGAAAGAATTCAGAAGAATAAAAATGATATGACCTGGATGGCATGGGGGGTCATACGGTTTTATAAACCACTACGGAAGACAGCCACCGCGAGGCAGGCAACCTGTCAGATTGAAGGAACAGAAAATACCTCGAATTGACGAAAACACGATCAATTCTCTGTCCCGACCTGCACGGAAACAAAGTGGAAAACATCACGTCAACAGATGAAGGCATCTGCACCGGCAAAAGTTTTGGCAAAAAGAGTTGACCGTGGTCCGTTTCAGATTAGATCGTGGAGGATCAACCTATCAAGATCCCTCAAGGATCCTGAAATCGCCGACGCGCTGAAGGCGCAGGTGGTCTGATTATGGGGGTCCTAATATAGCTCAATCTGTATAAATGAAAGTACACGTGCTATCGTGGGTCTTTGTGACGCACCTTGCTGATTATGATCCAGCCTCCAGATTGAAGCCCTAAGAACTCGGGAGCCTTCCGATATCTTCAGGATCTTTTCTAGAAGCCTGTTCTCGGGGATTGCCGAGAGGAGAATATTGAACGACACTGTAACAATGTCATTGATTGCCCACACCCGATAGATGGGGGCATAGACTATGTAGCAGTATTTCAGTCACACACAGGGCTCCCGGAGGAATGGAGTTCTTGGAGGAAAAGTTGACAGATGTCAGTTGCGGTCAATCCCGCTCAGAAAAGACCATCCAAGCCAGTAATAGCCGGTATGATGAAAAGCAGTACATAGCACTGGGTCCTTGACCCATCATTTTCGCGCGGTTCATCGTGTGATTGATCGGAGCAGTTCTCAAGTGGTCTGTCAGCCCGAGCCGTGATTATGGTATGGGGCTCGATATGGCCTGATGTTCTGCTTGCGGCCCGATTTTCTCCTATCCTCGTATTTGTAATCAGGAATTTTCCTTTCGTCAACAAACAATTGATATCGATCACGAACTGCAACCGATTCAAAGACGACTGTCATCACCTTCGTGTTCACCGAGTTGGATGTGGCGAGCTCGTTTGGTCTTGGGCTCGGTTTCTTTAGAATCGGCGGTGCGGTTACGGACTTGGATCTCGGAACGCAGTAGTCTAGTTCATCAAGGGTTCAAGAACTCCACAGTATGCATGCAAGGATCGAATGATTCTCTGATCGGTAGACCGCTGGCGTATGCGATTGCCGTTTTCTTCGGTCCCCTCTTGAGTCTTCATCCACTCCGGAGCCCGGTCGAGATACCTAGCGACCACCCTAAGTCTCCAATGGTATCGATGTTTCCGAACTAGTCAACGAGGTAACGTACGGCGAACTCACCAGGATAATGGTAATAACCCGATCTTACGTACCTTAGTGACCTCCGAAGATACCTTAGGTGCAGATACTTGCCGTAGCAAGAAACCCCTTGCGGCCATGGACCTAGCAAGCTGCAGGTGAAGACAATTCTTCGAAGACGCAAAGCACATAACTCTGCTGGGCCCCAAGCTTGATGCGCAGAAGAGCTGTATCATCTATAGCTTCTCAGATGCACGTTAAGCCATTCCAGGCCTAGGCCATGGATCCCCTGTCTGATCCATGGTGGCCCTGAAGGAAGCGACTTGCCCGATTGACGCCGGAAGATGCCGATTAGAACCAGTTCGTGAAGACCGTGGTTGCTGAGCTCCATCCAGTTTGTCGGGTAGATCGTTGTCTGTGCTCTGCAAGGCATTTCTGGGCGTTTCGAATCCTGGTAGGCCCGCTGTGGTGATCGAGTTATTGCTAGCATGACTGGCTGCCATCCAATTGACCCGCCGACTTGGTCGACTTGGGAACGGGGCTTTTGCTAGCCAGAAACAGGCTTCACTGGATGGTATAGCATCTAGAGAGTCGTCTTTCCTCGGAAGTCAGTACGATCGACTAGTCGATGCAATCGTCCTGCGTACCGTGGCACGTGTCCATGGTGGAACGGTATCTATCCCTTCCTCCCCCACTCTGGTTTCCAAACAGTGAACAATACCGAGTCATTGAGACAGGTAACTCTCCCCACATTCCTGAGTGACTGACATGACAAGGAGCGAAGGCCTCGTGGTTGGTTGAAGGACAATGCCATCACGTGTTGGTGGTTGTCCGGATTCGGCCATGGACGCCCTTGTTTTCATCCACCTTGCGAGTTTCCGTTGACTGCATTCACCATTCCCCGGTTGCGGGGATAACCCGACCTGAGCTTTAGCTGGACTTCATTTCCGGGATCAGCAGGTGCATTGGAAACATGTCCGGTCTCTCGTCCATAGAGAGGATGGGAATTCCCGGAGAGTTCACAACCGGACTGGGCAGCTCCCACAACAACCACTGCTCTTTCTTGTGCCTGGCGAGCAACGCTCCTTCCTTCGTCTCTTCCCCTTTGCTTCCGGTTGAATCTCAGTCTCCAGCTAAAATTCTTCCTCTCCGAAAGCAGCATTCCAGAGCATCTTCCATACGGTAATACTCAATCTATTGTTCGCTTGCATCCCATCAGGCGCAGCCTTTACTACTGTTCGGTTTATTTAAAGCCGGAGACATCCATTACCCCTTGGAATTTTCAACCCCAACTTTCTCTCATTGTGCGGTTTCGGAATGCTTTCCCGGATCTCCCAAGTGGCCTGTTTGGCCCTCCCACTTTTGACCGCTGGTGCTTCAGCTGCAAGTCTGTGAGTTATAGTCTTCCAAAACTCGAGTAAATGACTAACCTATAATAGTCTACGGTCTCGTGCAAGTGCCACTGCCGATAAAATCCGCGGAGTCAACCTCGGTGGCTGGTTTGTCCTCGAGCCTTGGATTACCCCGTCACTATTCGATGAAGCTGGTGACGAGGCCGTCGACGAGTACACCTTGACAAAAATTCTAGGCTCGGAGAAAGCTGCAGCCATTCTGTCCGATCATTGGAGCACTTTCATCACCGAGGAAGACTTCTCGCTCATTTCTCAAGCAGGCCTGAACTATGTCAGGATCCCCATAGGTTACTGGGCGGCTGCTCCCCTTGACGGAGAGCCTTATGTCCACGGTCAACTTGAGCACCTTGATAGTGCCGTTGCCTGGGCCAGAGCTCACAATCTCAAGATTATTTTGGATCTGCATGGCGGTAGGTCTCTACTGATTAAAGATCAGGATATCCTGATGGCTGATATCATGAGTAGCACCGGGCTCGCAGAACGGATTCGACAACAGTGGACGCAGAGGGCCTATCGGATGGCAAAAAGGAAACACCGTACCACAAACCCTCCTGGCTTTTGAGGTCTTGGCCCAAAGGTATCTACCCGATGATGACATTGTAACGGTCATTGAGGCTCTGAATGAGCCTCACATCCCTGGCGGCATTAACCAGGACCAACTCAAAGAATACTACCAAGAAACCATGACAAGAGTGCGGAGGAACAGCCCCGAGGCGACCTTGCTATTCCATGACGGGTTCTTACAAACGGAAAGCTGGAATGGCTTCATGACCGGAGAGAACGTTATGGTAGACACCCATCACTACGAAGTTTTCGAAAGTGGCCAGAATGGATGGAGCATTGACAAGCACATTGATGCCGCTTGCCAACTCGGCCGTCAGCATCTCCAGGCTGTCGACAAGCCCGTTATCGTGGGTGAGTGGACAGGAGCTCTCACTGATTGTACGAAATACCTGAACGGCAAGGGCATCGGGGTTCGCTACGACGGTTCGCTTGCCGGGCAAGCAGCAGTCGGCCCTTGTGGAAGTAAAAGTGCCGGTAGCGTGGCTGGCTTGAGCCCAGATGAGATCGTGAGCACACGCCGCTATATTGAGGCTCAACTGGATGCATATGAGCTGAGAAATGGTTGGGTGTTTTGGACTTGGAAGACCGAAGGAGCTCCTGGTTGGGATATGCACGATTTACTCGTGAACGGCGTTTTCCCTCAACCTTTGAGTGACCGAGAGTTCCCCAACCAGTGCAAGTTTTGATTCGACAAGCTCTTTGCGTTTGTGCTAGCCGCTTCTTTCGCTATCAACAGGCATTCCATATCTATGTTACCCTGTTTGGCTCGTTGAACTTCCACTAGAACCAATTGATATTCATAAATCACACCGTTTCGTCTATAGGGGTATTTAAGCTATGTAGAAAGGAGTATCATCACCCAGGCAATGCATACAGGCAGTAGGAACCTCTCCAATTTAGAGCTATGGGAACCCTGCCGAAGTAGGCTAGGAGAAACCCATGTCAAATCAGAGCAACCGCAGCGCAGCAAAAGCCGCAACCACATCTCGGTCAACATTAACCAGCCAATCCTCCTGGAACCGCTGCTCGCCTCCACAGCCCACAATTAGAGACTGCAGCCTTTCGCGCACAAAGTTCCGGATATTCGTCTTGTGAACAACATCCGAGCTCTCCCACTCTCGCCGCCGCGTGTTCTCAGGCGGCTCCGTATCCTCATACGTCCCTGTCTGCGCATTGTTCCAGTAGATGAGGTAATCGCCGCCCCGGGGATCGCTGGGATCACCCTCCGTCGTGCCCTCGGCCAGCTCGGTGATGATATCCGTCCAAACATTGAGATACGATTGCAGGTGGTTGAGGATATAGGCTGGCGGCTGGGTATTCGGGCCGTTGAGGGTTAGAAGCTGGGTTAGGGCTAGCGCATGCAGTTTCTTCTGCGTTGCGGTGCCAATGTTGTCGTAGTGCGAGAACCATTCCGTTAGGAGCCAGGTAAGAAGATTTTCCTGCACTTGGTCCGGGGACTGTACGTTGTTGTTGATGCTATTGCTGTTGGAGAAGGCGGCTGTTATGCCGGAGACGAAGAGCGTAGGGTGTGCGAGGGCGAGACGTGCAAGGACGGAGAAGTAGTCTGATTCGACGCCGCCGTAGATGCTTGTTTGTTTCTTGTTTGGCCCTGTTGTCTGGCTTGCTTCGTATGCGGAGTGTAGGCCCTCGAGCAGGGAGGTCAGGAGGGAGCTGTCGAGTAGCGAGCTGATGATCACGCGGTATGTGTTTTCGCTGCCGTTGTCGACGGTCTCGGCGCCGCGGATGGCGAGTTCGATGAGGCGGGGGACGTAGCCTCCGCGTTGGCGGAGGGTTGGTTCGAGGAGGGTCTCGAAGGAGGTGAAAAGTGGGAGGCGGATGCGGTCGCTGAGAATTTCCTGTGGGGCGAGGATGATGTATGATTCTGCGATCTGGAGGGCCTGGTTGACGCCGTCGACGGCAGTTTCGAAAACGGGGAAGAGGGCGGGAATGAGGGAGAGGATCTCGGGGGAGGGGGGTGAAGGGGTTTGAAGCATTATGGCGCTCCAAAGCTCTAGGGCATCTTCCAAGAGGTAGATCATGGTATCCTTTTTGACTATCAGTGGTCGGTCCCTATTTTAGTGGGTTCATTGAACATACCGAAGTGGGATCAACCGAGTTACGAATTAGAGGCAAAACGATCGAATGGTATCTCATTGATTCTTGTTTGAGCGAGTAGATCAATGCCCCAAGCAAAGTAAGGATAGCCTGCTTCAGCAGATGCTCTTCACCAGAGCCGTCCCACAACGGCGGCAATAATGCTAGAATCGCATCAGAGAATGGAGCAACCTTAAAGAAATGTTAGCAAGCAGTTCAATAACAGAAAAGCGGGAAACGAACGTTGTCTTCCATCCTGGTAACTGCCAATCGCACCGTATCGAGCAAGCCCATCTTCGTCTCAGAGCTCTCAACTTCCTGCACCAGGGACATGAGGCTTCCGAAGATGGACGGCGCAAAGGGCTTAAAGACATCCGGACTGAATTCAAAGACATCGAGCACGTGCTTCAGCTGCCGGCCGGCAGTGATCCGGACGACGAGGTCATTCAATGGATCTTGATTGTTGAGCAGATGCTGGAATATTTGGTAGATTGATTCCCAGTTCATCTCACTGGACTTGACAGGAACCCACTGGCCAAGAAGAATCGCGATTCTCCTTCTGAGCACGTTGTAGCCAGGTTCTTGAATCTGGACCTCCGGGACGAGAGTGGTCTGCAGGAAGTTGATGAAATCGAGGTGCTTCTCTAAGCAAGCTGCGGCCAATCCGATGGCCGAATACAGTGAGTCCTTCAACAACACATCACGGTTTTCTGGGCCTTGAAGAACGATCGTCAGTCGGAGGACAACAGATCGTAGAGGTGATACTTACTTGCAAAAGACTGGAAGACAGTCAGTAAACGAGGCACCAGCAGGTCCTTGAATTGGATAACCAAATCAAGGAAGATCTTTTCCGAGCAAGATCGTATCGAGAACTCCCAGGCTTCGGCAATATCCTCCTCTTTCCGCTCCCAGTCCTCTGGCTCTGCTTCCCATTCCTGGAAGTCGTTCTGCTTGAAACGGAAGAACTGCGTGACAAGCAGTTCCATGACATGGATGACGAAATCTTGTGTGAAAAGCTGCGACTTGATAAGCTTGACAGCTTGCTGCTTCTCCTCTTTATCTTGCGGAGTCTGATACTTGAACGACTGTGCAGGGTAGAATGCCATCCTGGAGCAAGCCCTAAGGAGAAGCAGAGCTCTAAGGCCGGCTTTCTCCATGAAGGTCTTGTCCGACTCGCCATCCGCGCCCAATTGGCTGTAGTTCTCTCCTAGCTTGACTACCAGCGTCCAGTATGATTGGACTAGCGGGATACTATTCGGGAGCAACGCAAAGGACGCGGCACGCTCTTTGGCCATCTCCACGTGAAGCTTAGACAGTTGCAGAAGGTGTTTCTCCACAAATCTCTGTACTTCTTCGGGTAATGCCGCGGAACCGCTGATGAGAGCGAACAATCTACTGAACTGGGAATGTGTCAAGGACCAAAACTCTTGTGCATCTTTGCTTCGGTTAGGATGCTCATATCCAGCCACAAGCAGACGCCTAAGAACCTTAAGCGCAATGAGACTCTGCTCCATGGCCTCCGGAAGCCCCGCGGTGCCAAAATTGCCTTGCTCTAGTGCAGGGGCCCATGTGTTCACTTTATCCACGTATATGCTGCCCAAAACATGAAGTATCTCCGGAGCGATCGACTGTAGGCTCTGGCGTGTTCTCTGTAATCGAGCTGTCGACAATTCCTTTATAATTTGTAGGAGAATGATAAGCGTTCGCGGCAACTGCAACGGGTTTGCGCCAGGTTGAACAGATGACCGGAGGGAATCGAGGACTGCGGGAATTCCTTCAGGCCTTGATATGATACATAAGCATCCAGTTGATACACATGGCAAAACAGCCCTCCTACTCACCATTCTTGCGGATACTCGAGGCGCATGATCTTTGCAAGCACAAAAGCATTGTGAAGAGCCAGAAGAGGCGCCGGTTCCAGGACGCCAGCCTGTAAAGCTCTAACTTTGATGTGTTCCTTTTCCTCTTTCTTTATCGCACTATGGAGCTCGTTAGCTAAGCTCTTCCATGCTTTATCCCTTCAAGGTGTTCGTACTTCGGTGCCGTCCTGCGCCAATACTTGTCGATTCCGTTCTTCATCTGGATGATAGCGAGGTATCTAGCTTCGTTCGGGACCGACTGATCTAAGAATACATCCTATAGAAGTTAGTTTAGGTCAAGTAGGAACGCCGCAACAAAACAAAAGCCGGTAAGTACATACCTGAAGGAACGTGTAATACTTTTCCTGTTTTTCCCAGTATTGAAGCTGCTTGGTGCCAGTTTGAACCTGCTGCTGCGTAGAGCTCGCAGCTTGTATCAAAGAATTCAAGACATTTTGTGGCGTGAGGGGATTCGACTCCCCTGCCAGCTCAATAACATGAGCCATAGCGGAGAAGTGATGGAGCTCCGATCAACGCCGATATATGGGCTTAGGGGGAAGCTATAGCTCGAGTTCGGTGCAAGTAATAGCAAGCGCAGACTGACAAGCCATATAAGCACGAAGGTCAGGGTCAAGAAGCGGTTGGCAGGCTGGTGTTGTTCAAGGCGTGTTTTCAGTGAACCTTTCTTGCATTGATACTCTTTATGCTGGCTCCCCACTTGCGGCATACCGGCGGAGTATTGTTCTTCCCCGTCCGGCCAGCCCTAGGTCTTGACCCTGGCCGCTAGACTATTCTTGGACATGGACTTAGGGCTTCCCGTCTTTGCCGTCTAAGTATCAACTTATCAAGTTTGGAAATGCACGCTACAGAGTTTTAGCATCTCCATATGGCTCCACCTATCATGCTATCACTACAACGGCTATCCTACTTACAGCCTATGGTGGTGGTCGGAGCTCCGCATTCTTACTCAATCCGTCAACCGTTATCCAACGGTCTCACCAACGGTTCGTACTTTGTAGTAGGGGAGGGAGCAGAGAACAGCTTGGCCCGACTTGTTTGCTGGTTACTCTAGCTAGTTTAGTCACGTGACCTAGCTTTATAGCTTACCTAAGCTTACCTTTAAACTTTACTTATAACTTTAGTTATAATTTAAATATAATAGCTATTAATATAATAAAGCTTTATACTACTTTTTAAGTAGTATAAATATTAATAATCTTATTAAAACTTTATATTAAACTTTTTTTTAACTTTTTTTTACCCCTTTTTATTTTTTTTACTAATAATACTTCCGCCTATTATACTAATTATTAAATTAATAGTAAAAACTACTTAAAAACTACTTTATAACTTATTTTTATAGCTAATTTAAGTCTAGGCTATTTTTAAAAAATATATATAAATTTTAAATAATAAATGTCACACCCACGGGTGCCAAGCCTTGATAAGATAAGGAAACTAATAAGATAAGAGTCACGGTAACATTAACTTAACACGTAGTAATAATATTACTATTATTTTAATAGTGTATTTAAGGCCAACGCCCTAGCAAAAAATAGTTAGCTAAAAGTTAGTTTTTATATATTTTAGGCCTTAAGATTTAATATTAATCCCTTATTAAATAACCTTTTAATACTTTATTTTATACCTGGTTAGCCTACTTAAGGTTTTTATAGTTTTAACTTTTTTACCTATTAACCACCTATAAAACATGTATTATACCGCTAGTATACTCACGCCTTATTTTTAAATAAAACTATTTTAATAGTCCTAAAAAAGGACCCTTTAATACTTAATAATTTTTTATTATTAAAATTATTAAAAGTACTATTACAAAAAACTATTAAAACACTTGCAAAATACTAGTAACCTAATAATTATAAAATATAAAAAAATATATTAAATATTTAAAGAATTAATTAGCTAAATATAATGCACCTTTAAAGTAATATTAATATTAGAATAATTTGCCAGAGGATTATAGTAGGATTAAAAATAAAAATATACCTAAGTATAATTTTAATTTTAGCTTATAGCAACGCCTTAATTAGCTTGGCACTTTAAAATTAAATTTTAAAAAAGCACCTAGAAAATATAAATTAGATTAACAGCAAATTTTAGGAGCTTTAACTATAATAAAATTAGTATGTAAAAGTAACTAAATTTAACATGCTAATAAATTAAAAAATATAAATAAGGAATATTAGGGATCTTTTTAGGAATACTTTAAAAAATAAATAGCTATAATTTTAAAAAGTTTAATAACTAGTTTACTAGATACTATAGTTAAACTAAAGTTAGCTTGTTAAAAAAAAAACTAAGATCCTAGGGATTTTACTAATTATTTAGCTATATTAAAATAGTATTTTTTAAGAAATAATAAAAAAATACAGATTTAACGCTATTTTAGCAAGCTTTTACCTTTACTTTAAAATAAAATTTATAATTTTAATAATATAAAACTCCTAAATACTAAAAAGTATTTAGTTTAACTTGCCTTATAATATTAATTTTATATATTATATTTGCAACCTTGCATTACCTTATATTATAATAAATAATTAAAACCCGCTAAATAAAAAAAAAATATTATTAATTTAAGAAAAAATTAACGCGGATTTACCCGTGGTAAGAAAACCTAAAAAAAAAGTTATTTTATAAAATAAACTTTTTAAAAAAGTTATAATAAAATACCTGCGGGATAAGCTTTTAGTATAATAAAACCCTTTTAAAGTTATATTAAAATAGTACTAAACCAGGATTAGTTAAAATTAACTTTTATAATATATTTTAAGTGCGGAAAACCTAGTTATATTATACCTAATTATATAAAATTATTATAAAACCCTAACTTTTAGCTAGTAAATCCTAATTAAATTACCAAAGTTTATAAAATAGTAGTTAAAAACCCTTAAAATAAAAAATATTATAAAAAAAAGCAAGATAATTAGCAAGAAGGTGAGTATATAAACTAAAATAAAAGTAAAATATATAAAAAAAAAAATAAAAAAAAGCTAGAGTAAAGTCTTATGCCCTAGCTTAATATTTAAAAATAAAAATAAATAAGTATTTTTAAATAAAAATAATAGTAAAAGCTTTGTAAAATAAGATTAAAACTAAAATAAATTTAAATACTAAAGTAAAGGTAAATATAGTAAGTATAGAATTTATTAAGCGTGCTTATTTAAATTAAGTAAAACTTTTTTATTTTATTTTAAAGGAATATAGCGGTTAGCGAGATAATTTAAAGGGAGTATAAAAAGTACTTATTAAAGTTACTAATTTTAGGGGCACTATAAAAATATTTAAATAATTTTATATAAAAATTAAGTAAACTAAAGTTAAATACCTAATTATTTTTTTTATTATAACTATCCAAGCTATGTATATTTATATAATAGCAAATTAATAATGGTTTAATAATAAAGTAATAAAATACTAAATTTTTAAATAATATAAGTTTATAAAGGCTTGCAGGAATTAAGCTTATATATTTATTATTATTTTTTTACTTAAAAAAGTTTATAATAGTAGCAAGTTAAATTAAATAAATAATTTACTACTTAAACTTAATATATTTCAAGATGTATTTTTCTTATATAATATAAAAATAATATTTTTAAAGTTAATACCTACGCATGATATTATAATAATAAATAGCTAGTTACCTTTTTATAAGTTAATCTACCCTTTTTTACCTGCTAAATTAGCCATGTTACGCTAGTATATTAATAAAAATATTTAATATAATTATATTAAACCTTTTAAAAGTCCTGCTAGAGCATCTATTCTTTTTATACCTAAAAAAAATAAAGGCTTATAATTATGTGTTAATTATTAAGGGTTAAATAAAATAATAATTAAAAATTAATACCCTTTATTTTTTATTTTAAAAATTTTTAACTGGATCTCGGGAGCAACCCGCTATACTAAAGTTAATTTAAAAAATACTTATTATTATATCTAGGTTTATAAAAAAGACTAGTAAAAAACAGCTTTTTAATATTAATATAGTTACTATAAGTATATTATTATGCCTTTTAGTTTAACTAATATTCCTGCCACTTTTTAAAGTTATATTTATTTTATAGTTTATAATATTTTAGATTAAATTTATGTTATTTATTTTAATAATATTTTGATTTTTTTTATTAACCCTAAGTAATATGTTAAGTATATTAAACAAGTTTTTAAATAATTATACAAGGCTAAATTATTTACTAATTTAAAAAAATATACCTTTTTTAAGGAAGAGGTAAAATTTTTAGGTTTTGTAATTAATTAAAATAATGTTAAAATAAACCCGGAATAAGTAACTACTATAATTTTATAAAAAGAACCTTGTTCTTATAAAGCTCTGTAATTCTTTTTAGGTTTTATTAATTTTTATTATTATTTTATTTATAATTTTGCATAAATTACCTTACTATTAACTAGCTTAATAAAAAAAATATAATATAAAAAGAAAATTAGGCTCTTGTAATTTTAAAAGCGTGAAAAGCTAGTATTTTAATTTTTTTTTAATGCCTTTATAAAAGCCCCTTTATTACGTTATTTTAATCCTATGCGGAAAAAATAATTAAAAGTAGATGCTAGTAATACAGGGATAGCTAGAATTTATTTTTAACTAAATAATATAAAAAAATATTATTTAGTTGCATTCTAGTCCCATAAATTTATTAAAATAAAAATTAATTAATTAATTCTAGATAAGGAACTATTTGCTATTATTTAGTTATTTTATTATTAAAGGTAATACCTTAAAGGTTCCCCTTATAAAATAATAGTATGGTTAAATTATGTAAATCTTTATTTTTTTATGTAGTAATAAAAGTATAGTAAAAAGCAAGTAAAATAGTATATAGACCTAGTAGTATATAACTTTAAAATTTTATATTATTTAGGCAAGTATAACCCTATAAATACCCTATTTAAAAGGTATAAAAGCAAGACCAAATTAGTCTTAAAAAAAGATTTTTTAATATTTATTAAAAAAAAAATGGTACAAGGTATTAAAGTGTAAATAATTACTTGCCTAAACTTAATATAAAGTTTTTATAAAAAAAAGCTTAATTTAAATAAAAAATAAAATATTTAAGTCCAAAGTATTAGGTGTAATAAATGCTTTAATATTTTTAGAAAATTCTTTTGTTTTTAGGATAAAACAAAGTTAAATCTTAATTTTAAAAATCGTGGTACTATAAATATATAATTTAACCTTAAAAAAAATTAGGTTTTAGCCTAGTGTTAAGTTTAAAATATTATATTAATTAAAAATATTTACTTTAATTATATATTAAATTGTTTAATAAAGTTACTTTTAGTATTATAATTTATAAATAATTAAACTTAAAAGTAAATTAAAGTTTTAAAAGCAGAAAATTAGGCCAAAAAAGCCAAGAAATTAAGTTTTAAAAACTAGTTAATTATAAAAAGTAATTTACTAGCTTTTTAAGATTAAATCTATGTTTTACTAAATTAAAGGCTTAAAACTATAATTATTTAAGTATATTATAATAATTTTTTAGCAGGACATTTTAGTTTATAAAAAATTAAATTTTTAGTAAAATAAAAGTTTTTTTAGCTAAAAATAAAAGCTATAATAAAAACTTTTACCTATTTATGCCTTACATGCTAATATACCATGGCGCCTTAACACTAACCTTATAAAAAATTATTTGCCCTACTAAAACTAAATTACCCTTTTTTTAAAATTAGTATAAATTTTATTATTAGCCTACCACCTACCATGTACTAGAAATAACATGTTAATATTATTTTTATAATAATAAACTATTATATAAAGTAATATTAATTTATCCCTGTTTTAATATTAATTTAAGCCCATAAACTAGCTAAAGTTTTTTATTAAAATTAGACTTTAAATTATGGCCAGCCTAAAGGTATTATATTTAATTAAGATTCCCTATTTATAAGTAAATATTAAGGAAGGCTATAGTTTTATTATAAAACTAAGTTATATTTATTAACTACTTTTTATCCCTAAACTAATGGACAAACCAAGCGGATTAACCAAGTTTTAAAATAGTATTTATATTATTTTATTATAAAAAATTACCATGCCTGGCCTATACTACTTAAAATAGCATAATTTACCTATAATAATACTAGAAATATTATTATTAGGATATTACCCTTTTAAGCTATATATAGCTAAAACCCGGAAATTATAGCATGGTTTAAAATTAATTCTAAATAAATAAAGGTACTAGCTGTATTAGCCAGGATTAAAAAACTTAAAAAAATTTAAGCTAAATATAAAGAAAACTAGGAAAAAAATATAAAATATTATTAAATTTATTATAATAAAGGCTGGAAAGACATGAAGTTTAAGCTAAAATAACTTATTAAACTTAATATTAAGAATTTAAATCTAAAAGTGCTAATAAAACTTAAGCCTAAGTTTATTAGTCCCTTTTAAGTACTAAATAAAATTAGTTTTATAGTGTATTAACTCCTACTTTCTAAAAAGTATTATTAAATATATAATATTTTTTATATTTTATTACTTAAGCCTTAGCATGGTAAAATTAACATAAAAGCTATGCCCGATTTAAAAAAAAATAAAAAATAGGAGATTAATAATATTATTAACCATAACTTTATTAAGAATAAAAACTTATACCTAGTAAAATGGAAAGAATAGCCTTTGGAATATAATTAATAGGTTTTTATTAAAAATATAAATGTACTAAATTTTATTTAAAAGTATAAAAAAAGGCAAGTGCAATAAGATAATTATTTATTTGTTATTACTATTATGGTGTTGCAACTGCGCAGTGTTGTAATAACGCAATCCAGCGGCCTAAGGCCGCCGGGCGGAGGAACATCGGCGCTAAACTAGCCGCGCGCCAAGGCGGCGGCTAGTTATATAATATATAAAA